>NC_084476.1:41111457-41425207 GCF_027409185.1 Cynocephalus volans | reverse complement strand
AGAGGTGGAGGAAGAGAGCCTTTTACTTCTAGGATTTCTCAACCTCAGCACTGTTAACTTTTGGGGTGGAAAATGATCTGTGCATTGTAGGATGTTTAGCAGCATCCCTGGCCTCTTCCCACTAGCACCTCTTTCCCCGTTGTGACAACCAAAAATGTTTCCAGACATGCCCCCAAATGTCCCCTGAGGGGCAAAGTCATCCCTGGCTGAGAAGAACTGTTTTATACCCTTTGGTTCTATTTGAAATATTTTTTACCACGTGCACCCACTATTTCTATAATTAAACATTTAACAGAGGTCATAAGACAGAGGAGGAAATATGAAGCTGTTGTGAGGAAGCAGAAAAATGAAGTAGAAAACATGCAAAAAAAAAGGACAGGGAAACAAGTTAGCAAAATGGGAAGAAATTTGGATTAAATAAAAAAAGCAGAGATTGAGTATCTGAGTCACAGGACTGGAGTAGCAGGAGCGTGAAGACCCACACACTGCTGTCACTGAGGTCTCCAGCACTGCAGAAATCCCAGATCCAATAACAGTGTGCAGGGGTCCAGTCATACTAGCCACTGTTCTGGGATTCCCATTTCATTAGGCCTCCTAATTGTCCCAAGTGTCCTTACAATAAACACTCCTTCACTTAGAGTCTATTCCTTACAAACAAAGGCCTCATAGACTTAGTGCCCAATTGAAGAGATGGGTCCCCCACTGTGTGCTGTCAATACTATGTTCACTTCTTAGCTCCACACTTTAATAGGGATTCTGATCAATCAAAGCAATGGGACTGATGAGTAGGCTGCACATAAGGTTTGTAAAAGAATTGTAGAAGGAACTTTAGAAAGCTTTTCCTGGGAAGAAAAAAAAAAGTCTCAGGCTATCCGTGAAGGCTGCCTCTCACCTCCTCCAAAGAATGATTGTATGATTGTAGCTCAGGAGGCAGAATCAGGGAGAAAAGTAACATGGAGGCAGATTTTGGTTCCAAGTAAAAAAAGTTCTATCAATAAGAAAGACTGGAAACGAGTGCTTGGTAAGGTAGTGAGATCCCCACCTCTGGAAGTGTTCGAGAAGAGACTCGTAGGGTGGTTCCTGTAGTGGGTATAAATTTGGGCCACATCTGTCAGCCTCCTTCCAGCTATATAATTCTAGAAATGTATAAGCTAGGAAAGAGACCAGTTTAACCCACACATTAAGCAGAAGTATCTTAGGGCCAAATTGCATGATGGAGCATTTAAGTCAGAGGAGTGCGGCTCATGGAGGAACTGGGCAATAAATGAATGTATTTATTGCAGGTTCAGTGTTTTCAGCTGGCCCTAGTCTGCTGGTCTTTCCCCACAGAATTAGTCAGAACTCGTGGTTGCAAGAGATAGAGAACCTAACTTTGATTTAGGCAAAAAAGGGAATTTATTAACTTACATAATGGAAAAATTCAGAAGGCAGATTTAGCTCCGGGCATGGCTGAATGCAAAGTTTCAAATGAAGTGGTTCAAATCATACCCCGCTACAGTCACACGTGAAAACATGAAAAATAAAATCGTTTTACACAAACAATTTACAAGCGGCAGTTCTGGCGCAGTCATGTCACCCTGCTCCAGACAGGACGAGTCCGCTGCGTTCCGCGAAGTCGGGAGACAGAGGCTGGGGAGCGGCGGGGCGGGAAGCTTCGCACCGCTCGAGGGGTAGACCTGGGGCGCTTCGAACCGTCGGGACTACAACTCCCAGGATGCCGTAGAGCAGGCAGTCTACGCCTGCGCAGAGGTGGTGGCGGCGCCGCGTCTCGCCAGGTGGGGGCGCTGTAGGCTGAGTCCCAGTCGGGCGGAGGTGGCGAGGGACGTGGGTCCCGGCCGGCAGAGCGAATCTGGGTGCAGAGGTCTACGGCCTGGGGTGGGAGCGTTTGAGCCCTCGGCTCTGGTTCCTGGCTCGTCCCAGTGGGTTGGTGGGACCCAACCCCCGCCGCTTCCAGGGCAAACCTCTCACGTCCCCCTGGCGCGGACACCCGGAGCCGTCTTCAGAAGCACAGCAGCCCTCAGAACCCCATCCCGCCGCCGGTGGTTCCCCGCATCCGGTGTCCTCCCCCAGAACCACCGTCCCTCCCACACAGCCCCAGCTGCCTGCCCTTAACCGCGACTTGGGCGTCTCCTGGGAAGGCCCAGTTTGAGGTCCTCAGAGACCCAGGAACCCGGCGACATTGGGGTTTTTCGGGGGTGAGGGGGGTCCATTATCACCGGGACCACCAGACCAGAATCAGGAGTACAGTTCCCTGCTCTGTGGTTTTCTCTGGGATTCTAAGTGGCAAAGAGACGCCTGGAAGTGAAAGCCTCAGCTTCCCCTTTCTCCTGCCCCTCAACCCTCAGAAAGGCCTGTCAAGCCGGACCTGCCTCTACAGAGGCCCTAGGACGAGATGGCCTAGACCTCAGGCTTAGAGTGAAGTATTTTTTTCCTGTCTCCCATGCAAAGCTGAAGCTAAGAGAGGGTTCGCCAGGTTGGAGCTATTGCCAGAACGAGGAATGGGTCGTAGACGGGCTACAGGAGAGGTGGGCAAGGCCAGGGAGGGAAGGGCAGCCAATGCAGTGTGAGGACTAAGGGGTGTGAGTGTGTGTGTTATTGCCAGGGTGATGGAGGTGATGAGCTGAACCAGTTTGGAGCTATGTTGTGTTATTGTGATGGGGTTTGGGGGTGGGGGGTGTTTCAGGCTCCAATCAGAAAGATGGAGGGTGTGTGATAGGTGGGGCCTTTTTAAAATAAAACCTCGTAAATATCTTTCTAATCCATCCCTTCCTCTCCATCCCCACTGCCACTGCCACCATTTTCTCTCACTTAGATTTTGCAGCAGCTTCCTAAAGGCCCTGCCTGACTCCAGTCCTGCAGGCCTGCAAATGAACACAGCAGCCAGTGGAGTTAAAGCCCATATCTGACTGTGTTCATCCCTTGCTTAAAAACTGGCAGTGCGTGGTGCTGATAATACCAAGGTCAATGGTTCAGGTCCTGCACCAGCCAAAAAACAAAAACAAACAAACAAGCCAAAAACCCTGAAATGACTCCTCACCTGCAGGATAAAGTCCAAACTCCACAGCACGGCTTACAGGCCCAGTGTGATCTGACTTCTGTCCACCCCTCCAGCCTCATCCTGCCATTCCCCCATTTCACTATAACTGCCAGCCAGGCTGAAGCCACTTCCAGCAGCTCCTCCAAACAAGCCTCCCCTTAGCCTTGTGATTCCCTCTGCCTGAAACTTTCTCTGTCCTTCAGTTCTGGCAGTTCCTACTATGTGCTGTGTCCCTGCTTACAAGTCACTTCACCTATGGCTCCTATAGAGGATCCTATATTTCTGTTCTTTTAATAATAACCAGCATTCCTGAGCACTCACTGTATTCTAAGTGCTTTACATATGGTAATTCACTTGAACCTCACAACAACCTTTTTTTTGAAATAGACACAATGAATATCCTTCCCATATTACAGATTCAGAGACTGAGGGCCAGTAGCTCAAGAACACACAGCTGGTATGTAGTAGATCTTGAATTTGAACTCGGGCAGGCTGGCTCTCAAGCCCACAGTTCTTTTTTTTTTTTTTTTTTTTTTTTGTGACCGGTTAGGGGATTGTAACCTTTGGCTTGGTGTTGTCCCCACCGCACTCAGCCAGTGAGCGCACCGGCCATCCCTATATAGGATCCGAACCCGCGGCCTCGGCGCTCCCAGCGCCACACTCTCCCGAGTGAGCCACGGGTCCAGCCCTCAAGCCCACAGTTCTGATCCCTATGCTAACCTGCCTACTGTGTAGAATGTTATACAGTGTAGGAAGCTGGGGTTAAGAATTAAACAGGTGATGGGGGAACAGGCAGGGCAGATTGGATAGGGATTAAAACAAAAGTGGTGACAAGCAAAGCTGTTGCCAGGATTGTAGGTGACAATTGAGAGAGTGAAGTGGAGATGGAGTAGACTGTTGCCATAGTGATGGTGTGAAGAGAAGGCCAGTAGAGGTAAACAGATGACAGAGTGAAGACAGGACTGCTGATGCTAAAACAGGGTGTATAGCAGAGACCCATGGGGGACAGGGGGGAAGATTGATGGGGGAACCAACGGAGGGGCTAGACTGTCAAGTTGTAGGGGGGTAGTGGCACAGTTATAGAGGTCATGGGTAGAGTAGTTCAGGAGCTGGTGAGCTTGCAGACCCTGGGGGGGAGGGGTGTGGTGGCTCTGAGTGCAAATCCTGGGGCTGTTCTAGCAGCATCAACAACAGCGGGGAAGCTGGGCTCCAGCCCTCCACTCCTAGTACCTGCCTCTGCAGTGTTGGTGCAGCAGCCCCTCCTGGCCTCTCTTCCCCCAGAAGCTAGGCACCCCCAGAAGTGCTCTGTGCAGAGACAAAGCTCACACCCCACCTGGGAGGCCTGTTGCAGGTCTGCAGCCCTCCAAGTAAAGTTTAAACACTTTTTGAGAAGTTTTATTTGAAAACTTGGGGACATGACAGAGACAGCAGGATGGAGACTGTATTTTCCTGCCAGAGTTCTCAGGTCAGAAGCCAGGCTTGGACCCCTTAGGTCCTTCTGTCCCAGGACCCCTCCTCTAGCCTGTGGGCTCCCAAAGACCATACCCACCCGCATCCTCTCTGGCTCTTGCCCCTCCCCCACTGCCCACTTCCTTCACCTGAGGAGACACTGAAGTGTCGGGGGAAGACTGTGAGGGAGGGGACGGAGGAGGATCTGGTTAAACTCCGGAAGGAGGAGGAAGTGAGAAGCTGGGAGTCTGGGGGCTGAGAGGAGCAGAGAGTAAAGAGAGGTGGGGAGGGGGCCACTGCCTTTGCATCCAGCATCCTCAAGAAACGGAGCCTGTTGGTCCCCTGAGATGTCTCCTCGCAGCTCAGATAGGAAGTTCAGAGTAGGTCACGTCCTGGGTGGCAATGGCTCCCCGTCTTTTGGGTTGAGAAACAGTCATGCCTCAGACAGGGTAGCAGTAACCCTGCCGCAGGGGAGGCTGGGGCAGCGCATGCCCCACCACACCGCGCCCTGGGCCTCAGCTGGCTGCAGGCTGGCTGTTGGCGTAGGCCTGATCTGGGAAGGAAGCCCGGGCTCTGCGGGTCTGGGCGCACACAGAGGCGTAGAGCTCCGGATTGGGGCCCGATGCCTGGGGCTTTGGCTCAGAATCCAGCACCACCTCCGAGTACTTGATGGGGGTCCCAGGGTTTGGGACCCGGCCTTGAGGAGGCCGCAGCTGCAGGCTGGTATAGCACATCACCTCCTCTGCAGCCTGGAGATGCAAGGCTGTTAAAAGTTCACCGGACCCTCGTAAAAGCCCCCATTTTCTTCCCTCCCCTGTTCTTCAGCTGACTCACCCTCGTAGGTCCTCCAGTGGTTGGATCCTGCTGGTCTGGCCTTGGTTCTTGAGACAGTCGACCTGGGATAGGGAACAGGGATCTGATCAGCTTCTTGTTCCTCCTCCTGCATACCCCCATCTCACCTACTCAGGACCTGGCCTCTGTGCCCTCCCTGCTGCAGCTCCCTACCTGTCTGTAGATAATGCAGGTTCCCATACAGGGGCACCTCTTCCACAGACCCTCCAGAGCTGCAACACAGAGTTTAGGGGATGAGTGGTGACTTCTTGTTAGAGGGAACTCTCCACCTACCCATCTCTGTTGTCCCTCACTCACCTCCCTAGCCCTGGATGGCTCCTGCGCCGGCCACTGGTCCACTGGGACAAGTGTGCAGCCAGCGAGATGAGAAACAGCAGCGTCACAACCCCTAAGAGGGCCCACAGTCCCCAGGCTTGGGTTATGGAGGGGATTCCTGTAGATGCGAGAGGAGAGGGGGAGGGGGTGTTACTGCCCAGCCCAACCCCCATGGGGCCACATGACCTCTCCCCTAGGAGCCCCTGCCCCGCCCAGCTCACCATGCACTAGTAGATCAGTGCAGTTGTCACCTCTGGTCATGACTGCCGATGTGAGAGCTGAGTCCACAAGCACACTGCCCTGAGCTGAGGGTCAGCCCGGTTCATGGCCTGACAGCTGCCACAGCCCCCCTTACTCCCACCTCTCCTGGGGCCTGGCCCCCAGCTCATCAATACTGGTGGTGGCAAAGTCACTGGTTTCCGGGGAGGAAGGGGGATGAGCGCAAGAACAAAGACCCCGCCCTGTGCCTGCACCTGCGCCACTCTGGCAGCTCTGAGCTTCCTCCAACCCTCTGTAGCCTTGTGCCCCTTTCCATCTGAGAGAAGAGAAGCAGGTCATGTACTGTGCCATGTGCAGATGAACCCATGAAGACTCCAAGGGGAGGCAGAAGTGGCAGGACCAACAGGAACACAAGCACCCCTTCTGCCACAGGATGCCCACCCTTTCTCTCCAACTCTTAGTCCTATAAAGGAGGATGTAGTCCTCAATGAGCATGCTACACAGTGGAGTGGTGTGGGCACGCCTTGGTTCTTGAGACAGCCGACCTGGGACAGGGAACAGGAATCAGGGTACCCATGCCTCTGCCACGCCCGAAGGCTGACCTGAGAGGAAGTGTGGTCATTAGTATTACTAACACTACAGTTTAGGGGATAGAGGAAGGCAGATTTCCTGCCTCCCAACCTCTTCATCCAAACGGTCCCTAAGAACTCTCACTGTCAAAAGTTAATCGCATTAGAGAAATCTCTGCCCCGACTGTCCTGGGAAACTGAGTCCTATCTCTCTTTGCACTCGTTCACTTCAGGGAGTGAAGTGCCTGCTGAGCCTTGACACAGCCCCATCACATGGGGGGCTATTGATGTGGGAAGAGGGATTTTCAATTCTGAACATAAACCCTAGGACAGAGGTCTGAGATGTGTTTTGTCCAGCCAATAAAACACTTTTTTTTTTTTTTAAATTTTATTACGTCGATATACATTGTGGCTGATTATTGTTGCCCATCACCAAAACCTCCCTCCCTCCTCTCTCCCCCCCTCCCCCCAACAATGTCCTTTCTGTTTGCTTGTCGTATCAACTTCAAGTAATTGTGGTTGTTATATCTTCTTCCCCCCCGTTTTCTTTTTTTGTGTGTGTGTGTGCGTGTGTGTGTGTGAATTATATATTAATTTTTAGCTCCCACCAATAAGTGAGAACATGTGGTATTTCTCTTTCTGTGCCTGACTTGTTTCACTTAATATAATTCTCTCAAGGTCCATCCATGTTGTTGCAAATGGCAGTATTTCATTCGTTTTTATAGCTGAATAGTATTCCATTGTGTAGATATACCACATTTTCCGTATCCACTCATTTGATGATGGACATTTGGGCTGGTTCCAACTCTTGGCTATTGTAAAGAGTGCTGCGATGAACATTGGGGAACAGGTATACCTTGGACTTGATGATTTCCATTCCTCTGGGTATATTCCCAACAGTGGGATACTGGGTCGTATGGTAGATCTATCTGCAATTGTTTGAGGAACCTCCATACCATTTTTCATAGAGGCTGCACCATTTTGCAGTCCCACCAACAATGGATGAGAGTTCCTTTTTCTCCGCAACCTCGCCAGCATTTATCGTTCAGAGTCTTTTGGATTTTAGCCATCCTAACTGGGGTTAGATGGTATCTCAGTGTGGTTTTGATTTGCATTTCCCGGATGCTGAGTGATGTTGAGCATTTTTCACATGTCTGTTGGCCATTTGTATATCTTCCTTAGAGAAATGCCTACTTAGCTCTTTTGCCCATTTTTAATTGGGTTGCTTGTTTTTTTCTTGTAAAGTTGTTTGAGTTCCTTATATATTCTGGATATAAATCCTTTCTTAGATGTATATTTTGCGAATATTTTCTCCCACTATGTTGGTTGTCTTTTAACTCTGTTAATTGTTTCTTTTTTTTTTTTCAATGTTCTTTTTTTTTCTTTTTTCTTTTGGATTTCTTTTTTTTTTTTAATTTTATTTTGTCGATATACATTGTAGCTGATTATTGCTCCCCATCACCAAAACCTCCCTCCCTTCTCCCTCCCCTCCTCCCCCCCAACAATGTCCTTTCTGTTTGCTTGTTGTATCAACTTCAAATAATTGTGGTTGTTATATCTTCTTCCCCCCCCCCCGTTTGTGTGTGTGTGTGTGTGTATGTGTGTGTGTGAATTTATATATTAATTTTTAGCTCCCTCCAATAAGTGAGAACATGTGGTATTTCTCTTTCTGTGCCTGACTTGTTTCACTTAATATAATTCTCTCAAGGTCCATCCATGTTGTTGCAAATGGCAGTATTTCATCCGTTTTTATAGCTGAGTAGTATTCCATTGTGTAGATGTACCACATTTTCCATATCCACTCATCTGATGATGGGCATTTGGGCTGGTTCCAACTCTTGGCTATTGTAAAGAGTGCTGCGATGAACATTGGGGAACAGGTATACCTTCGACTTGATGATTTCCATTCCTCTGGGTATATTCCCAACAGTGGGATGGCTGGGTCGTATAGTAGATCTATTTGCAATTGTTTAAGGAACCTCCATACCATTTTCCATAGAGGCTGCACCATTTTGCAGTCCCACCAACAATGTATGAGAGTTCCTTTTTCTCCGCAGCCTCGCCAGCATTTATCGTTCATAGTCTTTTGGATTTTAGCCATCCTAACTGGGGTTAGATGGTATCTCAGTGTGGTTTTGATTTGCATTTCCCGGATGCTGAGTGATGTTGAGCATTTTTTCATATGTCTGTTGGCCATTTGGATATCTTCCTTAGAGAAATGCCTACTTAGCTCTTTTGCCCATTTTTTAATTGGGTTGCTTGTTTTCTTCTTGTAAAGTTGTTTGAGTTCCTTATATATTCTGGATATTAATCCTTTGTCAGATGTATATTTTGCAAATATTTTCTCCCACTCTGTTGGTTGTCTTTTAACTCTTTTAATTGTTTCTTTTGCTGTGCAGAAGCTTTTTAATTTGATATAATCCCATTTGTTTATTTTTCCTTTGGTTGCCCGTGCTTTTGGGGTCGTATTCATGAAGTCTGTGCCCAGTCCTATTTCCTGAAGTGTTTCTCCTATGTTTTCTTTAAGAAGTTTAACTGTTTCAGGGTGTATATTTAAATGCTTAATCCATTTTGAGTTGATTTTAGTATATGGTGAGAGGTATGGATCTAGTTTCATTCTCCTGCATATGGATATCCAGTTCTCCCAGCACCATTTGCTGAAGAGGCAGTCCCTTCCCCAGTGAATAGGCTTGGTGCCTTTGTCAAAGATCAGATGGCAGTAAGTGTGTGGGTTGATTTCTGGATTCTCTATTCTATTCCATTGGTCAGTGTGTCTGTTTTTATGCCAGTACCATACTGTTTTGGTTATAATAGCTTTGTAGTATAGCTAAAAGTCAGGTAGTGTTATGCCTCCAACTTTATTTTTTTTGCTCAGCATTGCTTTGGCTATGCGTAGTCTTTTATCATTCCATATAAATGTCTGGATAGTTTTTTCCATTTCTGAGAAAAATGTCTTTGGAATTTTGATGGGGATTGCATTGAATTTGTATATCACTTTGGGTAGTATGGACATTTTCACTATGTTGATTCTTCCAATCCAAGAGTATGGGATATCTTTCCATCTTCTTGTATCCTCTCTAATTTCTCTCAGCAGTGGTTTGTAGTTCTCATTATAGAGATTTTTCACCTCCTTGGTTAACTCAATTCCTAAGTATTTTATTTTTTTGGTGGCTATTGTAAATGGGCAGGCTTTCTTGATTTCTCGTTCTGCATGTTCACTATTGGAGAATAGCAATGCTACTGATTTTTGCGTGTTGATTTTGTATCCTGCTACTGTGCTGAAATCATTTATCAATTCCAAAACTTTTTTTGTAGAGGTTTAAGGCTGTTTGATATATAGGATCATGTCATCTGCAAACAGGGACAGTTTGACTTCATCTTTTCCAATCTGGATGCCCTTTATTTCCTTCTCATCTCTGATTGCTCTGGCTAATAGTTCCAACACTATGTTGAATAGGAGTGGTGAGAGTGGGCATCCTTGTCTAGTCCCTGTTCTTAAAGGAAAAGCTTTCAGCATTTTCCCATTCAGGATGATATTGGCAGTGGGTTTGTCATATATGGCTTTAATTATGTTGAGATACTTTCCCTCTATACCTAACTTATAGAGGGTCTTTGTCGTGAATGAATGCTGAACTTTATCAAATGCTTTTTCAGCATCTATAGAGATGGTCCTTGTGTTTGACTTTATTAATATGGTGTATCACATTTATTGATTTGCGTATGTTGAACCAACCTTGCATCCCTGGGATGAATCCCACTTGATCGTGGTGAATAATTTTACGTATGTGTTGCTGTATTCTGTTTGCTAGTATTTTAGTGAGGATTTTTGCATCTATATTCACCAAGGATATCGGCCTGTAGTTTTCTTGTTTGGTTATATCTTTACCTGGTTTTGGTATCAGGATGATGTTTGCTTCATAGAATGAGTTTGGGAGATTTGCGTCCGTTTCAACCTTTTGGAATAGTTTGTAAAGAAGCGGTGTCAATTCCTTTTTGATGTTTGGTAAAATTCTGCTGTGAATCCATCTGGTCCTGGGCTTTTCTTTGTTGGGAGCCTTCTGATAACAGCTTCAATCTCCTTTATTGTTATTGGTCTGTTCAAATTTTCTACGTCTTCATGGTTCAGTTTTGGGAGCTTGTGTGTGTCCAGAAATTTATCCATTTCCTCCAGATTTTCAAATTTGTTGGCATATAGTTGTTTACAGTAGTCTCGAATGATTCCTTGTATTTCAGATGAATCAGTTGTAATATCGCCTTTTTCATTTCTAATTGTTGTTATTTGAGTCTTCTCTCTTCTTTTTTTTGTTAGTCATGCTAATGGTTTGTCAATTTTATTTATCTTTTCAAAAAACCAACTTTTTGATTCATTGATCTTTTGAATTGTTTTTTGGGTTTCAATTTCATTCAGTTCTGCTCTGATCTTAATGATTTCTTTCTGTCTGCTAACTTTAGGTTTGGATTGTTCTTGTTTTTCTAGTTCTTTAAGGTGAAGTGTGAGGTTGTTCACTTGCCATCTTTCCATTCTTCTGAGGTGAGCATTTAATGCAATAAATTTCCCCCTTAATACTGCTTTTGCAGTATCCCACAGGTTTTGGTATGATGTATCATTATTTTCATTAGTTTCAATAAATTTTTTGATTTCCTGCTTGATTTCTTCTTGGACCCATATGTCATTAAGTAGAATGCTGTTTAATTTCCAGATGTTTGTATAGTTTCCAGAGTTTCGTTTGTTATTAATTTCTAGTTTTAATCCATTGTGGTCTGAGAAAATACATGGGATAATTCCAATTTTTTTGAATTTATTGAGACTTGATTTGTGACCTAATATGTGATCTATCCTGGAGAATGATCCATGTGCTGATGAGAAGAATGAATATTTTGAGGTTGTTGGATGGAATGTTCTGTAGATATCTGCCAATTCCAATTGGTCTAGCGTATTGTTTAGATCTTGTGTTTCTCTGCTGATTCTTTGCCTAGATGATCTGTCTAATATTGACAGTGGGGTGTTCAGGTCCCCTGCTATTATGGTATTAGTGTCTATTTCCTTCTTTAGGTCTAATAGAGTTTGTTTTATAAATCTGGCTGCTCCAACATTGGGTGCGTACATATTTATGATTGTTATGTCTTCTTGATGGATCAGTCCTTTTATGATTAAGTAGTGTCCCTCATTGTCTCTTTTTATGGTTTTTAGTTTAAAGTCTATTTTGTCAGATATAAGAATAGCTACTCCAGCTCATTTTTCTTTTCTGTTTCCATGGTAAATCTTTTTCCATCCTTTCACTCTTAGTCTATGTGAATCTTTATGGGTGAGGTGGGTCTCTTGTAGGCAGCATATAGTTGGGTCCTGCTTTTTGATCCAGTCAGCCAGTCTTTATCTTTTGATTGGGAAATATAAGCCTTTTACATTAAGAGTTGTTATTGAAAGCTGCTGATTTATTCCTAGCAATTTATTGGTTGTTTGGTTGTCTTAGGTGTCTTTTGTTCCTTGCTTTCTGATTTACTGTTTGGTTTCTGTGTTTGTTGGTTCCTTAGGTTGTAGATAGCGTTTTTGGTTGATTGTTTTCCCTTCATAAATGCCATTTTTATTATACTAGTGGGTTTTGATTTTTCTTGGGTTTTTATGGCAATGGTAGTTATTTTTCAGGAACCAAACCCAGTACTCCCTTGAGGATTTCTTGTAACGGTGGTCGTGTGTTAGTGAACTCCTGCAGTTTTTGTTTGTCTGAGAAATATACTATTTGCCCTTCATTTCGGAAGGATAGCCTTGCAGGGTAAAGTATTCTTGGCTGGCAATCTTTGTCTTTTAGTATTTTGAATATATCATCCTATTCCTTTCTGGCTTTTAGGGTTTGTGATGAAAAGTCTAATGTTAGCCTGATTGGGGCTCCCTTATAGGTGATTTGACGCTTCTCTCTTGCAGCTTTTAAGATTCTCTCTTTGTCTTTCAGTTAGGCCAATTTGACTATAACATGTCTTGGAGAAGGCCTTTTTGGGTTGAATACGTTTGGAGATCGTTGAGCTACCTGGATCTGAAGATCTGTGATTTTTCCTATACCTGGGAAGTTTTCTGCCACTATTTTCTTGAATATGTTTTCAATGCAATCTCCTTTTTCCTCCCCTTCTGGAATACCCATGACTCGGATATTTGAGCACTTAAGGTTGTCTAATATCTCTCTCAGATTTTCTTCAATGTCTTTGATTCTTTTTTCTTTCTTTTTCTCTGCTTGTGTTATTTCAAACAGCCCATCTTCAAGTTCAGAGGTTCTCTCTTCAACTTCGACAAGCCTGCTGGTTAAACTCTCTCCGTTGTGTTTTTTATTTCGCTGAATAACTTCTTCAGTTCAGCAAGTTCTGTTACATTTTTTTTCAGGACATCAATTTCCTTGTACATTTCCTCTTTCAGGTCCTGTATACTTTTCCTCATTTCATCATGATGTCTAGCTGAGTTTTCTTGTATCTCATTCAGTTTCCTTAGAATTATCACTCGAAATTCCTTGTCAGTCATTTCAAGGGCTTCTTGTTCTATAGGATCTAGAGTTTGAGATTTATTAACTTTTGGTGGTGTACTTTCTTGATTTTTTGTATTTCTGGTATCTTTTTTTTGATGTTTATTCATTGTGGCAGGGGGTTTCACAGTCCACCTGTTTGAGACTATTGACTAACTAAGATGTTGCTGTGGTTGCCAATTTGGTATGGCTACCTCCGTGACTGCTCAGTTGGCCGTTAGTGCCTTGTGTTTATGGTTGCCTCGGGTCTTGGGCCTCTCCAGGGAGCCACCTTTCTGGTCAGCTTGGACTCTGCTGGGCTGCTGGATCACGTACCACAGTGTGTGTGATCTCTCTTGAGCTTTCACTTCCCGTGCAGGACTTCTCCCTGTTCCGTGTGCTCTGGCCCGGGCTGTTGGATCATGCAGTGGTGACCCCACAGGGTGTGTGGTTTCTGTCGAGTCTCCGCCTCCCTGGCCACATGTCTCCCCTCTCTGTGCGCACTGGGCTGGGCTGGGACGTGTCTTCTGCAACCCTCGTCTATCAGCTGGGCCTTCAAGACCCTACTCGGCACTGCCTCGCCCAGGAAGTCTACCAGGTTTCTGCTAGGCACAGACGACCGGTCGCTCTGGGTGCCTTTGTAGCGCTGTGTAGATCTTTCTCGGGACTTATCACCTTCCTCCTGGTATCGCGGTTATTTGTGTACTTGTCTTATCTCCCACACCAGAGCGTGAGCTCCTGGGGGAGGAGCCTGCAGCACACAGTTCACCTTTGTATCCCCCCGGCCCGGACGATTCCAGTGCCCGCCTGTAGTCAGCTCTCCAGCAGGTTCAAGCGGACTTGGGAACTCTCCTACCACACTATTCCCAACCAGAAATTGGTTAGGCGTTTTTCCGAACTGGTGGCAGCAGAGATGGTATCTGCCTCCCAGTAACAGCAAGTTTACTGGGGGCCGGAGTCCAGGGTGTGGTGGAGTGACAGTCGGCCCCGCCCGTACTTCCTTGCCCTCCCGACACTGGCTGGGGACGCCCCACGCCACCAGCCCCGCCAGAGAACCGCGGAGGGAGTGGGAGGGGAGGCCAGCCTGCAGGCCCCGGGAAGCCCCACGCCCGGGCAAGCAAGTGGGAAGGCTCAGTGAGGAGCCGAGCCGAGCCGGGCCAGAGCTGCCACACCTGAGAAAATGGAGGCAGCCCCAGGGCGGTGAGTGGCCTGGTGATGCAGGTGGAAGCCGGGTGGGCGTCAGCCCCCCGAGCAGGGCCGGGCCAGGGGTCACTCACAGGGCTGTGCCAGGTCAGGCACTCACTCTCTGCCTCTGGTTTGTCGCCTTCCCCGTTCTCGGTTCCTGCCGCCTTGGGCTGCTTGCTAGGTCCCGCGGTGCGGCTCGGGCGCTCCCAGGAATCTTCTTTTATGCCGGCCTGAAACCTCGAATCATGAATAGGGCAGCTGGCCGCCTTCAGCGCGGCCCCGGCCTCCGGGATCCTGTCTGCATCCACAGCAGCCCTGGCGCCGTGTTCCCTCTTTAGAGACTTGCTTTTGCAGCTACGAAACAGTTCTTTTTCTGCTCCATACTTCAAAGCTGTTGCCTGTAAATGAGGCAGCCTCTCCTGCCGAGGGCATAGTGGCAGTCAGCCCTCACAACCGGCCACCAGCAGCGGTCCTCCCTTAAGAGATGGCGAGAGGAAGGTCCACAAGTTTCCCGGCTGCCTGAGGCCCAGTGGCCGCCTTTTCCACCTCAGCTACTCCGCACCAACCACCGCAGCCACCGCCATCTTGAAACCCTCCAATAAAACACTTTTTAAAAATTTAAATGTATGGCAGTGTGTATCAAGAATGGGGAGAAGTCCTTTTTAAAAATAAAATCAACTGAGGACCGGCCTGTGGCTCACTCAGGAGAGTGCAGTGCTGATAACACCAAGGCCACGGGTTCGGATCCCTATATAGGGATGGCCGGTTAGCTCACTGGCTGAGTGTGGTGCTGACAACACCAGGCCAAGGGTTAAGATCCCCTTACCGGTCATCTTTTTTTAAAAAAAAAAAAAAGATCCCCTTACTGGTCCAAAAAAAAAAAATGAAATCAACTGACAACCAGTCTCCTTTTCTTTTGGCAGCTGGCTGGTATGGGGATCAGAACACTTGACCTTGGTATTATCAGCACAATGCTCTACTGAGTGAGCTAACCAGCCAGCCAGCCAGCCCCCCCCCCAGCCAGCCCCCCCCCCGCCCCCCCCCCCCCCGTCTCCTTTTTCCATATTCCAGCAATTCTTTTTTTGTTTGTTTGTTTTGTTTCTCTTTTTTGTGACCGGTAAGGGGATCGCATCCCTATATAGGATATCGGCCATCCCTATATAGGATCCGAACCCGCGGCGAGAGCACAGCGGTGCTCCTAGCGCCCCTGCGCTCCCAGCGCCACTCTCCTGAGTGAGCCATGGGGTCGGCCCCATATTCCAGCAATTCTGGAATAAAATACTCCTCTCTGAAAAATCTTTTGTAGATCTTAGTCCTAAACTGCTGTTGTCACTAATGAGTTTGAATAACATGTAAGCTTCAAATTAACACATTTTTATTAGCTATTTTTAAAAAAACATTGTAACATACGTGAATGTTAATCTGGAGAACTCCCAGTTATACAATAGGCCCTTGACAGAGACAGATTAATCTATATGTCTTTATATCTAGAATTAGTTTGTAACAGTTTGGAATTGTCAAATTTACATTGGGAACAATTTCGTCTCTAACCCCAATAATAACTACATATTTCTGCGTTTAACCAGTATACTTAAAATAAACAATAACAACACAGTGATTATAAAGTAAAAGAAACTGAACTTGAGTTACTGTAATTCTGTCATTCTAAGTGAACACTCGGAAGCTTTTAATTTATATTTAAATTTTCTCTAATTTATTGTGAAATGGGATTTCTGTGAATCTTTATCAAACTTATCTTTATGTTTAAAACTTTTCCTATTTGTACATCTATTGCCTCATGTGAAAAAAACTTTTTGAAATGAAATTTAATGAAACTTCCTTTAATCAATTGTGCATGAAGATTCACAAATCTGGTTTTATTCTCTGTTGAATATGAATGTGCAAAGATTACTTTTGACAAACTTGCAGAGGTTAAGGATCAAAAAATGAAATTGTAACACTATTCATCACTCAGACAGATCAATATATAGATATGTTTTTGGCCCTTTTTCTCAAAAAATACAATAATGTACTTAAGAAGTATTAATCCATTACCTATTGCTTTCTTGTTCTGTAGTATTTAATCAAAAAAATTTAACTATATATTTTTTTATACTGGTATGATTATATCTACAGAGTTCAATAAAAGAAAATATTCACTGAGTTTCTTTTCTAGCTCTTACTATTTGTTTCATTTCATGATTATTACTGAAAATTATTGTCATATAGAAGAGAAATTTTAAAAAATGATCCACTCTAGATCAAATATGTTAAGTATGCCACTGAATCGACACTTGAAAATTGAGAGATTTCCAATTTAAAAAATCCTGATTTGTCGATTCTTTTGAAAAAAAATCAGAAGATCTGGCAATAGTGGGCCCGAGTTCTCTAAAGGCAACAGTAGGTTGGAGGGCCACGTATCCTATTATTCCTGGCCTGAACCCCTTCTTTACATAGACTATGCCAACTGGCTGTTTGGACTACCCTGCTCTGCGTACCCAGGCTGCCTCCACAGTCAGCTAGACTATGACAACTCCCCTGGGGCGAGTCTCTCCCTGCTTGCCCTTCCCCCTCCCTTTCTGGAAAAACAAGATACAACCTCATTTCATTAATTTATTTAACATACATGTACCGATTGCTTGCTTATGTGTCAAGCTCTGGAGATAGAAATGTAAGTGAAACTTGGTTCTTTTCCTCAGAGACCTCTTGGCCTAGTTGGGAAGACAGCTGTGTGTATCCGAGACAATTAAAAGACAATGTGGAACAGAGGGAGGCATGCCTGTCTGCCTGAAGAAGTCGTGGCAGGCAGTGGGGACAGGCAGAAAAGTGTTGGACTCTCCACTCTGCCTCTTGCGTGATTAATAGCTTACTTAAACTTCTGAATCGTAGTTTCCTCATTCTTTAAAAGAGCTTAATTATATTTACCTTTTGGGTATTGAACATTTGAACATTCATTAACTTCATTCAACAACGATCCATTGAGTGCCAGGTGCTGTGCTAGGCTCAGGGAGTAAAACGGTAAGGAAAAAGAGACGTGGTCCCTGCTCTCGTGGAATTTCAGTGTAGTGGTATTGAAGAAAGTAAAACAGTTGCACTACGGAATAAATTAGAAGTTAAGGGTTCTGAATGAAGGCAACACACAAGCTGAGAAGTGAAGGCTGTGTCGAAATTAACTGTGCACAAAGGGAATGTCGGCGGAACGTCCAGGAGAGAGGGTCAATACAATTTCAACTGCCTGGCTCATAGTAGCTGCTCAAGGCAAAATCACTAATAGCTAGGCACGGTTCTCAGCACTTAGATTACTTAGATTATGCCATATAATCACTATAGAGACTCGAGGTACATAGAATTCTCACCTCCATTCCTCAGAGTGAAAACTGAGGCACAAGGAGAAATTAAGTAAACTTACCCCAAGTCATCTGTTCTCGAGTACTGGAGGCAGGATTCTAGGAGTCCATACGAGTATTCCATTGTGTACCATGCTACACAATAAATGGTGGCTATCCTGGCACTGGCCACCTGGAGAGGACAGTAAAAGACAAGAGAAAGTTGTCTGGCCGGTGGGGTTTGTCAGAAGTGAGCTTCCCACGCAACACCAAAGTTACAGAGCACAAAAGCAGCCGCGCCGAGAATGAGCCCCGTGTGGTTAGTGCGTGAAGCAGCGCACTGCCTGCGTGACTAGGACAGCTGACGGATGACCCCCCCCGCGCCACGCCGCTCAGCGGCCAATGCTTCTTAGCGGGCTCAGCAGTGGAAGACGGGGAAGGTCTACGTGCGCGCGCACGTGGCACTCTCTGCCTCAGGTCCGGGGACTTTCCCCTAGGCGGAAAGGCAAGGAACCAGTCCCCCGTGTGTAGCCTAGGAAACAGGCCTTCAGCACGAACTGCGGAGGAGTGCAAGTCCCTCTCATTTTAAAGGTCTCCGAAGAATCTTGTCTTTGGGTTAGGGCGAGAAAGCTGATGATGTGAGATCTAAAAATAAATCACCTTTAGTCATAATTTTCTAAGACTGTAGGGTTCTGAACGCACTCAGGCTAATAGAATAGCCAAATAGATAAGAAAAAACTAATTTTATAAAGCCAGACTGAGACGGGCTTATGCAAAACACTTTGACCCCGCCCCGCACTGAACGGGCGTGGCCTCCCTGAGAGGCCTGGTAGGAGACCAGCTCCGCGGCGCGGCTGCGCGTGCGCGCTGGGGCGGGAGGCCTGAGCTGGGACGCCTCGGCCCTGTGCGGTCCGTCTGTGTGTGCACCAGCAATGGCGGGCGCGGTCTCTCTTTCGGTTGTTTTGGGGCTGCTACTTGGGCTTGCTCTGCACGGGGTCCTCGGAGACCGCCCCAGTCCTGACCTCTGGGCACACCCAGGTATCAGCGAGGGCTGCTGGGCGGAGGCTGGGACTGCCCACGGGTCCGGGCCCCGGCTCTGCTCACCCGCCTCTTCCCTCCCTTCGCAGGGGACCCCGCCCAGGTCGGCCTTGGGGCCACGGAACCCCGGCGGCGGCCGCCGCCTAAGGACCAACGCGAGCGGACCCGGGCCGGGGCGCTGCCTTTGGGGGCGCTGTACACCGCGGCCGTCGTGGCTTTTGTGCTGTACAAGTGTTTGCAGGTGCGGGACGGCCGGGGGTGGGGGTGCCCTCAGTCTGAACCCACCATGGGGGCGCCTTCGTACCAGCAACTAGTCGCATTTTCCCGTCTGTAAAATGGAGACAAGTAGTTCCTTAGCTTTCCAACAGTATGGGGTTATTTTGAGGACCCAGCGAGGTAGTGGAAGTGAAGGGCGCTTGGTGAATTGTAAGTAAGTTATGACCATCACATTCAATCACCCCACAATGCAATGAAAGGCGATACCTTGCTTGAGGTCACCTAGAGTTGGTAACTGGTGGAGTTGGGGTTTGAACCCAGCCAGTGTCCATACTATAAAAGTGCAGTTCCCGGTGAGGAAAGTTTTAGCACAAGGTGTGGCAGCTACAGTGTTACTAGAGTTCAAGACCCTAAGCAGTCTCATTTTTTTCTTGGGAAGGGGGCCCTGAAAGGTAAGCTGACAGTACATTTTGATGGACTGAAACTGTTTAAATGAAAAGTAGTATCTCCCAGGACTGTATCTTCAGTCCTGTCACTTACTTGCATTAGGAAATAGGGGACTGAATCGATTTGGAAATATGAAACTAGAAGAGATAATAATGATCCCAAGTGGACTTGACAGGCTAGGATAAGGGACTGAATTTAATGATGAAATTTAGCAAGGAGAGATTAGCATCAGCATCTATAAAAGAGACTCAGGCATTTCTGTTGGCTAATAAATTCATTATATGATGTTACATCCTACTTCCCAAATCAATTACAGGGACAAGGTATTGTGCTTTATCTGCTGATCAGAACACTTCTGGAGAATCTTATTCTTATTAGGACACTGCTTTAAGAGTATTACATGCTTGCTTAGTAAAGCAACCAGAGAAAACCGTGTGAAATGAGCACTGACCAAAAAGATTGAAGATATTAAACCAGAAGACATGGGGAAGGGGATGGGAATATGGCCATTGTCGTCATATTCCTGAGGGGCTATCATGTTGAAGACACTTTATTTTGGAAGGCTCTAATCAGCAACGTGGAAAGAAGATAGATGAAGGACAAATTCTGACATTTTATACGAACCATGTAACAACCAGAGCTTTATCAGGCTGGAAAGAGTTGCTCATTCCTGGAGGGTTTCAGCAGACTCAATGATATGTGGGGCATATTGACAAACTGGTTCATGTCCTGGGTGAGGAGCTGGGCTAGAAGTGATTGTGATTCTCTATCTCAAACTATGTTCTTCTCCTTACTGGCTTTGGAGATCGAGGTGATGGAGCAGAACCGTACTGCTGCAGTATTGCCCTTTCCTTCTTCCACAACAGGGGAAAGATGAGGCTGCAGTTCTCCAAAAGGAGGCAGGCAAGAAGGAATCATTGCAGTCAGGTGGGTTTAGCAGAAGTCTGTGCTTGCTGGGGGGAGATTAGAGGTCAGCAGAAGGTAAGTATTGCACCCCTTTTCTCCCTTATCCCCAGAGCAACATCTGGCCCAGTTGACACAACAGGTGGCACAGACAGAGCAGCATCTGAACAATTTGATGGCCCAGCTGGACCCCCTTTTTGAGCGGTGAGGAGAGCAACAACCCTGTAAATTTGTGGGGAGCTTATGGTAGGTGGGAGGAATGGGAGCACAGATTGGGCAGCCCCTGAGTGAACATTTCTGCAGAGTGACTACTCTGGCTGGAGCCCAGCAGGAGCTTCTGAACATGAAGCTACAGACTGTTCACCAGCTGCTACACGATAGCAAGACCGACAAGGGTGCGATTCCAGAACCAGGTAAAGGTTTGGGAGGTGAAAGTCTGATGGAGGTGGGGACAAAGTCTCTGAAACTGGAACATGTCTCATCTTTCCCCTCACAGAGGCCAGTCTACCCTTTCCTGAGGACTTATGTATAGAGGAAGTTGAGGAGGAGGCTGGTGACATTCAGGCCTGGAGCAAAGAGACACAGAACCTAGCTCCTTCCTGGGAGGTGGAGCAGGGGCTAAGGAGAAGATGCAGCAAGGCTGCGGCAAAGGGCCCCCAGTCACAGCCTTGGCCGGGAAGGAGGGACAACAGCTGAGGGTTTAGTAAAACAAAGTCCATTCTTATGACTGGATGCTCCTGTGTGCTTTTTCCATCCCAGCTGGTAGTACACACACCCACACTAGGTGCCTAAGGACAACTGGGCCTTCTTGAAAAGCTTCCCTTATTAGGACAAAGAGGCTGCTGTCTAGTGTAAGAGCAGAGAAAATAGAGGGAGCTCCAGTTCTTTTCCTTGTATTACTGAAGTCACCAGTATGCCAGCCTTTAGGGCACAAAAATCCCTCTACTCATATCAAAACTGAGACAGAAAGCTCTTTCAAAAAAACCCCACGAAACTTTATTAAAATCCAGTGGGAAAATAAATTATAGAAACTATACACAACATAAAAATAACCACGCTTACGAAGCTGCAGGCTTAACAAACGACTAGCCATAGATACAGCACCAAGCTTACCGTTCCCAAATCCCCTCATCTCTGTTAGAGAAGCTGGTTCAGACAAGGTTCAATTAGGTCAGACTTGGTTTCCTTATTCTTAAGAGCTGGTCACATGACCAAGAGTAGCTTGGTCTTAGGCAAACACAAAATGACCCTCATCAAATCATGGTTCTGTGTTTTGTTTAGTACCGAAAAAGATTCCTTTGCACTCCTGGCTCTAATCCATCCCTGAAGTATCCCGAATTCTGGAATTTTTAAGATTCCTCTACTTCTTCTGGCTGCTGTGGAGAGAAGACAGTTCAGGCACTAACACGAGTACTCTAGTCAGACAAAATCACCCACATCATTGGGAGGGGAGTCCTGGGCAGATGTAGGACATGAGATAGGATCAGAACTGTTCATTTCTGGGGCTGGCCAATTAGCTTAGTTGGTTAGAGCATAGTGCTGATAACATCAAGTTCTGGGGTTCAATCCCTGTACCAGCCAGCCACCAAAAATAAAAAATAAAAAACCTCATTCCCAGTTTGTGGGCCTCATCTCAGCACTCTCCCTGAGAAGCACATTTACCTGATAGCTGAAGTCAGACTGAGGTACCAGCGTGACAGCTCCTCCTGGTCTGTGGACATAAGCAGTAGCTTCTCATGAGGGAAGGACAGCTAGAGAAAGACCACCTCTTAGTTATGGCTCAGAAAGTTCCAGGCTAGGTAATTCAGGAATGAGATGAGAACTAGGTATGAAGCTCAAGCCCCAACTATCCTCTCTTAATGTAGACAGTTCCATTCCAATGAAAAGAGACCCAGGAGCTAACAAGGAGCTAAACCGGTCTATAACATTTAAGGTATATTTTTGGCCTCTCCTAACCTTACCTAGGGTTCCCACCTATTACTTACGCTGAGCAATCCACCACAGGGGCCTCCTGAGTGGCCAAAGACCCTGTGGAGTTGACACTGGGCCATGGGGTAGAGGGCCCTGCAGACAAAGGTGCCACTCTGCAGCAGGTGCAATGGAGGTCGAGGCTTGGCCATGAGGAGCACATCAGAGAAGAGGAAGAACATACGAGGCTGAGGCTCCCCATGGGGAGGCACCACCAACAGCCAGCCCTGGCGTAGGAACCACCGCCCTGGGGGAATGGGAGAGCTGTCACTCTGGGCAGCTCCAGGATCCATGGGAATGGAAGGAAAGGCAGGCTGAGAAAACAGGGTGTGTGCTGGCCCTATAGAGAAAAAGGGTAAGAAAGCAGCAGTTGAGGATTGAGGGGGAAGTACACAGCCTACCTGAGGTAAGCCCCTTTGCCTGGCGTCCACTGAGCAGAGCCTGGACACGCCGGAGGTGCTGATCGTTCTTCTGTTTCTGACCAATGATGTAGACTCTCTGGGCAGTCTCACTTATAAGCCGGGCAGCCCCTAGAAGAACATTCCCCACCTCACTCCCATCACAGACTTTGGGTGACTGGTGGTGGTGAAAGGCTATTCTGGAGGGGATCAGGGTCAGGGGCTAAGTTCATGAAGAAAAGGCAGAGCAATAGGGACGCTGTATACATGTCATTGGAAGATAGGAACATACCAGACACTGTTGGAGGTCAGAACCAGAAGGGAAAACTCTGCCTGAGTTACAGAGGAGCAAGAACCTACGTGTGAGCTGTTGGTGGTCAGGGCGGTTGGGACTTGTGTTTTCAGCCAAAGCAACGACGAGATTCTCATACCTAGAAGTGCACAGTGGGAAGTCTATGAGGGGAAGTAGAGCTGGGCAAAATTTCCTCTGCCTGACACGCACATCACCCCTGACCCATACTTCAGTTGCAAGGCCAGGAGAGAACTGCTTCTGGCTGTTGTATCCCCCTTTCATCTCAAACTCACAACACATGGCCCTCTTCCATCCCACACTGAAGAGTCAATGGCAGACTGACTGTAGGTGAAAGTTAACCCAAGGAGGATGCTACAGACAGCCAGGCTATCAGCTAGGCCGGCCCGTCATCTCAACAAACTTTTCTAGACATTCTGTCTCAGGCCCCCTTGCCTCAATGTAAAGTTCTACAGTCCCAATGTAAAGTTCTACAGTCCCAATTAAGGGCCTGAGGCTGAAGAACCCTAGGTACTCCAGTGAACTCACATTTACTCTTGAAAAAGGTTTTTAGGAGCAATATGACCCAGGGGAGAGGAAGGGGACTGGGATAGACACCATGGCATCTTGCAAAGCTGAGGGCAGCAGTCAGAAAGACCCGAGATGTTGGTTTGAGTCAAGGAGAGTTCACGCACTGCTGGAGCCGCTGCAGAGGCAGAGGGAGCAGGTCTTGGAGCTGAAGGCCCCCAAACTCAGGGCGGCCTTCCTGAAGCTGCACGAACCTCCGGAAGCGTTTGTTTTTCTTTAGGTTCTCCTGGAGTGAGGGGGAAAGGGCTTGCAGCAGGGAGAGAAGCCTCTCCTTTTATTGCATTTATCTGTGTACATCCCCAGCCTCAGTAAGATGTATGCTACTGAGAGAAACCCTGTCCCCCTACATGGACCTTAGCACACAGCTGGGCACCCAGAAGGTTCTATAAGTGCAGGAACTTTATGAATGAAGTTTGGGCCTCCAGATGAAGAGATAATGTAAGGGGCAAGAGAGAAAGAGGGGGCTGATTTGAGGTCATCTCCAGGTTACCTGCAGGGTGGTCCAGGACCTCTCTGCGTTGGCAGCAAATTGGGTGTAGAGCTCCAGGTGGGGGCAGAAGCTCTCTAGCCCTTGTCCCCAGTGCCCTCCTTCCAGGTAGGGAAGCAGCTCTCTGTATGGGTGAGAACAATAAAAGGCAGCCCACGAACTACTCAAGCACCACCTCATTTAATTACTCATCACCCTTCCACGGAGATAGTTCTACTATTACCCCATTTTACAGATGGAGGAGCCGGGGCAGGTTAAGGCAGTGGGCCAAGGCCCCAGGTGAGGTAATTGGCAGACTCCGAATATAAACCTGAGGCTCTCCGACTCCGTGCACTGCCAGAGGCCAGGGCTCTCCCTCCTCCCCTCCCTTACCGCGCCCCTTCCACTCACTGGCTGGCGCCGTAGATGAGCTCCCAGGGCCCAAACAGGGCCTGGCGCTCTGGTGGTGGCACAGTCCCCTTGGCTTTCAGGATCCCCAAGAAGTACTGCGTATGGAAAGAACAGTGGTATCTGAGTCTGGAGGAAGCGGAGGCCAATGCCAAGACGCGGCCAGAAACTGTAGAAGTCTACCCGAGCTCCCTACATGCAGGCGGACAGTCCAAGACCCACCATACTTGGGGTTACCGACCACGCAGAGACCCTCCACACTCGAGTCCCCGCCCCAAACGGGGAGGGTGCGCCCGGCCCGCACCGTGGCCACCAGCCCCAGCTGTTCATGGTAGCGCCGCTCGCTCTCCAGCAGCTCCCGAGCGGTGCGGAGGCGTTTCCGCTCCCAACGGGCTCGCTGCTCTTGCACCGGGCAGCGAGCGCCAGAGCCCGGGCTCTCCATGCTGGGTTGAGTCCACGCTTCCGGCTGCAGCCCGCCGGAGATTCAAATCCCAACCGCTCCGGGGCGGGGCCGCGCGGCGGGGAGCGCGCAGGACGGAGCATGCGCGGAGGCCGGCCGGACCAGCTGGGTCTCCTCCCACTTGGCTGCGCCGCACCGACAGGGCGAGTGTGCGGACCTCCTCTGAGTGGCGCTAAGTTGGGGCAGCAGCCTGGGCTTTGGGTCGTAGACTTGGGATGCAAACACTGGCCTCAGTGTCCTATCTGTAGAATTGGGAAGGGGGCGGTACTTACGGTACATATTCTGCTCTGGTACCACGCCAGATGCGAGGGAAGTCAGTCATTCCCAATGCTTTCAGTACCAGGAACCCTCATGGATCACAAGGTTTGAAATATTGTGGCTCCTGGACAAAAATTTATAGGTTTTAAGTTACTAACTCGTTTTCTGTGGACTTTATTGAAGGGTCTTTTGCAGGGAGTGAGATGATGAGATGTACATTTTATAAAGATCGTACTGGTTAGCTGGACTCAGCAAGACCCATTAGGAAGCAGTTGCAGTCATCCAGGTTAGAGGTGAGGCAGTATGGGCTAGGATGAAAAATGTGAATGAAAAGCTTAGAATGTAGAATGCGTAGGGCTTGATGATTGAATGTCACAGGTAAAGGAAAAGATGAAAGCAAAGATAGCACCAGGTTTCTGGTGGAGGGTGGTGTTATTCACTGAAGGAGGAGGAAGAGGAGGTTTGTGGAGAAGACAAATTTTGCCTCGGACCTGTTGAACTTGAGACACTTGTGGGACATCAAAGTGGGGATGTCTTGTCCTCTAAGCAGGTAGTTATGGGTTGATGTGGGGGAGAGAGTCCAGCCTGGGGATACTGGGCTGTCATCAATTTATAGAAACCATGGGAGTAGATTAAACTGCCTACAAAGAGTATGAGGAGGGATAAGGGCAGAAGGCATGAAGGTCTCCAACACAGACTCATCCCATCTCATCCTGGCATCCACTTCAGTTCCACTATGCTGATGGCAAACTAAATGGCGGCCTCCATAAAGACATGTCCATGTCCCTGCCAACAGGACACCTTGACTTCAGACTTCTGGCCTCCAGAACTGTGAGAGTAAATTCATGTTGTGTTATACCACCCAGTTTGTGGTAATTTGTTAAAGCAGTCCTAAGAAACCAATGCAGATGGTGAGATGGGCCAGAACTACAGCAGGTCAGTTTCAAGGCCCCATAAGGGCTTTGACCTGTCTTTGCTCCCAATCCATAGCTGGGAGAAGGCTTTTTCACGTTCTACCACACCAATGAATAGCTCCCTCTTCTGCAACCCTGGGGTAAGCAGACACACGTTTTAGTGACACAGCTCCTCAGTGTGTGAAGACACAGAACTCAATGACCAAAGACTTGGCCTTAAACAATCACAGAAATGTCCTGAACCTGGCAGGGGTGCCCCAGTTGGTTAATCCTGAGCTCATTCTGTTCCAACCTGGGGAGACTCAGGAAACAAGAACTCTGGGAGCTCAAATCTGTTTTAGGGTTTGGCAGAATCCCAGTTGTAAAGGCATGATCTAGGTTCAGAGTCCACATTCTACACCCAGTTCACACAGAGAGACAGAAAGCTAAAGACAGAGAGCCATAAGGAATAGCATTTGGAAAATTAGTGAGCTGTAACAGCAAGCGAGCCACACCTACAGGCAGATGTGTGCTCCAAAATACTTAGAGAAAGCCCTGCTGGCAGGGAGAAATCCACAGAAATGCAGGGACATAGAGAGTGCTGCAGAGAAGTGTACAAAGAGATCCTGACAGATCTGAAAAAGAAAAAGACTGAAATGTTCAGAACATTTGGAAAGAGGACAAATGAATCAAACCTGAGATTGGTGTTGGAGAAAGATGCCCAGCCACACAGCCTCCAGACTCCAGTTAGCATGGCACTTCTGTCCTCTATGTTCCCATGACCTCTTCCACCTCAACTAGATTAGTCATTGCCACATTCTATCCTGTACATGTCCATCCATTTCAGACATAACCATGTATCTTCCATGTGTCGGAGTCCACACAAGGTGCTGACAACACAGCTGACCAGGACAACCGGCTGACCACCCAGAGTACACACTGGGTCAAACCACCATGGATGGCTCTGAATTAGGCTCTAGAAATGGCAACCTAGATTCTTAGGCTGACTACCTCCTAAGATAACTGCTTGGAAGACAGCTGCTATTCAGCCATACAAGTTTTGGTTACAATATGACAGTCACTCTTCTGAGGCGGATCATTTGGGGTGCCATAAAAATGTGATGTTATTGACAATGCTCTCCCTGAGGGCAGGGAAGACATCTTAAGTCAATGTGAAATTTCTCAAGCACGTGGCAAGTTGATCTGAGAGAGAAAATGCTCAGTAATGGCTGTTGAATAAAAGACTGGCTCAATCAAATACGGACCCTGCCCTTATGAAGCACAAGGCTGCTAGAGCAGATAAAGTGTCATAAATCACCCTAATATGAGTTAGATGGTGCAAGGCTATCATAGAGGGCAGACAAAGAACTGTCGTGGCTCAGAGGCACCAGAGATCTCTTCTGGACTGGTGGTAGATTGGTTAGGAAAGACTTCCTGGAGAAGGTTGCCTTTGAGCTGAGCCTTGGAGAATAATAGGAATTTAGACAGGGGAGATAATAAAACTACTTAACTATTTAGCACAATAGCAGGTGCACAAGCACCAATCTGTCAGTTGAAGCTGGCTGAGGCACTCAAGTGGGGTCCTGGAGACCCTGCTGTGCCAGGCATTTCCTCTTTAGATAAATGCTCATGAAGTGTGGAGGGTCTCCAGGGAGGAGCTGGGATAGCAAGGGCACTCTGGAGCTAGGGGCCATGGCTGTATGCCAACAGGATTAGAAATATTTCAATATACTTAGGGCTGGCCCGTGGCTCACTTGGGAGAGTGTGGTGTTAATAATACCAATGCCACGGGTTCAGATCCCTATATACTGATGGCCGGTTAGCTCACTTGGAAGAGCGTGGTGCTGTCAACACAAAGTCAAGGGTGAAGATCCCATTACCGGTCATCTTTAAAAAAAAAAAAAAAGAAGAAGAAGAAATGTTTCAATATACTTAATTACCCTATACAACAATACTGGTGTATGCCTACCAAATATTAGCCCCAGACCTGGACCTGAAATGGCTTTATTCTATTCTGGTTTGTCGAAGCCATAGGGCGTCACTAGACTGGGAACTCCTCAGAGAAAGGACTACATCTTGTTCAACTCCATACTCCTAGTCCACAGCCTAGTGCCTGATATATGGTAGGTGCTAAATAAATATTTGTTGAATGCAAGGGTGAATGGCATTTCAGGCACTGAGAACTAGATTAACAAAGGTGGCAAAAAGGTTTAGAGAAAAAATAGTTTCATTTCTCTGGAGTATGAGGGAGAGTAGTAGGAGATAAGATGGAAAGATCTCTTGAGTAAGGATTTGAAGGGACTTAGAAATCAAATAGAAGGACAAGATGGGTGTACTTTGGTAGGTGGTCAGGAGCCAGTGAAAGTTTTTGAGCAGGGAAGTAATATGATGAAAAATAAATTTAGTTAAAACCATCAGAGTCCCTCTCATACATATACTCAGATTTCCATTCATACTCAAATTTGCCTCCCACATACCCATCTATCTACTCACCCTCAGGTTTCCCCAGCAGCTTACCCTACCCCTTTACCTGCTCTCTGGCCGGGCCAGGGATGTATACAAAGGATGCTTTCCCCCTCAGCCAGAGGACGTAGGCCCTAGCTCCCGTCTTTCCCCTTCCCTGCCTAGAGCTGGGAAGCAGGCCAGGTTTAGATGAGGCTGGCTGGCAAGCAGCTGGGTGGAGCCAGGGAGATGCTGTATGGTGCCAGGTGGAGCCTTGGGTTCCAAGCTGAGCCCGTGACCTCGATAACCTTCTGCATACATCAGCCCCCCACTCCACACCCATCCAGGCTTTGGTATCGGGGAGGGGGCACAGAGCCAGACAGACCTGTGGGACTTTGGCTCCATCTCTACAGAAGGGCACTCTGTGAGTCAGCCAGCTCCCCTCCAGGCTTGCTCCTCCCCCACCTGGCTCCTGTTTCCAATGCACGTACAGCCCGTACACACTGTGTCTTGGGACACCCCACAGTCAGCCTCATGGCTCCCCTGTGCCCCAGCCCCTGGCTCCCTCTGTTAATCCCAGCCCCTGCCCCAGGCCCCACTGTGCAGCTGCTGCTGTTGCTGTTGCTTTTGGTGCCTGCCCATCCCCAGAGCCTGTCCCAGATGCAAGAGGATCCCCACATAGGAGGAGATTCATCTGGGGATGATGATCCACTGAGCAAGGAGGATTTGCCCAGTGAAGAAGATCCACCTGGAGAGAAGGATCTACCTGGAGAGGATTATCCACCTGGAGAGGAAGAACTACCTGGAGGGGAGGATCCACCTGGAAAGAAGGATCCATCTGAAGTTAAGATTGAACCAGGAGAAAAGGACTCTCTGAAGTTAGAAGATCTACCTACTGTGGAGGCTCCCAGAAATACTCAAGGCCCCCAGAATAATGCCCACAGAGACAAAAAAGGTAAGTGGTCATCAGCCCTCCGAATCTAGGCTACAGGTGGTTTGCGCCTCCCCTCTCCATACCCCAGCCCAGGCAGGGATTATTCAGGGAAGAAGAGGAGCCCATACTCTGACTGTAGCCCTTTCTAGGGGCTCTCATACCACTAGACCACCCTCCTTTTTCAGAGCTAGAAGGGGATGGATGGAGAGAGAGATAAAAGGGGCACAGATGGAGAGAAGTGAGCTGGAAAAGATGAGAAAGAAGAAAGGGGGAGGCTGGAGAAGAGAAAGAGATGAGGAATGTGCACAGAGAAAAAATAGGTGGAGAGGGAGAGAAAGAAGAGTGTGAAGGGAAGAGAAGAGGAAAGATTGCGGGGGAGAGGATGGGTACCAGAAGAAGAGCAGAAGGGCTCGTAGAGATAACCTCATCTCGTGCTTGTCAGTTAGCTCAGTTGGTTAGAGCGTGGTGCTGATAACACCAAGGTCCAGGGTTTGATCCCTATACCAGCCAGTAGCCAAAAAAACAACAAAAACCAATATCATCATCTCATCTTCAGTCTACATTGAGGAAATCGAGACTTAGCAAGAAGAAAACAGCAGGTAGAGAAACCTGGTTATCCCGACTCCCAAGCCAGGAACTTCGGGAAAGGAGTTGGAAACCAGAAAGGGCAGAGGGATGACTGGGAGGGAGGGATGAGTAAGGGAGAAAGGAAAGCTGGTCTACTGATCTAACCCTACCCCCCACTCACTTTACACACCCTACGACAGTGGTTGCCAACTGGCATATCCTGGGCCAGTAGCGCTGCTGTTCCGCCCACCCAGCTGCGGTGTTATGTTTGGTTGCAGTCCACTGTGCTTTACGCCTGCCCTGCTTCAGGCATTTCTCTTACCTGCTGTGCCCTGTAAAGCATCCGAGTTTGTCAACCCCTGTTGGTGAGGGGGATCCACCTTGTCCCGGCCCCTGGGAAGGGACTGGGCTCTAAGATCGGCCTGTTCATTTTTTTCCTTTATGCAGGGGATGACCACAGTCATTGGAGCTATGGAGGTGAGACACCCACCCCCTGCACAGACCCGCACGTCTGCGGGTCCCGGACACCGCCCGCTGCCTATTCCCGCCCACATCTCTGATTTCTATTTCCCGTTCTGATGCCTCCTGACTCCACCCCCTCACCTTTTCTACCCGGGATCCCTGAAAGTTCCTGACCAAGTCATGAGACTTCCTCACCATACTCTCCCACCCCAGGCGACCCGCCCTGGCCCCAGGTGTCCCCAGCCTGTGCGGGCCGCTTTCAGTCCCCGGTTGATATCCGCCGCGAGCTCGCCGCATTTTGCCCAGCCCTGCGACCCCTGCAACTCCTGGGTTTTGAGCTCCCACCACTCCCAGAACTGCGCTTGCACAACAATGGCCACACTGGTGAGGGGGACTCCGGGTAGAGCCTCAGGTAAGGGGCGGGGCGGGGCCGATGGAAAGGGGGCGGTCTGGGAGGTGCCTCGGGGTTAGGCTGCCCTCCCCTACCCGGCGAGGCAGGTGCAGCTCACCCGCCTCTCCTCCCGCAGTGCAGCTGACTCTGCCTCCCGGGCTAGAGATGGCTCTGGGTCCCGGGCGGGAGTACCGGGCCCTGCAGTTGCATCTGCACTGGGGGGCTGCGGGCCGCCCAGGCTCGGAGCACACTGTTGACGGCCACCGTTTCCCTGCCGAGGTGAGCACGGAGTTGTCCAAGGAGGGACGAAGGGGCGGGGCGGGGCGGGGCCGGAGAACTGGACACTCTTACCCCCGTGTCCTCTCCAGATCCACGTGGTTCACCTCAGTACCGCATTTGCCAAAGTTGAGGAGGCCTTGAGGCGCCCAGGAGGCCTGGCCGTGCTGGCCGCCTTTCTGCAGGTACCAGACATGGGCACCCCCCACTCTCTGCTTCCTCACACCCTGGGCTCAGTGTATCTTGTCCTGAGATCCATCCCAGCACACTCACCCGGGCCCCTGGCTGTCATCCTTCACTCATTAGTTCCTTAGCTCAAATCCCACTATGAACCTGTCGCTGGGCCCCCAAAAGGATTCAGAAGCTGCGAGTCCTTGCCTCCAAGGAGCCCACAGCCAGTGGGGCAGGCTGACAGGATAGACATAGGAAGGACACAGAGTAAAAGAGATGGTCACAGAGAAGGTGAAACTTGAAGCCTTCACTACAGGGGAAGAGAAGGAAATGTTCCATGCAGAGGGAACAGAATGTGCAAAGGCTCACAATGTGGCCCATTCAGAAACGGCAGATGCAGTACACTGGACATCAGGATGACTCATCATTTCCCCTTTGTGAAATGCAGTATTTGGTGACCTCTTTGGACCTGTAATGGTCAAGGATACATACACAATGATTAGAGGAGGCCAGCAAAGTGAAGGGAATGGTGAGATACCTGATAGGCTCACCCACTGATTCCTTAATACCAACCTCTCAGGACAGAGTTCAGAGAAGTGCCTCAGAAATAGCATGTCAGGGCCGGCCCCATAGCGCACTTGGGAGAATGGCCAGTGCACTCACTGGCTGAGTGTGGTGAGGGCGACACCACACCAAGGGTTGCGATCCCCTTACCGGTCACAAAAAGACAAAAAAAAAAAAAAAAAAGAAAAGAAAAGAAATAGCATGTCAGGACCTTACTCCAAAAGTCAAACACATGATTTATTAAGGTGAATGCAGAACTAACAAGAATACGAAGGTGTTTTATGGTTTTCTGGAGGGAGACCATGGAGTGTGTGTGGAGGTAGTGATGAGAAAGACTGTAAAAGTCAGTGGGACCCAGGTCATTCAGGGCCTAGTGTCCTAGTAAAGTGGCCCCTCTTCCTCCTCTGCCTCCAGTTTGCCATTGAAATCCAGTCCACCAAGCTTGTTAGTTTGCAAAGCAAGATTAAATAGACTTTGAGTAGGGCCGAGCCCGTGGCGCACTCGGGAGAGTGGGGCGCTGGGAGCGCCGTGACGCTCCCGCCGCGGGTTCGGATCCTATATAGGACTGGCCAGTGCACTCACTGGCTGAGTGCCAGTCACGAAAAAGACAAAAAAAAAAAAAAAAAAAATAGACTTTGAGTAATAATAGAAAAAAAATTTTGTTCTCCAGCATTCTCAGAGCTGAGGAATGGGGGAGGACTATGGGACCCCACCTCATCTTCAAGCCCCCAGTCATGGGCCTAGATACATGTATTAGTCTGTCTCGCACTGTTATCTTCCAGGAGGGTCCAGAAGAAAACAGCGCCTATGAGCAGTTGCTGTCACATTTGGAAGAAATCCGTGAGGAAGGTCAGTTTGTTGGTCTGGCCACTACCTTCTATACTCCAGTTCATGAAGAATTGCCCTTCGGACCCTCAGGTCTGAGGATGGAGATAGGTTCCCTCCCTTGTGGGAGGGGATTGAGGTGTGAACTGGCTCTGATCTTGATAATAACTGTGAACCTGACGGGGGTAAACAGCACAGGCCAACTACTGCTCACAGGCTTTTTGGTTAAAAACCAAGCAAAAAACAAAATTAGACAAAAAAAAAAAAAAAAAAGATAAAAAATTGGTGTTTGGAACTTTCAGGGGGGTTGAGTCTGGAGAGCTAAATTTTTTCTGAGAACTATTTCTCTTTCATGAGCACCAAATATTTTAAATTTGTAAATAATTTTGTTGGAAATCTTTCTCTTTTCAGTGACTCCTCACTGGAAAGTCATTTTAAATCTTGCTGTCCTGGACTTTTAGATTTTTGCTGCACTAGCAAGAACTGTGCCTTTGTAGTTTTTGTGTCTGTTTTTTATAGTAATAAATATCTATATTTATTTCCAAGTGATTCAGCTCATTTTTCCTTTTTAATTCACTCTGGGCTCTGTGGCCCAGCACATTATGACAGCCTGCAAAGCAAGAGTGAAGACTCAGGGGAGGACCTGAGTAGCATTTCTCTCTCTCTGTAAGGTCTCTCACAGTTGCACCAAAGCCCTTGACTTTCTTTTGAGTTATGTCTTGTACTGAGTTCTGGGAAGGGACCACAGTTAGTGAAGAAGTGGTTCCAGGGAGTTGAGTTAACTTGGCTTCTGGGAGATGAAACTGTATGCCTATACCCTGAAGACTCACAGGGTGGGGAGGGGTGGGGCGGCAATCTAGGTGAGACCCCAACACACATCCTCTCCACAGGCTCAGAGACTTGGGTCCCAGGATTGGACATATCTGCTCTGCTACCCTCTGACCTCAGCCGCTACTTCCAATATGAGGGGTCGCTGACCACACCACCCTGTGCCCAGGGGGTCATCTGGACCGTGTTCAACCAGACAGTGAGGCTGAGTGCTAAGCAGGTGAGGCTGCGGCATGGTGTTGACATAGGGTGAGGGGAAAGTGGATGTAGGATGAGACAAGAGAGAATCAAAGAGATCAAGGCACTGTGATAGGGATGTGGGGAGAGGAGGGTGGAGCTCAGAGGTGCTGGCTGAGTAGGCCTGGGACCCTTTTGTTTCCTCTTACTCCACGAGCCCACCCGCACTGTTTACTGACCTTACTAGCTCCACATCCTCTATGGCTCTCTGTGGGGATCCGGTGGCTCTCGGCTGCAGCTGAACTTCCGAGCGACACAGCCTTTGAATGGGCGGATGATTGAGGCCTCATTCCCTGCTGGAGTGGACGACAGCCCTAGGACCGTTGAGTCAGGTGCAGCTTTATCTGTGTCCCATATTGCTATGACCCCCCAGCCACAGGTCCCTCATCTTCCCATGTGTCTTCCTTTGTGTCAGTCTCTGTAACTGGTGGTCACAGTCCCCAGCTCTAATGTCTCCTTTTTCTTTTCAGTCCACCTGAATTCCTGCCTTGCTGCTGGTGAGTCTGTGCACCTCCTCTTGCTCCTGATGCTTGGGGCACACTTGGCACTGTTCATTCCCAGGGGCTAATCAGGACCACCTCTGCTCCCTCTCCTTTTCTGCAGAAAAGACTCCCAACCCCAGTATGATACAGAGTCAGATAGACTCCGATCGATCAGGAGGATTCCTTCCCCTCCTCGCCCCTACTGTCCCCAGGGCTTAGTTGACCAGAATGAAGCTCCAGAAATCTCCTGCATCTCCCTCCAAGAAACCTTTTACTCAGCTTTTGGGGAGGGAAAATGGTGCTTAGCTTACCCCTTCTTATGTATCCACCCCAACTCTTGGCTGGCTTCTTCTGAAGATTGAGGCACTGGGGGCTGCCTGAGAACTCAGGGCAGGGGTGGGGAGACACTAAAGCAAGCTTTGAGGGAGGCTGTGGACCCCTCTTCACTCCCTGAGGAGTCCTCTCCTCTCTCTCTCCCAGGTGACATCCTGGCCCTGGTGTTCGGCCTCCTCTTTGCTGTCACCAGCATCGCCTTTCTTGTACAGATGAGAAGGCAGCACAGGTATTATACTGACTCTCTCCCTCAGGCATAACCTCCCTCCCCGTCCACCCCACGTTGAGCCCGGAACACCAAGTTTCACTCAAATGAACTCATTCTGGGCCAGTTTTTTTTTTTTTTTTTTTTTGGCAGCTGGCCAGTACTGGGGTCCAAACACTTGACTGGGCCAGTTTTCTGATTAGGCTTCCCTGTTGTGCAGACACAGAAGTGGGACCAAAAGGGGTGCTGGCTACTGCCCAGCAGAGGTTGCCGAGACTGGAGCCTAGAGGCCTGGAACTTGGAGAATGTGCAGAGAAACCAGCTACAGGAATCTGAGGGGGAGCTGGAAACTTTGTTCTGTCCTGCCCATTATACCACTTCCTTTTTAACTGCCAAAGAATTTTTTTAAAATAAAATATTTTTAATAAAATATGTGGAAGTCACCTTTGTTCCCCAAACCAGAAGAGCAATGTATTAATTTCCTATTGCTGCTGTAACAAATTACCACAAACTTAGTGGTAATGAAAATTTATTCCCTTATAGTTCTGGAGGTCAGAAATCCAAAATGAATCTCATGGGCTCAGGTCTAGGTGTTGGTAGGGCTGGTTCCTTCTGGACCCTCTGAGGGTAGAATGCTTCCTTGCCTTTTTCAGATTCTCAAAGCCACCTGCATTCCTTGGCTTGTGACCCCTTCTTTGCATCAGTCTAAGTTCTTGCTTCCATTATCATATCTCCAACTACTGCCTTTGACCTTCTTGCCACCCTCTTATAAGGACCCTTGTGGTTACATTGGGCCTACCCAGATAACATCCTCATCTCAAAATCTTAGCTTAAACACTAAGTCCCCTTCTCATGTAAGATAACATCTCACAGGATTAGAATGTGGACTTTGGGCAAGGGACATTATTCTGCCTACCACTGATATTATCAGGAAGGGGACAAAAATGACTGATACTGTTGGAATGGCCTGTGTGTGTGTATAGCAGCATATGGGCGGGGGGGGGGGGTAGGGCAGGCTGCAGCCTCTAGGTTCAAAATCCCATTGAAGCTTTTGGCTTTCATACTGCTCAAGGAACCTCTGTGCTGTTTCTTGTACTTTTGTCTTCAGAATGCACTGTCTGGCCCTCTTGCCTGTTGGAGTAGGGCAGAGCTGCGGGTGGCAGCTGCTCCACCTTGCGGGGAGCAGAGGGCCAGGGTATTCCCCTAGACCTGTCTGCTTCACACAGCCTGTTCACACCCCTCCTCAATAAGCCCAGCACCCCCACCCCACAGCTCTCACTGAAAAGGAGTTCCTGTTGCAGAGCAAGGACCCAGACCCTGCTCATCCAGGGCTCCTTCCACCTCCATTGCAAACACCCAGGAAAGGCTTAAAAGGCCCTGTGATACTGGTAACATCAGTTTTATTGGGTTGAGGCAGCAACTACAGCCTGGCTGGGGGCAGAGCTGGCCATCACAGGTTGTTGAGTTCCAGAAGGGTCTGGTCCAGGGTCTGGTGAATCTCCACATTTTCCTCCTTGGCACTGGCCAAGGTCTCTGTGAGGGGAAGCAGCAGGTGAGGAACGGGAAGCAGCAGGTGAGGAACGGGAAGGAAGGCAGGAGGGGGGAGACACGACGAGGTATGGACAGAGGAAGGTGACATATAGACATGGAATGGGTTAGGAGACACAGGAAGACATAAACATTCAGGGACCTAGGGGCACCATGGCAGGGGCAAATGGATGGACTGACTAGGACAAGGGGAACAACACAGACATGGAAACCTCACTCAAGGCCTCGGGTCATAGAGGTGGGATGGGGAGGCCTGAGTCATAAACTATTTACCCTCCTTCTTTAGAAGGTTTAAGAAAACTGTAAACAGAAGGAAAGACAAAGGCTGAGCCAGGAAAGGGGGGGCCAGACAGACAGACTTGAGGCAGAAAACAGACCTTCAGCTGCAGTGAAAGCCCCATTTTGCTGATCTCCAGTGTTTTTCCAAACTTCATTCCAGACCTTTCACAAGCTTCTTGCCCTCCCCTGCACCTCGCCACCCCACTTCCCTTCCAGTCATTCTGTTAGGTCCTGGAACCCCAGCTCAGCACTCCAAGGTCAGTGGCGGGTGCCAGTGCGGGTCATGGCGCTAGATAGGGTCACCCATGCCCACATGCAGCAGTGACAGTCAGAGTGGCAGACTGAGAGTGCCATGCAGAAGGGTTTCAGTGTTTGTGGGTGGGCTCAGTGAGGGGGATGGGGTGTCACAAGATTGGGGTTGTCAGTAAGAGCCAGGGTCTCAGGAGTGAACCAGTGCTCATGATGAACATGCTCTCTGGGGGAATGTGGGGCAGGAAAACAGCACGGAGACCAAATTCAGAGTTTATTAAGCAGCAGAGAGGTGGAGGCCAGCAGGTGGAGAGGGGTGTAGATAGAAGGGTGAAGCCAGAGGCAGAGTGGGCAGCGGGTAGGATGGTGGCTCTCCCTAGGCTGCTGCCAGCATGGCTGTGTGATGTTGTCAATGTTTGCTCCTCTGGCCTGTCCCTCTCCCCACTGAGAGAATGGAAAGGAGAGGAAAGACGGGGGCTGAGGCCGCCACACTGGTGTGGGGCTCAGAGGGAGGTGATGTCGTTGAGTGCGTTGTCTAGCTCCTCGCTGATGGCCTTGTACTTCATCTTCTGTGCATAGACTTCATCTGAGGAGTCCAGGGGAGGAGGACCAGGTGGGAGTGTGGGGAGAGGGAATGGAGGGAAAGAGGAAAGGAAGGAGAGAGGGTAACGGAAAGAGAAAAAGAATCACAGAGGTGAAAAAAGTGACAGAGAAAGGACAGAGAACAGGCCGGACAGCTGGCAGGCTCCTTCCTTCTCCCCTCTCTACTTCTGTCTCTTTTTCACCCATCTCTGTACTCCAAGTTGGTTCGTCTCCCAGGAGCTCCTGCCTCTGGATTGGGGACACAGTGCTTTGGACAAGCAGGAGTGCTTGCTCAAGGGGGAGAAGGGGGGTGCTTGATCAAGAAAGGTCTAGGGCCGAGCCCGTGGCGCACTCGGGAGAGTGCAGCGCTGGGAGCGCAGCGACGCTCCCGCCACGGGTTCGGATCCTATATAGGAATGGCCGGTGCACTCACTGGCTGAGCACCGGTCACAAAAAAAAAAAAAAAAAAAAAAAAGGTCTAAAGTCCTAAAGTTGGAGATAAAATTGGTGCTTGCCTGAGAAGGCTGGAAGCAAGAGATGTGGGAATTATGAAAGTTCAAAGGTTATCATAGAATAAAAAGGAAAGGCAAATTTAGGCACAATATTGTTGATAACAGAAATAGCCGTGGACTAGCAAATATCAGGATGTTTGGATCTAGTTTAAAATAGTATTTTCCATTAATGTCATGTAAACCTAGATGTTAAACCAATAGCTCTCTATTTAATAAAGAAGTCTCTGTGATATAACTCTGTTGTATTGCACTTGGAGACAGAATAAGCTAGATCAGTGCTACTCAAGGTGTGGTCCGAGGACCAGCAGCATCGGCATTAAGCCCAAAGTCAGCAATCACTCTGAGGTAAGGCCCAGGAATCTGTGTTTTTAAAACTCTCCAGGGGATTCTCATGTGTGCTCAAGTTTGAGAAGCACTGGCATTGATGCGTCATAGCCAGCAACAACTACTTGAATTGTAGGCATAGCCCACCCCAGTTTGTGGAGCCCTAGGTGGTCCAACCCCGGTTTATCGGTGGCAAGTGTAATGGGATAAGAAGATAAGGGGCAGACTGCTAGTCAAAGGGGTGTGGACCTACTTAAAAACATTTGGGGGTATGAGGGAGTATCCCTTTTACCTTCCAGGTCGTCGATGGTTTTCTCCAACTTTGCCACAGACCTTTCGGCAAACTCTGCTCGGGTCTCAGCCTGCGAGCAAAGGCAGAATGGGGCAAATGGCAAATAATTAGGCCCTCCCAGAGGCTGTCGCCTAAATCGAACTTCTCTCCCATCCCTATCCCCAAATTCCCTGCCACAGGCAGTCTCTGGTGGGGATTAGGGTGGTGTGAGGGGAGACTGGGAACTGGAAGAGGGCTCTCACCTCTTTCAGCTTCTCCTCCAGCAGTTTGATCTCCTCTTCGTATTTATCCTCCTTGGTGGAATACTTTTAGGGACATACACACGCCATCAGTACATGGCCTTCACGAATCCTTCTTTCTTTACTAAGCCCCACAGGCTCCTCATGATCTTGCCTCTGATGAGCACCCGCCCCCTCCCTGCCTGAGCCTGTCACCTCCCTCCCCTGCAGGACCCCATCCTCACTGTCCCTCTACCCCCCTCTACCTTGTCCGCTTGGGCCTCCAGGGATTTCAAGTTGTTGGTAACAATTTTCAGCTCCTCCTCTAGGTCCCCACATTTACTGTAGGGGTTGTGTGGCAGGGTGGGGTGTGAGGGTACAGTGAGGTGTGACAGTGGAGAAGGCACAGGGGGGAGGGGCGGAGGAGAGAAGAGAAGAGCAAAGTGGTGAGAGTGACAGCAGGTGGAGTTTGGCAGCAGCAGGCCCTTCCCGACCTCCAGCAGGGGAGAGAGAGCAGCCCAAGATGCTGAGATGGAGGGGAGAGTGAGCTGAGGGAAGGCGCCATTGCCCAGAAAGGTCTCGAGAGGTCACTACCTCTTCCTCTGAGGCCATCAGGGACTTGAGGGCCTGGTCCATAGTTCGGAGTTCCTCCTCCAACTGCCTGGCTCGGCTGGAGGCAGCAGGCAGGGGTCAGAGGACAGGACATGTCCTTGTGGCCCCAAACCTGGGAAAGTGCCTCCCCGCTGCACAGAGTGTCCCATAGCCACCGGCTCACATCGAGTCTCACTTGCCACCCTGGGGCATCTTTACCTCTCGGCCACTTCAGCTCTCTCTTCTGAGCGCTCCAGCTCTCCTTCCAGGATCACCAGCTTCCTGGCCACCTTGGGGGAAGTGGGAGCAAAAAGTAGATCAGCGGTGAACGACCTGGGGTGTCTGGGGCTTGGGAGGAAAGGAAGTGGGGCAGGGCTGTCACCTCCTCATATTTTCGGTCTGAATCCTCAGCGATGTGCTTCGCCTCCTTCAGCTGCATCTCCTGCAGCTCCATCTTTTCCTCATCCTTCATGGCCCGGTTTTCGATGACCTTCATTCCTCTGAGAGGCAGGGAGAGGGGTGAGTGTGAGGTCAGAACCTGCAGAGACAGGCTCCCCTCACCACTCCCTGACCCTCTACCCCAGGGCCCCTGCCCACCTCTCACTCTCATCAGCTGCCTTCTCGGCCTCCTCCAGCTTTTGCAGGGCTGTAGCCAGGCGTTCCTGTGCCCGGTCCAGCTCCTCCTCTACCAGCTGGATGCGGCGGTTCAGGGAGGCAACATCTGCCTCAGCCTGTGGTCAGAAGTCAGAGGTCAAAAAGGCTTTGTCTGACTTGGATGAGGATCAGAGACGCTCCAGAGGATGGTAAGATTCTTCTCACAAAGAACTACGCTTTCTGGCTTCCAGACTTTCAACCCATTTCTCCCTCAACCATCATCAGCCTAAACTCTGTGCTCCAGCCAAAAACATGCATTCCTTGACAAGCTCCACTCCCCTGATACAGGACCTCTTCTGGCACTGTGCATGGTTCTCCTGATGGCTATCTGCATGTAGGTCCCTCTGTCCCCTGTGAGAGCATCCCAAGTGCTGGGACGAGGTCTTGGGCAGCCTTGATTCCTACAGCAGAGCCTGGCCCAGGTAAGGGGGTGGGGAAGAATCAGGCCAACGTACTTCACTGCTGCTAAGAATAGCCAATCACAGAATCAAGCTCAGTGATGTTACTGGCTGCCAGGCAGACTCCCAGCAAAGGACCCAAGGGGCAAGCCAGGCCTATAGGGGCCATCCATGGTTGTAGCAAGGGGCTCCCTGCCAAGGCCAGGAGACAGTTGAGGGTAGTACTGGGGCAGTGTGAGGGATGGATACTCAGCTCCTGGCCTTGCAATACGGAGGGAAAACAATGGACATTTTGGAAAAGGTCCATTAAAACAAGACAGGCTCCTGAAAAGAATGAGAGAAGCAGTGCACTTTCATGTTTAAGAGCATCGGCTCTGAATCAGGCTGTTGTCTTTGAGTCATGGCTCAGCCACTCAACACTTGTGTGACCTTGGGCAACTTATTTAGCCTCTCTAAGCCTCAGTTTCCTCCTTCATAAATTATAGTTAACAATAACAGTTCCTGTTCTGAAATAATGCAGTGCTACTCAGTTAATCAACAGGACCATAGGGAAGGCTCATAAAACTAAACAGATTCCCTATCTCCATGCTAGATCCACTGAGCTGAGATCTCCAAGGCAGGGACTTGGGAATCTTCCTTTTTTTTTTTTTAAACTCCTAAGTGATTCTGATGACAACCCAAGTTTGGGAAATAGTACAATAATATGCAGAAAGCACCGCGCACATTGCCTGCACAGAGCCCACACTCCATAATGTTAGATTTTCCCTGTCTCTCCATCAAAGACAAGGACACAGAGACCCTGAGATGTAAGACTGGAAAAGAGAAAGGAGCAGTGTAGGGGAAAGAGTGAGTGGAGGCAGAGGAGCTAGGTGACAGACAGCACTGGGGGCAGAGGGTGTAGAAAGCAGGTCGTGAGTGGCACTGCAGGGCAGAAGAAGTACAGCACCATATATAGAAAGTGGATTATAGCTTGTCCTCCAGGTGCCTTTAGCACCTGGAGCTTGGCCACCTAGAGTGACAAGAGCCCATCACGGGCACAGGGCCAGATGACTCAGTGTGGAAGGATTGTGGGGACAGCAGTGGGGGTTGGGAAGAATAACTCTGGGGGACTTTTGGGGACTACCCTAGAGAGAGATGAGACTCTGTAAAAGGAAAACTCTCTTCATGGTGGTGGGGTGACAAATGACTCTGGAAAGTCAGGGAAGTCCCAGGGTCCTCATCAGGGGACTGATATTTGCCATTTCCTGCTCCTCAAGCTCTTCCTAGTTATGGATGCTGCTCTCTAACCATGGGACAGGCACTTCTGTCCCATTGGACAAGTGGGAAGCAAGAGAGAAGGGAGCAACTAAAGCACTGTGTAGGTTAAGTGCTGTGTTCAACGTCACGTGATAAGTTGGGGCAGTGATTCCTATCTACCCGGCACTGCTGTCCTGCTTCCCCAGCTCTGTCCCTGTTCCCCCCTCCTCCCCTCCAGTCCCACCCAGCTCCTTGGGTTTCCAGTCCTGACTCCAGCTGCACTGGGCCCTGGTTATTTATAGAGTGTCAGATGCCCAGGGTTGTCTTTGCTAGCAGCTGCAGGTCACTTCCCTCCCAAGTGCCAGGGCTGGTGGAGAACCAAAACTGCAGGCTGGAGGTCAGAGAAGCCTAGCCCTGGGGGGTTGGAGAACATGGAGAATGGTCAACACAAACAGTTAATGTCATTTTTGATGTTCAGAGCATGCTTTGTGTGAATCCCCCTATACACCCCAACTACAGGCTCATCTTAAAACAATCCTAGATAGAAGGCAGATGGGGAAACTAAGGCAGAGAATGGTGAAAGTACCATGTCCAAAGACCATTCTCCTACCTTAAGGTGGGGGTTGGGAATGGCAGGAAGTGAAGCAGTCTGGTTGGGTGTGGGGTTGTGGGGTGGGCAGAGAGATCTCAGGGTAAGCAGAAACTTCCAAGGTGGCTGCTTTGGCACTTGTGGCCCTGTCCCTCTGCCCTGTGGCCTGGCATGGTCTTGAGGCTGACAGCTTAATGAGGGTAAATGAGGAGCCATTAGAACCTGAGCTGGAGCCCCAGTGCACAGCAGGGCACACAGAAGCCAGGGATCAAGGCCAGGGAATTTCTAGTGGCCCACAGGGGTGCAATTCAAGTCAGGGCCTCATCTTTAGATCCCTCTCCCTCCTCCTGCCCACTAACACCTCACACCCCCACCCCCACCACCCCAATGTAGTTGCAGTCTCCTCTCCATTTTCAGCAGGAAGATTCACTGAGGTAGGTAGTAAATTCTTATACTACCCACCCCCACAATGACTCACTGCTTGATCACTGTACATTCTAAGAGCTGGAACCAAATGAAATTACAAGGCTAAGTCCTGCGGGGGAAGAGGTACGTGGTTTTGATTTATCCACTGCCTTGGATTATTTATGTCAACTTGCCCTAAACTGGCCTGCGGTTACTGAGAAGAAACCATTTCTGTCCTGGTGCTGGGGATATCAGGGTCCCCTTCTTCCCTCATCCCTGTGCCCTGGGTCCCTCCCCCATTCACTAACTCCTCGTACTGTCCCCCTAAATCCACTCACGTCGGTGGCCTTCTTCTCGGCCTGCTCCAGTTTCTCTTGGGCATCCTTCACTGATTCAGAATACTTTTCCACCTCATCCTCTGTCCCCTTCAGCTTCTTCTGGAGGGCCTGCTGCTCCTCCTCCAGCTGGGAGAGAGGAGACTCGGTCAGCCAGGACTGGGTAGGGGCCCAGGCCCAGGCCCAGAAAGGAGGCAGGGGTGTGCATAGGGGAGTACTAAGAGATATTTGGAGACCGTTGGGGAGAAAGAGGGGTAACAGAGGAGGGACAGTCCAGTCAGGGTTGTTGGGGGAATCCTGTGTGCGTAGAGAGGAAGTTTCAAGCCCCAAGGAGCAGGACCCATCATTGCTCTGCAAGGGCACGAACACTAGGGAACATCTCACCCACCAGGCTGTGGTGGGTGATCTGAAGTGTGGCTCTGGCTAGGGCCCGAAGGGTGCTGTGAAGGACCATCCCTATGCTGGGTGGTTGAGAGCACTGGAGAGCAGGCCCAAGGCTGGGGGACCCAGGGCAGGAGCGCATCCCACCCTTGGTGGGGGAGGGGAGGATGCACAGGACCCAGGGCCCCCACCTGCTTGCAGCGGTCCTCCGCTTGCTTCTTGTCGGCTTCAGCCTGCTCGGCACGGTCGATGGCATTCTCCTTGTCCAGCTTCAGCATCTGCATCTTCTTCTTGATGGCGTCCATGGCTGCGGTGGGGGGCGGGCCTGCCGGCGGGCGGTAAGGACAGGCGAACTGGGCTGGCTTCGCGGCCTGGGCGTACGGGTGGCGGGTGAGGAGGACCGAGCGGGACTGGGATGTCCCAGACGCGCGGGCGCCTAAAAGGCAGGGAGGGACCGGGCGGAGCCGAGGACCAGGACCCTCCTCCACCTCGGCCCAAACCTTGTAGGGGCAGAAGCACTGCCCGGCCGGGGGCGCGGCCGCCCCCCGCGCCCACCCCCTCTGGTCCGCTCCCCTTGGGGTCCCGCCCCCCTCTCCCCACCCCCGTCCATCCAGCCGTCGGAAGGGAAAGCAGCAGACAATCGGCTGGAGAAACCCTGGCGCTGCGGAGGGGAGGGGACCCTCGGGCTGGGGGCTCCGCGCTGAGTGACAGCCGGGCTCAGTGGCAGCTGCGGCTGGGGCCCCTGGGGCTATTTCGGGGCGTGAGCTCACGCCAGCTGCCCGGGCGCAGGGACCGGCTTGCCCCCCTCCCCCCCAGCTGCAGCAGCCGCTGCCCTTAATTTAGAAGTTTCCTGTAAATACCCCCGGATTAAATGTCTCTTGGGAGGCGGAGCTCCTCTGCGGTTCCAGTGCCTCAGTTTACCCTGAGTCCCAGACTAGGTCTGCGTTACCGACGTGGTGGGGGCGGCGGAGTCTCACCGGGGGCGTGGGGAAACTGAGGCAGGAGGGGAGCCCAGAGCCCGGGTCGCAGGCGGAGCGCGGCCCGGCTTGCTTGCCCCGACGGAGGGCGGGCCTGACCTCTCTTCCCCTCGCTTCTCCTCCCAGCCCCAGCCCCCGAAGCCACGGCCTCTCCTCTGCCCGCTCTCGGCGGCGGGCGACCCAGCGCCTTGCCCGCCTGCCCCGCCCCCACGTGCCCCGCATATTTTCCACGCGGCTACTGCCCGGCTGGACGTGGCGCGCTCCCCGCCCCCACTACCACCCGGGACCGGTCCCTCTCCGCCCCTCCCCGGCCCCTCCGCGCTGCGACAGCCCGGCCGCTCCCCCAAGCCCGCTCTCGCCTCTCCCGCTTTCCCCCGCACCCCCTCCCCTCCCTCCCCTCCCCCCAGCGGACTCTCCTCCCTCCCCCAGTGGGCCAGCTTTACGCCGAATTTCTTTTCTGCCCTTTTTTGGGATGTTTTCCCGTGGGGAGGCGGGGCCGGGCTGGGGCTGGCAGGCAGGGGCGACGGGAAGAGTTACTGAGCTGCCGGGCGGCGGGAACGCGGGTCGAGGTGCCCCCTCCGACCCAGGCCGCAAGAGACAGCTCCCGGGGCCGGGGCCTCGGGTCGGGAAGTCTGAGCGCCGGGAGCCAAGCGGCTTGTGCTTACTTTTCCTTGGGGTGGGGTGGGGGGACAGGAAGTGGAGAGCCGCCCCGGAGGAGGAGGGGAGGAGAAACGAGGCGGAGGAAGCCGGAGAGCGGTTCGCTTCGCTCCCCAGGCGCAGATGGGCCGGGTGGTGGCCTGGATTTTGCTGGTGGGCTGGGTACCGTGGGAACCATGGGCCGCGGGGAGGAGGCGCAGAAATGCATTCAGATCTGCTTAGCTGCCTACTTACTAGACATGGAACAAACCTGACCTGACCTCGCGGTGCTCACTACAATCCATCTCCCCGTGTTCCCCAAACTCCGTGAAAAGACACCTCATCCACCCAGTAGCCTACGCTAGATACCTGAGGATATCCCCTGTGCTTCACTTCTCACATCCACTTAATCCTGGAGATGCTACTTCCTACAAATTAGGTTCCTTCTGGAAATCGACCTTGGGCTTGCCTTGGACAGCTCCTTATGCTACCTCCAACCTATGTCAGGTTACCTCTGTTGTCTTATTCTTAGTTCCCCAACTCATTCATTCATTCAACTGGCCTTAGACATTGCTGCCAAAGATCTTTATAAAGTTGATGCGAATAGGATCTAAAATCCTCCATAACCCCTCCTTATTCCCTCCCCCTTTGAGGATTAAAAATCCACATTTCTTAATATGGTATACAAGGTCTTTGTTTGGGCCCCTGCCTACCTCTCTAGCCTCATTTCCTTTCATTTCCAGCCTGACTCCCAATACTCAGACTTTCACTTCAGGCTGTATTCATTCTTACTGAGCTATGTGCAGGAGCTGCAAACAGCCATACTTTTCTTAAAGCTTCGACATTTTATGCATTCTGTTCCCTTTCCCTAAAATGCCCTTCCCTGGGCTGATTCCTGGTGGCCTTTAAGACTCAGAGCAAGTGTCAGCTTTTCTGGGAAGTCTTCCCTGGCCACTACCCCTCCCACCCTCTCCACCTAACAAGCTCCTGTTGTTCTCATCTTAGTCCCATGTTATAACTGTTCTCCTACCTGTTTGTCTTCTCCTCTGGTCTGTGAGTCCTCTAGAATAAGGGACTATTGTTTTCAATTCTGAATCACCAATGCCTAGTACAGCACCAGGCATAGAGTTGGCACTCAATAAACATTTTTCAGATGAAAAATATACCAGGTTCCAGGTACACAAATATACTATATGGTGTGGATCTGGAGGAACTCATGGTTTAGTGCAGCAGTTCTCAAACTTTTTGGTCTCAGAATCCCTTACACTCTTAAAAATTGTTGAAGACACCAATCGGTCTTTTTTGAAGTGGATTATATCTATCAATACTTGCCATATTAAAATGGAAACTGAGAAAAATTTTAAGTATTTATTAATTCATTAAAATAAGAAAAATAACCCTACATGTATGTACCATCAATTATATTTCAATTAAAAATAAATAAAAATAACAAAAATAAACCCATTGCACATTAACCATGTTAATATAAATAATGTTTTAAATAAAAATAACTATATTCACCCTTCCCAAATTAGTTGAGAGTATGGCAATGATTTTACATTTTTTGCAAATCTTTTTAAAATCTAGCTTAATAGGGGGCAGCTGGAGTCTCAAACTCTGCTTCTGCATTCCATCTGTTGCTATATGTTGGTTTGTTTTGAAGTACTGTACGTGAAGAAAAGCCTCACTCAGGTATATTGGAAGAGAGAGATGTATTTTCATAACCTTTTCTGATAATTGTGGATATTCTTCTTTGATTCTACACCCAAACTTGACAAATGGTAATTTCTTTTCTTTTTTAAAAATTTTTGTTGACAAATGGTAATTTCTCAAGGATTAGTTGCAACGTGGAGCCTGAAAACATATTAATGACCTTTTTGTACCCTGCTACGTTAAAATCCATTAGGCTGTATTACACCTTGATGAGATCTTTTACTCATGTGTAATTTTGCAACATCATGCATTAGTCATTTGAAAAATATTGCTTCAGTGAGCTATGCAGACCTTCCAAATATTGATGCACTCACTATACATTATCAAAAAAATCACATTCCTTAATATCATAATTGGTTTCAACGGAAAAGTCGTTAAGTTTTAAATTTTGGAAAAGCTGTGAAGCTCATGGTGGCAGATAAAAGTTTTCCAAAATTCAAATTTTCACTTGAAAGCTTGAGTTATATCATTGTCAACAAATACTATCAGCTTCTTCCCTGAAGTGACAGACTCACTTTGTTTCTTTTCGAGACAGTCTGCCACATACTCAAGTCTGATAACCATGGTTTGTCTGTTAGTCATACATTCAAGTAAATGTGGTGTTCCATGAAAAAAGCAACTAATTCAGCTTGCAACTCAAAGAATGGTCTAGTGGTTTCCTCAAGGAAATCACCATACTTTGGTGTGCAGCAGAAATGCTTTATGCATACTTCCCAGTTCATCAGACAGAATATTGAAAGGACTTTTTACTCAAGGATTAAGTTTTAATACAATTAATGAGTTTTTACTTACTTCATCAAGGACATTCTTAAGTGAAGACAGCATTTGTTTCTTAAATTGCTAATGAATGAATGGTGGTGAATAATACAGTGACTATTTTGGGGAGACTGCCTTGATTTGTGCTAAGACAGTTTTACACCAATATTTTTGCAAATGTTGACGCTTTGAAAAAGGAAAATAATGTCTTGGTATTATTATAAAAATAATTTTGACCTACGGGCACGTCTTGGGGATCCCTAGGGCTCTGAGACATTTGAAGAACGGCTGTTTTAATGGGTGTTAGAGCCTCTCCTTAGAAGGCTCCCTAGGCATCACTAGAGATATGTGATTGGTCACAGTTCCCGAGGACAAGTCAGGGAAGTGGAAGCAGCTGTCCTGGGCTCGCGGCTGGAGGAATTCAAACAGAGCCTGGACTACCACTTGTCAGAGAGGTTGTAGAAGGGATTTTATCTCTGAGGTCCTCAACTCACAATGCTGACATTGAATCTGGGGTTAGGGGGCCACAGCAGTATGTACTGGAGTTGCCAGTCCTCTGCGTCAGAGAAGTGATAATACATCTTGATTTTCCAGTGCTTAGCACGGGCATGACTTAGTAAATATTGAGTGAATAAATCACAGGCGACAGGAGCGATGGTAGGAAGTTGGCACCATCCCATAAGGGCTGCCCTGGGGAGGACAAAGTACTGCCATCTACTTTTTTTTTTTTTTTTTTTCAAGAGATGACCAGTAAGGGGATCTTAACCCTTGACTTGGTGTTGTCAGCACCATCCTCTCCCAAGTGAGCTAATAGGCCGTCCCTATATAGGGATCCGAATCCGTGGCCTTGGTGTTATCAGCACCACTCTCCCATGTGAGCCATGGGCCGGCCTCTCCACCTGCTTTAAACTTACTCTAATGGGGTGGGACTAGAAGGTGTTAGGTGCCCGGAGTAGTAGCAGGTGGGCAGTGTTTGCTTTCTGTTTAAGGGAGAAGTATTGAGGAATAACGTACTAGGCAGCACCATTGACTAAAGAATCATGCATGAAAATAATGGCCAAATTAACAGGACTGACAGAGAGTCCACCCAGTGTGGGCAGAGGAGGGTGAGTGTGGAAGGAAGTGGAAGCACAGAGCATACACCTCCCTGACGGCTTCCCTCCACGGAACCTCCAGATTAGCCGGGCAGCAGGTGCCTGGCCACCAGGGGAACTCTGCCCTCTAACTATAAAGTCTCACCCCTGGTCAAGCTTTTTCATTTCCTTTCCTTCTAATGCCGTTCTAGGCAGGAGAACCCAATCAATAATCGTACCTACCCAAAGCAGCCTCAGGTTGGATATTTTGCTTGCTAACTCCTTCAGCTTATTCTGTGACCACAGTTCTCTTGCTTGGACACTTATATATAGGCTTATTATTTTTAGCAAAGCTGCTTTTAAAAACTTGAATTTGGCCAGGGACTGGATTTGTTCATATACTCTGAGTAGTTATGAAGAACAGAGTGTCCCGGTAGCCACGAAAAGCAGTGGCAGCTGCTGTCCCAGCAAAAGAAGAATGATACTTGATGAGGCTTAGACGCTGGCCACTGAGGTGGGGTACAAAGAAGAGGACTTCTCAGGCGCAGCTTCCCTACTGGGATGATTTTTGGGATCTGGTGCAAGGAGAAGGAAGGAACCTCAGAGGGTAGATTGCTAGTCTCCACCACTCCCATTCCAAGCCAGATCAGCCTGGGTGACAACTCAATCCCACTCCCCCCCACTGCCCTGGGAGGAATCTCCCATCTCCTCATGAAGCCAGGCAGAGGTTGTAGGCAGAATCACCTTTATTGGAGCATGACTTGTTTGGGGCTTACAACCCTGCAGCCCCCATAGATAGCTGGGGTAGGAGATAGATAGTATCAAAAAAGGATGAATTAGAGCTGATGTGGCTGTGGGGATTGGCTGGAAGCTGCTGGCAGGGTGGAGAGGGCTGGGGCCCTGGCAGGTTCAGACTGAGGTACAGCAGCGTTAATAATAATACTCTTGGAGCGTTAATACTCTGGGGAGGGGCAGGCACTTAGGGGGCCTTATGGCATGAAGGCACTTGGAGTTGGGGAGGGGAGGGAGAATGTGCAGTGGGACTGGGAGGGGCCAGGCCTAGGGTTTGGCAGGCACTTGGGGAGTGCTGGGGTTGGGGTAGGTTGGGCCCTGACAGCCCAGAAGGCTTTGGTAGTGGCAGGCACAGTCTCTGGGCTGGGTCTGTGTTAAATAGAAGCGGCTTCCCTAGTGCTCATCTCGAAGCTCTGAAGGCAGGAATTTGTACTGCTGCTGCCGGATCTGGGCCAGCTTCTTCCGTGCCTCTTCTAGCTCTCGTTCCTTCCGAAGCATCTCTTCCTGTGCTGCAATGATCTGAGGGATAGAGATCAGGGAATCAGTTCAGCAAGTATGCGCATTTGGAGTGTAGGGTTGGGACCAGCACAGGCAAAGTGACTGTCCTCCTGACAGTGTCCTTCAAAGTATTTGGGGCAAAAGCTCACCTGCGCAATGCCCCCGACCATCTTCTCCTTCACCACCACTGTCTCATTCTCCTGGTCTTCAAAGGCTGCAGCCTTCTGTGCTGCTTTCACCAGGTTATCTGAGGCTCGTTTCACTGCGTTGCCAGCAGCCTGGGCACAGAGAAAGCAGCATGAGTTGAGAACTCAGGTAGGGTCCCAGTTAAGAGGCTCCCTCACAGAAATACACATCTTAGTTTGTGGTGGGGAGACAATTTAAAGCAGTACAGCCGAAGGGACAATGTGATGCGTCAGTGTTCCTCACCTGAAGTCGTTTCATTGCCTCAGAGTCCTGGTCAGCCTTGACCTTGCAGGCCACAAGGAGCTGTGCTGTGGAGGCAGCTACCTGCTTGGCTGATGAGATGAGCTTCTCCTGGCTGGCATGGCCTTGCACAGCTGCATTGGCTGCCTCACACAGATTGTTGGTGGCTGCGGCCACCATCCGGGCCTAAAGTGGGGAGAGTTAGATTAAAGTATACCTCTTGCCCTGGTCCATTCCCTCTCCAGCCTTCTCAAGGCCCCCCAAACTCAGTGAGACCTAGTGGGTGTTGTACACTCACAGCAGAAATGAGGCCCTGGGACCACTGCCCATCATCCAGTGCATTGGCTGGAATGGCACCCACCTGTGGAGGAAGGAGAGCCTGCTTAGACCTGTTCTCCCCTTACTCAAAGCCTCTACTTCAAAGTCTATGGATATAGGTGTGAACAACGAAGCTGCTGCCCTGCCCCTATTCCTCCGGGTATTTAAGTACTTACCTTCCCTTGGGCTACCAGTTCCCTCTGGGCAGCTGATGCAGCCTTTACCAGTGCACTGGTGGCGGCTGCAATGGACTTGGCAGCTTCCAGTATCTGCTCCTCAAAGTTCAAGGACTCATCTGCTTCCTGCAATGAAGAGACAAAGGTTGCAAAGAGAGATGCAATCAGAGAGGGGGCTGAAGGTGGGGACATTCTGCCATTTTGAGGGTGAGGGGAGGGAGCAAGCAGGACTGACCTTGGGTTTGGCCCGGGGCTTTAGCTGCTCTAGCTTTTTGGCTGCAGCCTCAATGGCAGCCGCAGCTCCCAGGAGCTCATTCTCAGCAATGACTGTGGGGTCCTCTGGGTCCACCCATTCTGTTCCTGGTGCGATGAAGAGGGATGAAGAGGGATGAAGAGGGATGAAAGAGGCTAAGGCAGAGCAGGGATAGTGTCACCAGGCCCTAGCATCTGTGGGGACTATGTGCAGAGGTTAGCTCAGAGCCACCAAACCAAGAAGCAGAGGTTGCGCCATGACAAAGGTTTCCTTTCCCTCTCTGTCCCTGGTCGTCCCTCACCCTTCATGGCCTCAGCAGCCTGGATGAGCTCAGTGACTGAACCAGCCACACGCTTTGAATGTCCCGTCAGTTGCTGCTTCAGTTCTGGGCTTGGCTTCTGCAGGATCTGGGGAGAGAGGGCAGGGAATGAAGGGCATCAGATCTTAGGTTTTACCCTGATCTACATAACAGGGCAGACCATGCCCCAAGCCCCATCCTTAGAGCACTCCACACCACGGCTCTCAAACACCCTGCTGCCTATCCAATTGCACTGCACACACGGCGAAGACAATGGGGCTGTAGCACTCACCGGCTGATAAGGAGCAAGGAGAATGATGAAAGGAGAAGAGGTGATGAAGGCAGAGAAGGAGAGGTCAGGTGGGAAGAGAGAAGAGAAAAAGAGGAGAAGGAACAGGTGAGTGGAAGAACCAAAGATAGTAAGAATGATGGGGCCCCAGAGAAAGGGAGACTTGGAAACAAGAACAGATTTAGAAAACAGATGGTGGAGTAGGGAGAAAGATTTGAGCAAAAACTGAGAGAACTGGGTCTGAGGCTTCTGGGAAAAGGACTATGGATTCAGGAAGGCTGGTATGAGGACCAAACAATTCCTTTCCTTACCAGTAGCACATGGTCCAGCAGTTCTAGGTAGCCATTGGCACATTCCCGGCCATAGTGCAGGGCTCGGAGGCGCACATCAGGGGCCACTTCTGGGTGGTAAGCTGCTTCCTGTCCCCCAGAGCAATAGGTTAGCTTTAGGATCCCCAAGAGCTCTAGGTCTCTCAAATCCCTGCAGTTTCTCCCTCATCATGTTCTGCCCCAAAGCTGCCTCACTACCAGCATTCCTACCTTGCAAGCCCGAAGCATATCTGCGATGGCACGACGGCTCAGATTGGCTGTAGCAATGACATCTTCCTGGCGACAGGAATTGCCAGCGGCAACAGCCTTGGCTGTTGCCATGGTGATACCCTTGGTCATTCGGATGAAATCTTCTGGGGTAGAGGTCTTGGCAGGTGGCTCTGGGGAACAGAAAACCTGTTGGGGCAGAAGAAGAAAGATTTTTACAGTGACTGAGACTGTACTTGCATAATTTGGTTCATTTATCCATGTGTTCATTCCACAAGCATTCCCTGAGTACTTATTGTAGGTCAAGCCCATGCAGATGCTCACACATCACAGCCAATATAATAGAAGGCAGTTGGTCATCTTTTTTTTTCCTTTTGGTGGCTGGCTGGTATGGGAATCCGAATCCTTGACCTTGGTGATATCAGCATCTTGCTCTCCCAAGTGAGCCAGCCCCCTGGTCATCTTTCTGACTGAAGGAATAGGGGAGAGTTTGTTTGCAATTAAAGAAGTAGCTTTTGGCTGAGTTTTCATTCCTAAACTAGAGAGAAGCTTTGAAGGAGTGAGTGGCAGAGGTGGGGCAAGAAGGAGGTGGGTCTTAAGAGATATAGATAACAGGAGGGCATCTTAGGTTAATGGTAGGGCATGAATAACCAAGTCATCAAATAGGAAAGAATCAAGGAATATTATAGAATATAGGAATGTGGAGAAAAGGTTGTTGGGGCCTTGGACATCAGACTGAGGAACTTGGAATTTTACATAATATGTAAAAGTCATAAAAACATTTTGGTGTACGTGTTCAATCAACAAATATTCATTAAAGACCAGCTAGGTGGTAGATTGTAGCGAGGTACAGGGATGTAATGGAATGAGGTAGACAGGCCCTTGTTCTCATGGAGCTGATGTTCTAGTTTTGGATAGAGACAATAAAGAGGTAAACAAGCAGAAAATCTAAAGACTGATTTTGACTGTGAGGGAAATAAACAGAATGCTGTGATGAGAAATAAAAATGAGGTCCTATTTCAGATAGGTGGTCAGGGAAGGCCTCTCTGGGAAGGTGACACTTAAGCTGAAGCCTGAAAGACTGAAAGAAGCCAGATGTTCAAAATGCTGGAGAAAAGCAAGTGGAAGGACCTGTAGCAGGCGAGAGCTTGGCATGTTCTCAGAACTGACAGAGTCCAGTGGGATGGGGGCACAGAAAGCAGAAGAATGAGATGAGACTGGAGAAGTAGACAGGGGCCATCAATAACAGGTTTTGAGAAATGAAGTGACATAATTTAATTTATATATATATATATATATATATATTTATTTACTTACTTACTTTACTTACTTACTTACTTACTTTTACTTACTTTTACTTACTTACTTACTTACTTTTACTTACTTACTTTTACTTACTTACTTACTTACTTACTTTTACTTACTTTTACTTACTTACTTACTTTTACTTACTTACTTACTTTTACTTACTTACTTTTACTTACTTATTTTACTTAATTACTGTTACTTACTTACTTACTTTTACTTACTTACTTTACTTACTTACTTACTTACTGGCAGCTGGCCAGTACGGGGATACTGGTGTTATCACCTAACCGGCCAGCCCTAATTTATACTTTTAAAAGTTAATTCTGGCTACTGTGTAGAAAGAATGCGTTGGAGGGCAAGTACTGGAGCATGGGGATCAGATACAGACTATCACATAAACCCAGGTAAGGGCTGATGATGGTTGAGTGCGGTGGTGGTGATGGGAGAGATGGGGAAAAAAGAAAATGAGATCTATCTGGAGGGAGAACTAACAAGACTCGCAGATGGGCTTAGATTTGGGGAATGAGGGAAAGAGAGATGCTTAAGCAATTAAAACTGAATTTCCGGCTTTAGGAACTGAGTTACTAAAAGGTGCCATTTTACTCAGATGGGGAAGATTAGGCAAAGACCAGGTTTGGGAGCCAGGCAGTTAAGAGTTCCAATTTGAACACCTTCAAGTAGAGGAGAAAATGGAACATCAGAAAGATGAATTTAGAATCAGAAAGATGAGTAGGAGAGAGGAGAGTGGTAGAAACTGAAAGCAAAGAGTCCAGAGAGAAAACTAGTCCAGCAGCCACAGTGAGGGAGAGCTAATGAAAGTCTGAACTAGAGTGTTGACGGTGGGACTAGAGAGGAGGGATGGAAGGAAAAGAGAATGGAGAAAGGTGGTTGAGAGAACTTGGCAATGGCCTGGATATGGTGAATAAGACAGTGAAGTCAGAGGTGACTGAGGTCGAATCTTCAATGAGTGGGGGTTGTTACCACCATTAATAGGAAGTAGCATGTCAAGAAGAGCAGCTGGTTTGGAGGCAGTACATCTTGGTAGTGATGTCAAACAGACAGCTGAAAATAACTAAACTCAGAACTGAAAGTCAACTTCTTAGAGAATGATAAACTCACCAAAGGAGAGAATAGAGAAAGAAAGCTATTTGTACAATTCTGGAAAGGCCTCTCCATTTACTAGGTTGAGGGTGATTCAATGATGACTACAGAAGAGATGTTCGAGAAGCAGGAGAAAAGCCAGTGTCAAGAAAGCCAAAGGAAGAAATAACTTCAGACAGGTTTGTTAACAGAGCCAAATGCTTTGGAAATTGTGAAGAGGATGAAGGCCAAGAAGAGGTCACCAAATGTGGTAACTAACAGGCCACTGGTAACTAGATAAAGTGGGAGGGTGGTGGTGAACAAAGATATTGTCAAATGCTAAGGAGTGACTAGGTGAGAAGGGAAAGACACCAGTGAAGCTCACCTAAGGTGGGCAGTGAGAGAGAAGAATGCGTGTGACTATTTATGTTTCTTGAACACAGGTGGAGTACAGGTTCACAACCTATCAGGCTCTCTCTCTCTGATCCTAGTCCCTGATGCCCCAGACTTGTGCTTACTGCCAGTTCCTGTCGTATGTGCTCTGTGGTTGCCTCCAGGGCCCGTGTGCCTTTGGTGGCCTCATCTTCCACAGCTTTCACTGTCTTCAGCAATGATGTCACATTGGTCACCATCACCTGGGGGCATCAGAGGAGTGGGGAGGGGATCATTTTAAGAGATAGGAGGATAACATTAATCTGCTCCCCCTCCTGATATTGCTCTCATTCCCTCTAACCTTGGCAGAGTTCTTAAGTTGCCACACAGCAGGGTCATCCCCAACTTTGCCAGCTGCAGCCTTTGTTGCACTGATGAGGTCTCCCAGGGCTTTGGCTACATCTTTCACTGCATTGATCAGCACCACCTATGTGGGAGAGAGGAAGCTCTGCTCTGCGGGAGGAAGGAGGAGAACAGGAAGTGGTTCTGGCCAGAATTAGGGGTGTCAGGTAGATACCTGGGTCTCAGGGTCCTCGGCTCCCAGGCTGGCTGCACCCAGCTTGACCACATCAGCAAGGCGAGTGATGGTGGCCACGGAGGACTGAGCAGCCTGTGCCAACTTCTCCTGGCTCCCAGCTGCATTCTGCACCAGGACCTTGGTGTCCTCCACCAGCACCTTTGCAGTCTTCAGAATGCCTTCCCTGAGGGCGGGCTCAGCCTAGTCAGCTCTCCTAAGATATCCCCTATGCCTCCAGTCTGTCCCAGGTTCGCGATCTAGGTCTTCCCCAAATGAGCTAATGATACCCTACCTCTTCTGGCCCCATGCCCCAACCTGCCTCCCTCAGGCCCAGTTCCCTCCTTACCGGTGGTCAGCGAAAGTCTCAGCACCCTCACGATTAAGCGTGCCAGCGGTAGCAAACATGATGGTGGTGTCAAGGTCAGCAATGATACCAGACACAGCACTGGCTGCTGTGATGCAGGCCTGGGTGCCACGATTCCCAGCCTGGAGTGCAGCCAGGACGTGGGAGACCTGAGGCAGGGAAAGTAACAAGGTGACTTTGGTAGGTGCCATGTGAAAGGGAAAGGTCACCCATGTCTGGGAGAAGGGACAATAGGAGAGGGCTGGGAAGGCTGGAGGAAGATGGGAAAGGCTGCAGGGTTGGGGAGCCAGCCCTAGCCCACAGGGATGAGCACAGTCACCTTCTCAGAGACTCTCCGGGCACACTCTATGAGCTCCTTTTTGGTGTAGGCATCACTGGGGCTGCACTGCAGGGCGCCTGCCTTGGTGACCAGAGCAGCACAGCCATGGCCCAGCTCCTGTACCCGATGCTTGATGTGGGCACCTATCTGTGAGCAGAGGAAAAGAAAGGGATTTTATAAGAGGCACTCAGGGCACCTCCACTGTGTTTGGAGGAATCACTAACGATGTAGAAAAAACATGAATCATAGACTAATACAAGTGTGAGAAAAAGTTCCCAGCACGTAGACTTTTCTGGTTTCAGATCTTTTAGGCAGGAGGTCACCTCCTACACATGGAAAATAATAGCATGTAGGCACCAACTGGTGAGGATTGTGTTAAGCATAGTGGGCAGGAGAGAGAGGAGCACTTTATGCTTGGGCATTTGAGTCAAAGGGCCATGGGTTACATTTTGGCTCGTATGGGGCTGTGGAGGGTTTTAGGGTTGGGGATTAGGTGTGTCCTGCTAAGATCCAATTACTTGCTTCTTGGAAAGTCAGGAGCTTAGGGAAGGAAGAGCTTCATGGGCTTGTAACAAGGAAGAACTAAGAAGGGAATATAAAATAGACTTGCAGCATAGCAGAAAAGCAGCCATAGGCCCAGATGAGGTTCAACAGATGCAAGAGAGGCAGAACCAGGAAGTCTCTAGATCCTGAGCTGTCTCCTTTATCCCAGTGACTAAAGGCTTTGATCCTCTGTCCCTACGCAGAGCCCTGATCACTCTTTAGTGGAATGGCCCTGAGGTGTGTTCCCCTTTCTGTGAAAGACTAGAGTGGGGTGAGGGTGAGACAGCCCCAGAGGCTGACATGATGGGATTTCTCATAAGGGGTACAGGGAAGGTCAGAGCTGCCTCTATATTTACCTCTTCATTTTCAGCAGCCACAGCTGCAGGCTTGGCCTGTGAGGCCAAACGGCCATAGTCACTGGTCAGCTGGTTAGCAAGAGGGCCCAGCTCCTCAGGGCTGGTGTTTGACTTGGTTACCTGGTGATAATGGAAGAAGTGAAGTTATGTCTAAACTCAGCTCTTCAAGGGCAGTCCCCTTATAATTTCCCAAACTCACCATCTCCTGAACAGTGACTGCAATAGCCTTGGCGGTCCGCACCATAGTTGTCTGGTAATCCACGAAGGAACCTTCTGGTTCACCCATTGGTCCTTCATCTAGCTGAGGGAGGAGGAGATTGTCAGGGTCTCTGCCACTGTGCTCAGATGCCCTGGCCCAGGGTAGCCTCAGTGTCCACAGGTACCCCAAGACTCTAACCTGGTTGATGGCCTGGGTGATGGAGTCCACCATGCCACCAACCACCCCAGCAGCACTGGCTGCCTCGTTGAGGGTTGTTGTCAGGTCCTCTACAGCCTCTGTCATCATCTGCACAGCCTCGTCCAGGGCTTCCTGCGTGTGAGCTGCTTGCTGTGGGGCAGAGTGAGTGAGAGGAGGTAGCAGCAGTAACCTTGTACTAGTAGCAGTACTAGTCCTCCCATCCAACCTTCAGTACCTTGGGGTTACCCCCAGCCTCCTTTGCAGTGTACAGCAACTGCAGGGCAGACTCTGCCAACGTTTTAGTCTGGTCCAGGAGCGCCATCTGCTGTGGATGGCTAAGGGTCTTGGAGGCAGCACCCACTGCAGCCAGGGTGAGCGGCTCAAAGTACTGGGCCATCTGGGACACCTGAAGCATGGGGTTGGAAAGGGTGTCAGGTACCCCCTTCTCTTGCCCTACCCCCTGTGATTCCCCACATGTTTCCCTAAGTACCTTGTGTCCCAGCTGGGAAGCTTCAGCCCGGGCAGCACTGGCCAGTGGCTCAATGAGATGGGAGATCTCCTGCACTGCAGTAAGCATCTGAGTGTGCAAGGCCTGGGGAGGAAGTGGACGTTAGTCTGATTGTGACCTGTAGTAGGACCCTCTGGTGCACAGAACTCCCCCTCTTCCTTCCATACTGAACTACCTAATCCCCCTTGGCACACACTCTAGTCTTTTGATGTCCCTATGAAGCCCACTCCCTGATCCCCCATGTTCTTGGAGTCTGACTTCTTTCTTCCCCCTCACCTCTTATTTGAAAAACACAACCTTTCATATAACCCTCTTCCCCCTCACCTCTTGAGAGATTCCCTCACGGGGAGCAAGCTGCTGGCTGACTGCCGCAAGGGAAGCCTGGTCTAGGTCCCGCAGACAGCTGTTCAGAGCTGCAATGGCTGCCTCACACTCCAGCTGCCCTGGGGCCTTGTCCCTGCAGACATATCACAGGCTCCAACATCAAGAACATCCCCTTCAAACAAGGTTGGCCCATCTTTCCCCTGTATCCCCCAAATCTTGGACAGCAGTTGTCCTAGTCTATTCCATTGCACCACAGTGCCCACCTTCTCCATTCTGTCACCAATGCATGTCCCCCAGCCACAGCTGTTCTCAACCCCTCAATACCTCATGCTTGTAATGAGTTTCTTGATGGAGTCTGAGACAGTACGGGAGTGGCCAGCCAGCACTGACCAGCGCGGGGGGTCCCGGGGATTGACTGCTAGGGCCCGGGCTGTCTGGATGAGTCCTCCAGCACTCTCCAACATTGTCTTGGCAGAGATCACAATGGGCTCCATGGCAGCCCGGCCCTGGGGAGAGGGGAGGCAAGGAGATAAGTCTTGAGACTCCCCAGAAGTTAAGGTGATAAGATAGCCCATCAGCTCTCCCTTCACCTTGCCTCACCTCAGGGCTGATCTGGGCAGGAATACTGGAGAACTCAGGGTTGGATGCAAAGGCACTCAGATTGTCGACAGCCTCCAGCAGAGGGGCTGTTGCTGCTCGGCACTGAATACGGTTCTCTTCTGTGAAAGCCCCATCTAGTGCCTGGAAGTGACAGACAGGCCCTCAGGACTCAGACTGCAAGCATATGAAGTGGGGCTCAGGTCTCCCTCCCAGGGCTTAAAGGATTAGGGGAGAAGCTGGCGATGGTAAGACTGGATAGAAAGGGCTTGGGCTCAGGCAGATGCAATTTGGTAGAAGGCTTCAGGAAATGACTGGAGGACTCAGGGGAGAGGAGATCGGATTAGGTTAGGCAGAGTAATTTAAACACTGGGAACCTTGATGGTCTTGACAAGATTGGCAGTGCTGTTGGCCACCTCCTTGGCTGATTGTACAAACTGGCGCTTGGCAGTAGGATTGGAGGTACGGGCAGAAGCCAGGCGGCAGCTGTTACACAATGCAGAGGTGTGCTTGGCCACAATGGTGGCTGCAGAGAGCACCTGAGGAGAAAGACATGTGGAAGAACCATGTTGAGGGTAGAAGGCAAGTGTGCACACCCAAGGAGGAGACATTTTAGGATTGAGGGATGCAGAGCAGTCTATTTTTAAAAATAGGAAGTCTATTTTTTTTTTCCTGGAAAGTTTAAATAGGAAAGACAGAACCACCTGAAAAGTCAACATTTGGGAGATGAAGATGCCGAAAGATGAACTCGATGTGAGAGAGGGTAGATGAAAGACATACTAATGGAGAAATCACAATAAGGCAAGTAGGAGAGTAAGCTCAGACATCTATAGAGAAGTTGTGAATTTAGGAGATTGACAAAAGAATGATGAGAAATATGACAGGAGAAGACAGTTAACTAAAGAGAAGGCTGGAGACGGGTCCCTGCCCTCTCCTTCCCCACGTGTGCCACTATCTCCTTACTTCCCCATAGCAACGTTCCACCCTTTCCCAGACTTGCCTGTGGTACCTGCTCCCTTGAGTTACCTGGGCCTGTGTACAGCCAGGCTCCCCCAAACTCTGACAGGCCATCTGAATTGCCTGGTTTGCACGGGCAAACTGTGTGGGCTCCACCAGTCCTTGCTGTCCAGCTTGGCTATTGGGGTCAGAGACACCAACCAGATATGCAGCCTGCAGAGAGAAAAGGAGGTGGGCTGAGGAATAAAGATTGCAGGTGGGAAATGAATGATAGTGATAGTGGGGACAAAGGGGAGCAGGGGTAAGTTTAGAGAACAAGGTTGATTTTCCTGAGTTCTATGTATGTGGAGGTATATTAACGAACTACAGTTTATACTGTAAAAAAACACTCTCCTGTTTTGTTAAATAGGTTCAAACCTTTCAGAAAATTTAAAAAGTTAAAAGAAAAAAAAAGGGAAAGCCACACAGCAAGGGTTTTATCTAACTTCTATGTAGATATTGTAACTGTGTATGCTGGGGTTTAGGGTGAAAAGTATAGTTTACTGTGAGTAGCAGCAAAAAAATTTAAAAGCCACACACATAGACCACAAAAGCAAAACCTGTTTAAAAGACAAGATATAGCTCTAAAACTATGAAGGCTCCTAAGCTAATTAACATTTACAGCACCTTCAAGCTTGAGATTTGGAAAGAGGGAAGAGATGGGTCAGAATGGCTGCCTAAAAACTATTTTTATGATTGGAAAACCATCATAATGTTTGACTCACACTTCAATCAACACATGGCAGCCTTGCTTTTTCCTCTTTATGCTTTTCCAGAAATATGTGGTTAAAAAAAAAGAAAGAGGTTTAAAAAAGTCAAGCCATAGCTCAGTTAGTTAGAGCGCAGTGCTGATAACACCAAGGTCCAGGGTTTGATCCCTGTACTGGCCAGCAGCAAAAAAAAAAAAAAAAAAAAAAAAAAAAAAGCCAAGCCATTTAGAGCAGTGTACCCAATATAACAGGGCAAAGGGAGGTGGGGGAGATTGAAGGAGTAGGATAGTAGGCTTTCAGGGCAAAACAGTCTGAGATAAACTCTCAAGCCAATTTGTTTTAAGGATTCATTTCCTGGAGCAAAATACTCTCAAAGCCAAAACCTAGTTTTATGTTTGATAACTCAGGAAAAGACAAAGTTAAGTGGTGACTCGAGTCACCAAGGAAATTTCGTCACTGGTACTATTTTAATAAAGTAATAATTATGTGAAAAAATGATTTGTATACACTAACCAATACATACTGAGAAAGCCAGGGTTGGAAAAGACCTCATGGATGGACAGTGTAATCATAACCAAAGAACCAGGGTTCAGGTGTTACAGCAATTGAAATTGTTGGTGTTAAATAACTGCCGACAAACATCTCCATTTGAGGAGAGGGAATCCCAGTTTCCACAGAGCTGACTTTGCAAACATAAACTCCTTGAGACGAGGTGGGGTGGGGAAAGCAGGGGTTACTCCAGGAACTCGCATCAGGAAAATAACCTGTGCAGCAGCCTCGGTGAAGCCACAAAGTGCCTTGGAGGCTGTGGCAATGGCCTCTCCAAACTCCGGCAGGTTTCCGTTCTTGGCATTTTGGGAGATGCCAGTCATGGCCTCACCCAGCACCTGAGGAACAGAGGATATTAGGAGTGTCATATTGTATTCCCAGAACAGTAGAGTAGTACCTGGTTAGCTCCATCTTCCTGCCTTCTTCCCTCCTGGGTTCCTGGCTACACCTACCTTTGAGTTCTCCATTACACTGTCCAGGCAGCCAAAGTAGGACATGTCATTGATGGGTTGGACTGGGTTCTCCAGGAGTTCCCGGACCGTCTGTGTAGGGAGAGGGTGAAGTGAGATCCCAAGACACTTCCTTCAGCCCTCAACACAGAACCTCAACCTCAACCTCATCTAGCCTGCCAAGTGCCTACCTCCAATTCCCGCAGGGCATTGTCACATTCCTTTTGGCCAGGTGCCTGCTGGGTGCACATGGTGATGAGCTGGTTGATGCTGTCAGTCACTGCCCTGGGAGAGACAGAAAGCTGAGTGAATAGGTGAAGAGGACATCCTGGGTCCTGTATACATGGAAGTCTACAGATACTTCTCTTTTGCCTGTAACAGCTCCTAAGTTGGAAGCCTCTCATGAAATGCCTCCTCCTTAGTCCCACAAATTGTAGGCCTGGGCTTCCCAGCTGCTATTTACCTGGCTGCTGCGGCCAGCTGAGTCTTGAGGGTGGGGGCAGCAGGGTCCATGGACAGGGCTTTGGCAGCCAGAAGAAGTTTGCTTGAAGACATGGAGATGCCCTTTAAGTTGGACACGACCTGGGCCCGGTCCTCCTGGCTCTGTTGAAGATGAGAAGGTCAACATATTGTCCCTGTTTCTAAAAGGGATCTTCTTTCTCAAGCACTCAAGTACTGATAGAGATTGGGGAGGGGAGGGGAGGGAGCCAGGTGCAGGTCAGGACTCTGTGGTCACCCAGATGCTTGCTATCTAACCCTCGAAGAGGACCATGCAACCACTCTCTGCCTCTTCATACCGGAGCCTGTCCTGCCATCTCCACGCCAGCTTCCAGGAAGGTGCTGAAGTCCTGTCCAAATCGACCTGAGGCTCGAGCCAGGTCCTGAGGGGTTCCCCGAGAGGCCTGCACCAGTTCTGTGGCTGCCTGATTCAACCCAGCAGCAGCTTCATTCAACCGGCTCTGAGCTTCTTGAAATGTCCCAGTGCTGGGAGGAAGCTGCAGGGTCACAGGAAGTCAAACAGAAGAATGGGGAATGACGCAAGGGAGAGTTTGGTAAAGGAGAGCGGGGACGGTGGCACATAACCTGGAAGTAATGAAAGTGGACAAATCCGGGGAAGTCAGGGTCAGAGGAGAAGCCCAGAGGTAGGAGGGAGAGGCTTGGAGTTCCCTGACTCCGATGTTCCCCACACCCTTCATCCTCCTACCGAGTCACTCAGGAGTCGTTTGCTGGCGTCTCCAACTGTTCTCAGGGCATTATCCACATCTCGCTGGCCAGGCAGGCAGCTGACACAGCGGTTCAGTGCCTGGGTCACTGCTTTAGCTACCTGAGGTGGGAAAGGAGATGGGGTTGCTGAAGTGGAAACAGTTTGGGAGATCCCCTCGTCCCCTCATGGGACATGGGAGATAACCAGCTCTACAGTCTCTGAAAGTGAAAGGGGAAAGGGGGTGTTGTAGCCGAAGGTTAGGGTATCAAATGACAGTGACTAAACTTCCCCAATCTTGGTGTTTGGCTAGGCCCATGCCTTAGTCCAACTGAGACACCTGTACCAAGACTGACAGAAAGAAGGGTGGGATCCACAGAGGAGCTCTCAAGAGCAGATCTGAGAAGATGTCTCTCTGGCACGGCAGATGAGGCTCAGGGACTTTGGCTACATCAGGATGGGCCTTACAAAGGGCCTTGGGGGATTGTGAGGGAGCAGCCCCTTCCCAGCACTTGACCTGGGCAAGCCGCTGCTGGCTCTCAGGGTCCCCTGGATGGCCAGCTGCCTTTTTTGCCTCCTCGATGAGGCTGCTGGCCTTGTCCAGTACATCACTTGCTGTGTCAAGCACAATGGCCTGCACTGCAGGATCTGACGTCAGGGCAGCTACGCCCCTAGAGGCCTGGGCCAGTGACCGCAGTCCAGCAGCCACATCCCGAGCTGCAATACCTGGGGGAGACAAGGAGAAAGGAGGTAAGGGGAAAGGGGCCTTCACTGCCAGGCCCTGATCCCAGTGGTGTCCTCTGTCAGCCCCATCCCTCATTCAGCTCCCATTTCCCCACCTCCCTCACCTTACGCCCTGTTCCTGGCCCTCTGCCCACATACCTGCATAGTTCTCATTGCCCTGAGCCACCTCTCCCAGCAGCTGGGCAATGGCAGAGCTCACTGCTTTGGTGCTGTTGCCCAGGTCCTGGGCACACTTCTCCATCTAAGGACCAAGGGGGAAGACTCAGGGGCTCAGGGGAATGAGGAGGTGAGGAGAAGGAACTTGGGAAGGTATGTGGGGACAGCTGGCAGTTTAAATTAAGGTTTTGAGCAGTTCTGGGGCACAGCTGGGAAGGTAGACTTCAGTATTTGAGTACAAATGAGATCCTAAGAATACTTACTGTCTCCCCAGGTAAGGGTTTAAGCTTGCCATCTCGAGCTGCTGCCTTCACCTCCTGCAGGTCTCGCTCTAGATTCTGTACCACACTCAGTGCAGAATCCATCTCTAAAGGCCCACATGCTTCCTGAGCCTACGATGACAGGAAAATTCAATGTAGAAGGTACTGCTGTGTTTCACCAACGCCTCAGATTACACAATTATCCTGGTTTTAGGTTACATTAGTCCCCTCTTATTCATGGCTCCACTTTCTGTGGTTTCAGTTACCTGTGGTCAACCATGATCCAAAAATATTAAATGAGAAATTCCAGAAATAAACAACTCATGTTTTCAATTGTGTGCTATTCTGAATAGCGTGATGAAATCTTGCGCTGTCCCACTCCATCAGGCCTGGGACATGAACCATCCCTTTGTCTAGAGGATCCACGCCGTATGTGCTACCTGCTTGTTAGTCACTTAGTAGCTGCCCTGGTTATCAGATCAACAGTCACAGTATTGCAGTGCTTGTGTTCAAGTGACCCTAACTTTACTTAATAAGTGCCCCAAAGCACAAGAGTAGTGATGCTGGCAATTCAGAAACACCAGAGAAGCTGTAAAGTACATCCTTTAAGTGAAAAGGTGAAAGTTCTTGACTTAATAAGGAAACAAAAAAATTGTATGCTGAGGTTGCTAAGATCTATGGTAAGAATGAATCTTCTATCCATGAAATTGTGAATAAGGACAAAGAAATTCATACATAGTATGGATAGGGTTTGGTACTATCTGTGGTTTTAGGCATCCACTGGGGGTCTTGGAACACATCCCCTGAGGGTAAGGGGGGACTACTGTATTCTGCACAGATTCCCAATCAACCCAGGACTCCACCCTCATCTTCCAAAGCCAGAGCCAGCTCTCATACCTTCTGGGCAGCAGTACGGAGTTCAGCCAGTGCAGTGCCCAGGTTCTTAGCACACTGACTCAGCTGCATGGCTGAAGCCTGATCCTGAATCGTTGGTACTGAGGCCTTTGCAGCTGCCACCATCTTCCCACCTGGCTGTTGGGGAGCAGGGAGGCAGATGAAGTGTGCCATCTCCCATCTAGGCTTGGGGATAGGGACTAATGATGGTCAAGACATGGTGAGCACTAGAGCTCAGTGTTGGGAAAGAGGCTATTGGCAGAGATTCAAATTGTGGGAGATGTAGGGGTTTTAGAAAAGTGGAAGGAGTCTAGTCTGAGAAGTGGGGAGAGGATGCCTTGCCTGCAGGAAGCTCTGGCTTGCAGCAATGAGGGCTAGCTGAGCGCTGGGGCTATCGGGCTGAGCTTGGCTCCCTCGAACACCCTGTACCAGCAGCGGAATCTGCTCTGCCACTGCCTGTTGGTGAAAATGTCATGAAAACCACCTCCCCACAGGCTGGGGAAAAGGCTCCCACTTCCCACCCCCTCATGCTTCCTGGAGTCTCACCTTGCAGCTCTGCACTAGCAGGGGCTGGGGGCCAGCAGAGGCCTTGGGGGTGGAGGCTGCATGCTGGGCCGCAGCAATGGTCTGTGTAGCTGAGGCTGCAGCCTGCTTGGCTGCATGCTGTGAGGACAAAGTCATCAGGACAAGCCCCAGGCATTCTCATGCCCAGTCCCTAGCCTACCTGCCCATGCTATCCCCCAAGGAAATGTTAATTGAGTCTCTCAGCACGTCCTTCCCAGTTCATTCCTCCCACAGCACCCACACTCTCCCTTGCTCCTGGTTTATCTTCCATCCTCACCTCCAGGCGCTGCACCAGCTTTTTCTTGATGGCATTCTGCGCAGCCGCATTGGTGGCCATGCGGAGCCCTTCAGCTGCTTCCCGCAGCCGCTGCTGCTGCTCCTCACTGTCAGGGTGGGCGGCTGCTCCCTGAGGGAGAGGTAGACAGTCATCACCCAGCATCCCTGTGAATCCTAAACAAGCTCTTCTCTGACACCTCTAGACTCAGTTTAAAATTCACTTATTTTCCTGAAGTCATTTCTAACTATCCTCACTGAGAGATAATTTCTGTTGAGAGGAACTGCCCATGGAATGCAAATGGGAAGCCTCAAGGGTGCTAGGATCCCCCTGGGACGCTAAAATCCCTTCTTTAGGTGAAATTGTTTCTTCTTCCCTCCGTGGGGAAGGGGTCTTGTTTCTTCTTCCACTCCCTAGAGAATAACACAAGTGAGTGGAGGTAAGTAGGGCTCCTTGGGAAAAGAAGAACTCAGTTTAAAGCAGGGATCTCAGGAATACCAAAGCAAGGGGTCTGCTTACTCCTGCAGACTGAAGAGCTCCAGAGCCCAGGGGGCCTGAGAATCTTTTGACCTTCCTTCTGATGCTCCTCTGCTCCCTTGTGTCTCAGTGTTCTACTGCCTTGTCTTTCTCTGTATGGCTGGCAGGGGAGACCCTTGGAATTGAATGCTTACGTGCATTCACAGGAGAGACCAGAAGGGGAGGAATCCCAGGCAGAAACAAGGTAGGGAAAAGCAGGAATAGCAGACCTTGGACTTAAAGGAAGACAAAAGATATGGTTGCTTGCCATAGTCAAAGAGGACTCTGGCAGTCTCACCGGCTGAAAGTCTGGGCCACCGCCCACCTGCAGTGTTGGGAGTCATTTGCTTCCTAAGTGCTTCTATATTTGTTCTCTTATATTTCCTGCTTTTCCTGGATCTCTCCATCAGATGAGAGTGACCAGCTAGACCTCTCTACTTCCCTTCAGGGCAAGGTCTGGAGGTGTGCACAGAAGGCTTTGTACCTTGGCAGCCTCCACCATCTTGGCTGTAGCATCAGCCAGGATCTTTGCAGCACTTAAGAGCTTGCGTGAGTTTTCCAGATCACTCTCCCCTTCAGCGTCGGCCTTGATGGCATTGACCAGGTCGGACGTGGCTTGGGCCAGGATGCGGGCCTGTCGCACCATCTCCCCTGAAAGCACAGGGCACAATGATGTAAGGAAGCCAGAGACACTGAGAGGGAGGCAGGGTGGAGACAAGGTTACGGAAAGTGGCACAAACAAGGCAGACGGGGCTTTTGGGGATAGTAAAGACTGACAAAAGTTCTTCAGTGATTTCTTTGGGGTTATTTTTTTCTGAGTTTAGGATCTTGGAGAACAGATTTCCCAATGGGTTCTTATGGGAGGGAGGACAGTCTCCAACAGGTATTTTTAGCAAATAGTCTTGAGAAGATGAGACGCTCTTTGCGGGTGGGGGGTGGAATGTGGAAGGCTATCTCTTAATCACGCCACTTTCTGTATATTTTTTATGTGTACTTTGGCATATTCCTTAAATGCTCCAAGGAAGGCAAAGCAGGGCTTATATTCCTGCTTTATACATGGGGAAGCACAGGTTTCAGAGAGATTCAAAAATGAGCCTATACGTGTGAGGATGGTGAGAAGGCCACACTGTGCTGAGTCCTTAGGGGTGAGGTGTCTGCAAGGGAATGTCCAATGGGTTTGGGGAACCTCACTGGGTTGTCTTCCCAGGTGGGTGTCCTTACCAGCATCACCCATGGAGCTGAAGATGTTCTCAGTGACAGTAAGGATGGTGTCAGTGGCCTGGTCATAACGGCCAGCAGGCCCAGCCCCTGTGGCATGGGCTTTCACGTGCTGCAGCAGCTCATTCAGGGCCTGGGTGACAGCTGTGGCTGCTGCTCCTACCCCTCGCAACAGCTGTCCATCCTCTGTAGCTGCCTGGGAGGCAGACACACAGCCCTCCACAGCTTTGGCCACCAGTCGTCCGGCCTCCACCAGCTGCTCTTGGCAGACAGGTGAGCTGATGGTAGGTGCCACCACCTGTGGGCAAACGGAGTGTCAGAGATGTAGGCAAGGGAAAGAAGTCATGAGGTGGAGTATTTGTGATGTTCACAATAGTCCTTGGGATGGCTAATGAGGCCTCGGGAGCCAAAGAGATAAAATGAGAGGCTCGTGTGTGTGTGTAGCACTGTCACCCCTCAGCACAGGCTAGAGCAAACTTTGGGCTCACCTTGGTACAGGCCACCAGTTGGGAGGTAGACAGAGCACACTGCGTTGCTGCGGCAATAACTTGGGTCTGAAGCCCTGAGTCCTCTGTCCGCTGGGCCACACTCTTGGCCTTGAGGACCAGGGCTGCTGCAGCACTTGCCACTGCCTTGGCTAGTTGCATTAGCATGTCCTGTTAGAAAACAGCAGTTAGCATGACCTGAGATCAGGCTTGGGATCCATGGACACTTCTCAGAGGCGTAAGCTGCTTCATTATTCCCATTGACTCCAATCAGAGGACAGTATATGCAGAAGCAACCAGAACCTACCCCAAGCCCCTGCCTTCAGCGCCCAGCAGGACAGAACCCCCGCCAAAGAACAAACCTACACCAAGAGAAATGGAGCCTACACCAAAGGAAGAAATGCATGAGACGGATACACTCGGACAGTGATGGGGAGGGAGGGGCAGTACTCTTATAATGGGATGGAGAGAGGATTCCTCTTGTGATCCCTCCCCACTCCCAGCTTCCTTTCCCCACTTCTTCTCAATCTTGGTTTGGAAGTAGTCATCCTGGAGTCTTGGGTGCAAATCCCTGTACAACTCTACCTGATCCTATTTCCCAAACCCTGCCTTTGTCAGGCCTCCCCATCTCCCATCATGTTCTGCTCCCCCAGGAGGAGGCTGGGGGAGAGGTGCAGAAACGAGTGTATGCGGCTCAGAGAGGACAAAGCTGGGAAGGCCCAGGCCAGAGGCTATTACCGTAGGGGTATCGGGGGGAGATCGAACCCCAGCCCCTCTGGGTGCACATATCTGCATGGGAAATCCAGGATGAAAAGTCAGCTGAGGAAACTGGCATGGGGTGGGGAAGGGGGAGAGCTAGAGGAGCACTGTTCTCAGGATGCATCAGAGGGTGGGTTCAAGATACCCTCGAGTTGGAGCAAGGGCCATGTACAGAGAAGGCAGGGAAAAGATGACAAAGGGATGAAGAACACCACCAGTGCGGGCCAGGAGTGAACTAGTAAGTTTAGTTTGGATTCAGGGGTTCTGAATTCTCACTCTCAAATAAGAGATTGGAAGTTCCCAGTGTCATCCCCCCGAAACAGAGGTTCAGGTCAGTTTTGAGGGTCAATTCATAGAAGCAGAGATGAGGAACTGGATTCAGGATCAGAGGTTATCCCCTAGAAACTGGGGTTCTGGGGGTTGGGTAAGTCACCAACCTGGAAGTGGGGGTCAGTATCACTTTCCCCAATTTGCTGCAACAGCTCCCCACTGGCCTGGCCCACGTTCCCAGCTGCTTGCAGCAGGTTCTGACGGGGCTGTGGAGAGTGAACACCAGTCAGAAGCTGCCTAATTCCTGCCCACAGGCCCAAGGGTCTCACAGGCCCATAGGTCCCACACTGCCATCCTGCAACTTGGACTGCCCCCGCTCCTTGGGCTCCTAGTCTCCACCCTCGCCCCAACCCCATGGCCCCTGACCTCGGCACTGGCTGGTTGGGCACTGCGCAGCAGTTCTGACACTGCTCCCGCGAGGCCCTTTGCTGCCTGCAGCAGGGGCCGGCCACTGCTGCCTTCATCCTCCAGCAGGGCGGCCAGCAGCTTTACTCCACGGGACATCTCCGTCAGGTTGGAGGAGATTGTAGTGACTGCACAGCCCACTGCAGTATAGTCTGTTTCTGCAGGGTCTCCTGAGGGAAAAAGAGGAGCATGAGAGACAGGGCAGGCTAGACAACCGGCTAGGGAAGGAGCACCGTCATGCCCAGTTAGTCATATGCGTGTCTGAGAGAGACGTACACACATAGTCCCTTCCATAATGAGTCAAGATATAGTCACATGCATGCTTGTGCATGCTCGCTCTCCCCTCCCCCATCACACACAAAGGTTGTCATCCAGCCTACCTGCTGTCAGGTTCACCACGGAGGCAGTACCAGCTGTGATGGCATCTACCTGGGAGTGGATCTCATGCTTTGATTCATCCATCTTGTTCTTACGCCAGGCCTTAGAGGCCTGAGAGAAAGAGGATAAAACTTCAGGATCTGCTCTGGTTTGGTTAACCCCATCCCTATCCCAGAGTGTCCCAGCTTCAGTACTGCTGGCCTCGCCTTCATCCCATACTCACAGCATCCTGGCCAAGAGGGGGCAGGGTCTCAAAGTCATCCAGAGTGGCCTGGGCAGCCTGTACAGCCTGCATGCTGGAGTTAATGGTTCCAGTGAGTGCCTGCTGAGCTGAAGTCTAAAAGACAAGGGGAACAGTAATAGGAACCGGAATGAAATGTGTAGAGGAAAGAGAAGGTAAAAGAAAACTGGAGTCTAGGGAGAGGAATACATGGGAAAAGACTGCCTAACTTGTGCTAGGCCCAGCTGAGGGTGGGAGAAGGGCTTGGGCACTGTGGTGGAAGTGGAGACACTCTTACCAAAGGAGGCATGTGTCCTCGGTGCATCTGGCCACTGGTAATCTGCTGCTGGGCAGGTGGCATGCTGCCCACCTGGAAATTCTCAGGTCCAGAGGCTCCAGAGCGCATGATGGCAGGCAGGGCCACAGAGCCATGCTCCACTTTCCCCACCCGGTTATACTGCTGCTGAAGGACTGTTGACCTAGAAAGGGGGAAGACTATAGAGTACTCAGAGGACTTCCTCATCTCTACCCCTCCCCACCCAGTTATACTAACTTTGCAGATGTGAGTGATCTTATTACAGCCTGGCAGTAAAGAACTGTCCCAAGGATTCCCCACCCCATTAGTCTTGGGAGCCAAGTCTTGCCCTTCGTACCCCAGAGGGATGGGATAAGCCCAACCTCCTTCATACTTTTTGGGGGACACCGAGTCCTCCAGCATAGTAGACTCCTCGTCTCCCTCCAGCCCAAAGTGATCCTTGCTTTTCTTCTGTAGGAACAAAAAACAAACAAGGGTTGGGGCAGTTAAAGAAGAGGGAAGAGGGGAAAAGGCAGCCTTTTCTTTTCCCAGTCGGTCATTTTCCAGGACCTGGGTCTCCATTTCTAAAGGACTGGCCTGGGGAGAGGGTAAGGGAAGATGAGGAGAAGCCGGGGGCAGGCAGTACTCACCTTCTTGAGGATGATGTCTATGTAGCCGGCAATGAGCTGTGCGATCTGTTCCCCCTCAGTAGTCTGTACCGAGTAGTAGCCATCTTGGTAGTCCCCGAAATCCTAGAGTGACAACATGGGAACTCAGCAGGAAAGCTTGAATCTACCCAGGATGGAAAAGGGTAGAAGGGGAGGCCCAAGGTTGAGCTACTGAGGGTGCTTTCCCGTGCCAACAGTGCTCCAGGAAGTTGCCCACCTTTCTTCAACTTATTTCTTTATATTCTTCCTTGGAGGGAAATATTTTATTTCTAAGGAGTGGGCTTTGTGCCACACAGATTCAAATACATGTCATTTGGGAGATCTCTTTTACTCTCACCCTGATGAAAAAATTAGGAGGACATAAACATTTGTCATTAAATGACCGTACTTAAAGGCTGGCACCAGTATCCAAAATAGAAAAATAGCGTTTACTATAATTTCTATTTCTATCATGGGAGTACTTTATCAAGTTGGTATCAGATTTCAGTTCATAATCCCCAAATATAATTCCAAGAATTCCTGTGATCTCAGCTTGTTGATTACATTTTTGTTACGTTGATTTTATCAGCACCGCACTCTACCGAGTGAGCCACGGGCCGGCCCAGACCGTTACGTTGATTTTAAAGAGTAAGTCCATCAGCTGTTTCTTTTAAGGATCACTCTCCAGAAGGGAGTTTCGCTATCTACTCTAAACTCCATTGCAACAGTTCCAAAATACTTTTTTTCTGCAGTCACACTCAGTGTACCTACCCCAAGGCAGAGGGAAAGACCTCTGCAGCTGCTCCTTCTTTGGAAATCCCAAAGCCCTTTCTTGACAGAGCCCCCAGACTCACCAGGGTGAAGCTCTTGGGAGAGGCAGCCCAGCGTTTGATGTTGGTGAGGTTCCATTCCTGGATCACCTCCTTGGTCTTCTCATCCACTCGCATCACACACTCCTTAGTGATGCCCAGAAGCCTGGGCACTAGCTTATTCTTCCCTTTCATCTTTTCCTGTGAGGCAGAGGTTGAATGAGAGGCAAATGATCAGATCAGCTCTAGACCACAAGGGGATGCTGAGGTGGCGAGGAGGGATAAAACTAGGGAGTCCACGGATGGGCCAGGAGACGGCTCTGTTAGGGATAAGGGAAAACGCAGGGTAGGGAGGGAAATGGAGGTGGAGGACTGACAGCAGGCAGGTTTTCACAATACCAGAGCAAGGTAGAGAATAGGACTAAAAGGGAAAGGTGGGAAATGTGGCTGAGGGCAGGGTCAGAGACTTTAGAGAGAAAGAAAAGGGCAAGAGTGGGAAGTAAGGAGGGCAGTGAGAAGGGTCTGTAACCCACCTTAACCAGGAAGAAGGAGACACCATAAGTCTTGAGGGAACGGGCTAGCTTCACGTAGCGTACCTTGGCTTCAATCTCACTCATCTGCCCACAATTCTTGTGTGCCTTAGAGTACGAAATGGGGAAGGATTTAGCAAAATATGGGAATAATATCGCAGCTAAGGAGTTAAGATGGGATGTTAACTACAGCAGGAGAGTATTATGGGGACACAGGAAAGGTTCAAAATACAAGATATGAGAAATGAGCGGGTGATGGGATGGGGGCTGATCAGGGAGATGCAGAAGCGATGATTCAAGAGATATGGTTAAGGAACTTGCAGACATTCTGGAGACATGAAGGTTAGGAAGGAGAAGGTGAAAGAGAAGGTCTTTTGGGCTTAGTACTCAGAGTAGGGGTAACACCTTACATTTGGACAAAGATTATACTTTCACAGTAATTTTAGGTATACTATCTCATTTTGTTTTCCTGTCAATTCTATGCAGGAAAGGTATTGTTATTCCTTGTTAGAGGTAAAGAAAAGAAAACAAGAATATTGAACTGAATTCCACAGCAAAAGCAGTGACGATGCTGAGACAAAGGCCAAGTCTTCTGCTTTCTTGGCACAGGAGAGGTGGGAGAACAGCTTGGTGGGCAGAAGCGGGGTGCAGGAGATGGGGAAGAGGCAGGGTCCATTCAGTCAGTAGGATGAAGCAGCAAAGCTCCCCGGTCATCCCAAACACTTTCCCCTACCCCCATTCACCTGGAAGATCTTACGCTCTCCCTTCTGCTTCACATACTCCTTGGGCAGGAAGTCCTTCAGGCTATACCAGAAAAGGGAGGGTCAGCATGTAGTGGACAGCATCGGGGGACAAGTGGGCCATGAACTGTGGGCCTACAGGTGTGAGGAAGTATCTAGGACAGTGTTATCTCTGGGGAGAAGGAAGACTCTGAGGGAAAAGAGCCTGGAATGTCTTCTGAAATAGAGGTGATTTAGCATGAGCTCTTGAATGTGACCTGTGTCTCTCCCTGCAAGGGAAGGGATTGAGGGAATTTAAGTTGGAGGCTCAGTCCCTGAGGGTCTAGAGCACCATTTCAGAGAACCAGGAGGAGAAAGAGCTCCTGCGAAGGATGACCACGCACTTAGAAAGCTGAGAAAGCCATACCAAACTCTGCATTCTGAGAAATAACAGCGGATGAGACTTGTGAGACCGCCCTGTGAGGAGAATTTTACCCTGTTTCCCTCTGGCTACTGCAGCAAAATTCTTCAGAGAATCTCAAAAAAAAAAAAAAGTTACATGCTTGCTTCAGGGGTAGGGGGCAGGGGCAGAGATACTGAACCATGTTCATATTCTACACGGGGCCAGTGAGGAGAAAAATGGATGATGGCAGCTAGAAGGTACCCATGTGGGTCAAACCCTGGTACCTCGGAAGAGGAAACAGGGAGAAAAGGTCTGGGATGAAGACAGGCCTGTTGGGGTCACAAAGGCAGAAAGAGCTGGGTCCTGACAGGATACAGGATGTGGGTCACTCACTCGAGGAAGCCAGCCTTGTGCTTCTGCTCATTGTGGGGCCCAAACTGGATCTGGCATTGGAAGCCAGCAAACTCACAGGCCTTGTCGAAGGAGACAGGGTGGGAGCCATTCAGGATATCATCTCGTGCCTGCAGAGCACAGGCAAAGGTGAATGCTGTGTGTGGGTGTAGGGATACCCCCTACTGTGTTTCTGCCCTCCCCGCCCCAAGCCAAGTCCTCTTCTACCTGCACATAAAGAAGGTTCAGCTGTACAGGGTCTCGGGAATCCACATTCTGGTCTGAGTAGAAGAACTTTCTCCGCAGCAGCAACGTCTCATGCTCCTCCACTCCCTGCTCCCTCAGTGTCCGGCCGTGGTCCAGCCAGTTCACTGGGACAGAGAAGCCCCTCAATGCCAAACCCCCATGGCCCCTGTGCTGTTTGGTGTCTGGGTTTTTATTTCTTCATCTCCTACCTTCCCTCACTAAAACGTAAGTTCCATGAATATAAATTTATTACTGACGCATCCCCAGTGTGTAAAACAGTGCCTTGCAAAAGCAGATGCTGAATAAATAATGAAGTGGCTGCCCCCCCATTTCCAAGGCCCTTCTGTTTTCCAGTTCTGCTTACACTCGTCATCTGTGTGCAATTTCTGCTTTAGTTTCTCCATCTTCTTTTCGTCTCGTAGCAATGTCTTGTCCTTTCGTAAGGTCCCTGTCACCTCCTCCTTTTTCTCTTCCATCAGCTCTCGAACCAGTGAATATTCATCATGGTTAGTGATGCCTGGGGGAGGGGGATGGTTTGGTAGCTTCCCAGGCTCTGCATCCATGTCTTTTGGCAGAGCTGGAGCTTCCCTGCCTGGGCCATCAGCCCTACTGAGACCCCTTACCAATGCGGGCACAGATAGTCATGAGCATGTCAGTGACGGTCTTAGAGTCATCCACCATGATAGTCTTCACAGTTCCATCTAGCATACGGATCTTCAGGGGTCTCTGTTTCTTCCTATACTCCATGGTGTCCTGTTGGGCAGGAAAAGGAGGTAGGGACCTACTTTAAGCTAGGCGTATTACTTACTTTTTATACAGCAAGAGGGGAGGAAAGTGAAGTACTGAAAGGAAGACTATGGTGGTTCATTCAAAAGCAGGGTATTATAACTGCCTCTAATAGAAAGCAAGCATGGGGGAGGGGTCGGAGACAACAGATGTGAGCGCTGAAAACAGGAGGTAAAATGGGAGAACTGATGGAAGAGGATGCTGGTGGCCGTTGACGAAGTGATACTCACCCCATTTCTGAGCATGTAGTAATCCAAAGCTTTCCCAGCCTCCAGCCATATGCCCTTTTTAGGGTCATCATCTGACAGAAACAGCCCAAAGTCACTGGCTAAAAGAGAGGATGAATGACCTTATATTTATGAAGGCCTCAGTGTGGCTGGACAGCTGCACCACTGCCCATCACTATTTCTCCCATGACCTTGGCCTAAAGGGGAAGGAGAACCATGGAGAATAGACTTGAGAGGTGGGTAGCCTTAGGGGACAATGGGGTCATCCCTTAAGGCCTAAAGCCTGGGGACCAAAAGGGACTGAGGACTCCCTTCCCAGCCACTGTAGTCAGACTCACGAGGGCCAGCCAGGGCCTCTGGGATACGCTCTCGAATGATGCGGCAGGCGTCGTACACCATGGTAGACGGCTCAAACTGCATTGTCTTCACCACATTTCCAATGCTGATCTTCAGCGAAAGTGCAACCATGGTGGCAGCTTTTCCTCTCCAGCCTGGCTTTACCTGGCCTGAGGCATCAGGGCATTAGAATACACTCTCATTGGAGAAGAGGCCCCCCAGACAGCGGAGTCCCAGGGAGGAGTATTTTTGAAAGGAACTCACCAAAGCAGATAGTAATAAGGTTGTTTTTGTCTTATTAAATAATTTTAAAGAGTAAAAGCTCATTTACATCGAAAGAACCAGTCCTGACCATTTAAGAACTCTGAGGGAGAGGCTGGTCTGCAAGGTACAATAGAAAGTCTGAAAGGCAGTGTTACCTGAGGACGATGCTCTGCCCCCACCACTGGAATCTGTGCCTCCCTTCTTTCTTCCAGGTGTCTCTCTTGCCCTTTGTCCCTGCTCACCTCCTTTCCCAGCCCTGCCCCTGCCTTATTTTCACTTTGCCTGGTTCAGTATTTTTCTCTCTTTGTCTCCCACTGAGTCCTGCTGGCTTATCCCTGTCTGGGATTTTCAGAGCTCTGACCCAATTCATCACATGACCTTTCCTCTTATAGCTTTAGCCTCCTCTGCAAAATAAAGACATTATATTAGATAATTCCCAAGGGCTCTTGAAGCCTGCAAACAAACTCCAGCTAGCCTGGCAGGGAGACCAAATACTGGCTGTTCAAACCATCCAGGTCCCCCTTGCCTCAGCTTTACTCTAACCTGAGATGTTCAGGGCCTCCCCAAAGAGCCTAGCCCCATATTTGGCTTCCCTGACAATCAAGCTAGAATTATGATTCTGTAGTCCAAAGGGATCTCAGAAATTATCTCGTCAACTCTTCAATTTTGCAGAAGGGGAAACAGACCCTGCGAGGTGAGGATAAAGTTTCAAGACAGGTCAGAGAAAGAGCCCTGTCCTTCTACCTCATTCCTTACTTCTTCCAAGCTACCAAGTCAATACTCGGTCCTCCTATGCTCTTTCCAATTAGGCAAGTCCTTCTCAAACTCTTTCCTCCATCTCAGCTGCCTCCCCTGACAGTATTTTCAGTGCAGCTCAGCATACTAGTCCTACCCCGGCTTACTCCACCCTCCTGGTACCAACTCTCAGCGAGCTGGAGGAGACACTAAAGGTGGAAGGTGGCCCACAGGAGGTGAGAAGACAAGCCTGGCAGCTAATGATGCAACCCAGTTTGGTAAAGGGATTGGGTGCCTTTTAACGAAGAGAATGATCAAACCCAGGCTATCCATTCCTCTGCTGGCAAACTGCTAGTCCCAAGGGGGAAAAAGCAGGACTAGGGGGAATGGTTGAGGAGCAGATGTGGGGGTGTTAGGATTCAGAACCAGGGAAGTCGGGAGGAGGCAGAGGGTGAAGGGGTTTGAAGAGCTGAGTTGGGCATACACCTACAGCCATCTGATCTTTGACAAAGGCACCAAGCCTATACACTGGGGAAGAGACTGCCTCTTTAGCAAATGGTTCTGGGAGAACTGGATATCAATATGCAGGACAATGAAACTAGACCCATACCTTTCACCATACACTAAAGTCAACTCAAAATGGATTAAAGAATTAAATATACACCCTGAAACAATAAAACTTCTTAAAGAAAACATAAGAGAAACACTTCAGGAAATAGAACTGGACACAGACTTCATGAATACAACCCCAAAAGCACGGGCTACCAAAGGAAAAATAAACAAATGGGATTATATCAAACTAAAGAGCTTCTGCACAGCAAAAGAAACAATTAAAAGAGTTAAAAGACAACCAACAGAGTGGGAGAAAATATTTGCAAAATATACATCTGACAAAGGATTAATATCCAGAATATACAAGGAACTCAAACAACTTTACAAGAAAAAAACAAGCAACCCAATTAAAAAATGGGCAAAAGAGCTAAGCAGGCATTTCTCTAAGGAAGATATACAAATGGCCAACAGACATATGAAAGAATGCTCAACATCACTCAGCATCCGGGAAATGCAAATCAAAACTACACTGAGATGCCATCTCACCCCAGTTAGGATGGCTAAAATCCAAAAGACTCTGAACGATAAATGCTGGCGAGGTTGCAGAGAAAAAGGAACTCTCATACATTGGTGGTGGGACTGAAAAATGGTGCAGCCTCTATGGAAAATGGTATGGAGGTTCCTCAAACAGTTGCAGATAGATCTACCATATGACCCAGCTATCCCACTGCTGGGAATATACCCAGAGGAATGGAAATCATCAAGTCGAAGGTATACCTGTTCCCCAATGTTCATCGCAGCACTCTTTACAATAGCCAAGAGTTGGAACCAGCCCAAATGTCCATCATTGGATGAGTGGATACGGAAAATGTGGTATATCTACACAATGGAATACTACTCAGCTATAAAAACGAATGAAATACTGCCATTTGCAACAACATGGATGTACCTAGAGAGAATTATATTAAGTGAAACAAGTCAGGCACAGAAAGAGAAATACCACATGTTCTCACTTATTGGTGGGAACTAAAAATAAATATATAAATTCACACACACACACACACACACACACACACACACACACACACACAAAACGGGGGGGGGCGGGGGAAGAAGACATAACAACTACAGTTCATTGAAGTTGATACGACAAGCAAACAGAAAGGACATTGTCGGGTGGGAGGGAGGAGAGAGAGGTGGGAGGGAGGTTTCGGTAATGGGCCACAATAATCAACCACATTGTATATCGACAAAATTAAAAAAAAAAAAAAAAAAAAAGAGCTGGGTTGGGGAGAATTGAAAAGCTAGGTAGAAACGGGAGACAGGAGGCAGATGTGAGAAAGGTCTGTCTGGATCAGGGGTATGGTAACCAGTGGCTGGCAGACCATTTCTGACTTTATAAGCAGTCCAGAGTGTCTAAAAGAACCACATCTTGCTCTCTGTCTTTACTTCCAAACAAGGGAAGACCCTCCCAGACTCCCCAGTTCCAGCTCTCTGCCCCCTCCCCATTCCTGGGGCATCTCTCCCAATAGCTGGACAGACCTGACTGTGGGACTGCTGATCACAAAACAGTGAGGGCTGGAGGGTCAGAGAGGCTGGTGGAGTCCCAGGAGCTGAGAGCAGGACTGAAAGGACCCTTCCCCCTAAGCTGAAATGCATGTCTCCCCCCATTTCCTCCGGGCATATGGACTCCCCCTTATTCCTCAAGCACGGAAGCCTCTGGTGAGACCCCGATAAGGCAGCTGAGTCATGCCTACCCTTACTCCCAGGCTGGTCTAGAGTTGACAACCACATTGCTACGAGAGGGTGGGGGGAGGTGAGGGAACTGATCAGTGAATTGGGGGTAGTGGTGGCAAAGAACAAGGCCCCTAGAGGTATGAGTAGAAGCTATCCAGTTCTTGCTCTGGTCTGAGAACTTTGCTCCCCTTTCTGTCATGTTTTATGGAACAGCAACAACGTCCCCCCCACAACTGTGTCCCCCTCCCAGGGAACTCCTCCTCCCTCAATACATTCCTGAGATGCATTCCAGAGGAGTTGGGCAATTGTAGGGGGGGAATGGAGGACAGGAGGTCAAATCCCAGCAAGGAATGGAATGTAAGTGTATTGGGGCTAAGACATGAGGGGTACGTAGAGAATTGTCAGAGCAGATACCCACAAAGGGAATTGCAGAAAGATACGGAGTTACAGAAAGGAACAAAGGGAAAGAGAAAGCTGAAGATAGAGTCAGAATGTAAGAGGGTTGGGGGAGTAACACTCAGTCTGTTACCAAATTTGGCCTCTGAGTCCGCAACCACGGGGAGGGGAGGAGGGGGGGCCGGTTTGTGGGTGAGACTGACATATCCGGCCTCAGGCTGCTGGAGGCTCATTTAGGGCTGGACTGGGCAGCTGAAGGACTACCCAGCTGAAGAAACTTTCCCCAACACAGCCTCTCCACACCTACACATACACACTCATTTGTCCCAAATACACTCCAGCCTGTGCAGAGCTCTTTCCCACAAAGCTACCTACATTGTCTTCACATACACACTATCTCAATCACATAGTCCCTACATAGATCCCCTCGTGACTGCATCATCTTCTCGTGGGGATCCCATTCCATGCACACAGTTTCCCCACAAATACACCTCCATCACAAGCAGACCATGCCCCAACCTCTTTTCTCCCATTACATACATATTCTCCCTCCATTCACTAGCAAGCACTCCTTGAGGGCCTGTTGTGGGGAAGGCTGGGCCAAACTTTCAGTGGCTGGGAACCAAGATGAGTAAGACCTAGCCTTTGCCTTCCAGGTGCTCCCACTCCACAAGATGAGTAGATGAGCTAAATACAGAATTACAATAGAGGGCAGGATGTAAGGTGCATGCTCAAACGAGAGATCCCTTTAGGTTAGGGAAGGCGGCCCAAAAAATCTCGATCAAACTTGTCACTTGAAGTTAGGATTTTAAAGAATAAAGCTAATAAGAATTAATAATGATCTGTCATTTATTGACTATATGTCAGTTGCATTGTATACATAATTTCACTTAATCCTTACAATAACCTTGCAAGGTAGGTGTTATTATTTCCATTTTTACAGGTTAGGAGGTTGAGGCTCAAAGAAGTTAAATACTTGTTCAAAATATTTGTCCAAACAATAAGTTGTGAAGCCCAGATCCGAACCCAGGTTCTCTGACTTCAAAGCCCAAGTTCTGTCCACCATGCTAGCCGTTGATGAGTCAGGGGTAGCATTCCAGGCAGAGAGAATAGCATAAGCAAAGGTGGAGAAGCATGAAATCACGGAGGAGCATTCAGGGAAGTGAGCAGGCAAGCTGGTTGAAGTACAGGGTACCTGCAAGGGAGCAGTGGTGGGGAAGTCAGGTTTAGGATGGAAAGGCAGGGGAGGATTAGAGAGGACTATGAGGAATTTTACCTACTGGAGGGCAACAGGAGGCTTTGAGCAGAGAAGAGACATAATCAGAACTGGTTTTTAGGAAAATAACTCTGGCAGTTACCTTGGAGATTGGTTAGAAGGACATAGTATTAGTATGAGTAAGAGGTAATAAAGCCAGAGTTAGAAAGGTGGAGAGGAAGATGTCACTCAGAAGAAATTTTAAGAGGTAGAACTAACAAGACCTGATGACAGTCTATTCTGTCAACCCTCAGGGACCAGAGCCCAAAGCTGGGCTGGGATCCCTTAGCTTTCTATTGCCAGTAGCCACTTAGTAGCTGGGGCAGCTTGAGTTTAGGTAAGGAAGTGGGAAGAGGGAAAAGGATCAGGTTGGGCTGGGAATGTAAAAATGAGGCCATGGTTAGGAGATGTGGTTAGGCTGTGGGAAAAGGGGATAGGGGGCCGGCCTGTGGCTCACTCGGGAGAGTGTGGTGCTGATAACACCAAGGCCATGGGTTCGGATCCCATATAGGGATGGCTGGTTTGCTCACTTGGGAGAGCATGGTGCTGGCAACACCAAGTCAAGGGTTAAGGTCCCCTTACCAGTCATCTTAAAAAAAAAAGGGGGGGGGGATAGGTATGTGATCAGTAGTCAGGGAGGGGCAGATAGAGTGACATTAGAGACCGTATCAGGCTGGGAACAGGGAAGACAAGGTGCAGAAAAAGACTAAGGAAGATGATGGTGATGAGCAAGAAAAATACATATATGATCAGTCACTGGGTCAGGCTGGGGGAAGGGGGGCAATGATTCCACGGATGATGACTAAGTCACGGAATAATGGAGTGAGGTCAGAGGCCAGGTTAGGCTATAGGGAGTTGAGAAGAGATGGGGCTGTGGTCAGTGGCTAAATTAGGCTGGTTGGGGGAGGGGAGTGAAGGGACACTGGCAGTGTCTAAATAAGTTGGGGTCAGGGATAAGGGGTATAGCCTGTGGCTGGGTCAGGCTGGGTAGGGAACAGTGCTGTGGTCAGTTGCGGGGTCAGGCTGGGAGTGACATGGAGGTGTGGTCAGTGGCCTGGCTAGGCGTGGGATCAGCAAGACCCAGTTTCCTCTTTGGGTCTCATTTCCTCTTTTCTGTTGGGGAGTGGGGGAAGGGAATCTGCAAGTGGACCAAGAAATTAAAGGAGGCTTAGAACTAGGGGACAGCATATAGCAGGGGCTGAGAATGTGGTATTCAGCAGATGATCAGGGGGTAAGCAGATGTATGAGTGTGTGAAAAAGGTGGGAGAGTGCTTTAAAATGATGGGAAAACTCAGATGTGGGAGAGGGTAAATTAAGGAAGGATGTGTAGATTAAGGGGTAGGGAGAGAGGCAGAACTGAAGACAGGAACAGACAGTAAGAAGGTGAACATGGAGAGTCAAAGGCAAGGGAAATATTCTGTAAGAGGGTATGCATGAAGGATGTCGAATGCAGACCCAGGGATGGGAGTTGGAAAGGAGGGCTTAATATCTAGGGAGCGAGGGAAGTGGGAGACAGTGGGGTTAAACTCTCAGGGGAGTCAGTCATCCTCTTTGCCCACAGCAACTGTGTTTCCTTGGTCTCTTTCCCCCTTAGTCATTAGAGTCTTCCTTAGGCATCCCTCACTTATGACTAGGCCTTTTGCATCTCCTGAGTCCCTATCCATTTCCCACCTCCCATCTTATAATAGACCAAGAATCCCTGCCCCCTCAACTGTGATGGCCACAGCAAGAGCCTTGGGCTTAGAGAGTGGAATAAAGAAGCTGGGATCCCAGATGCCTGCAATTCTAGCTGAAGCCCAGAACCCTAGTCTGAAATTAATTTGTCATCTCTCTGAGTGAAAGAAATCCCTGTGACTACACAGGACTAAGGGACCTCCTCACAAAAGAAGGGCAATTACTTCTGCCAGCCTCTTAAATTCTAACTGCCCGAGGTCAACTACCCCAGCCTCAACCACTACCCCTAAATCTGTCCCTAATTCCTAACATTAACCCGACCCTAATTTGTTTCCTGATTCCCACTACTGGCTTTGACATTCATCCCTTTCCTAGCAGAGACTTGTATCCAATCCCTGATCCTTCATACTGACATAATTTTTACTTTTAGCACCAAATCCCCTGACTTTAACCCTTAATGTTGACCCCTAAACCTCATTTCTAACTTGATTCCTAACTCACCCTTTTCACTGTTAATACTGATCATGTCAACATTCTTTAATCCCTTAAACGAACTTCTAACCTAATTCTTTTGGCTGACCCTTAACTCAACCCTGAACTCTCACTTGACTTATGCTGGCCATACCAGAAAACAAAATAATGACCTTAACCTAAACCTTACCTACACAAAATGGATCTCACACTAATAACTCTTAAATTTTAACCCGGGCTTTGTAACTCCTAAAGCGACTCTTGATTCCTAAACTCAACCCCGCCTAACCCCAAACTCACCCAGTTTTCCTACCCATATACCCGCTATCAGCTAACACCAAAACCCATCCCGCCCTGCGCCCCACTGCCACCCCACCCGTCACCCTCCCCAAAACCTATCCCAGGCAAAAGACTGCTCCCAGGAGGGCCCTGTCTCCGGCAAAACGTACTACTTAACTCTGAGCCCAAGCCAAGATAACCTGGACGCTGACCTCTCCAACGAGACCCGAAACAGAAGACGCCGCGGAGTCAGCGGCCCCGCCCGCTTCTCCGGCCGGGCCTCGCGGCCCCACCCTCGGCCCAGCTCGGCCCGGTCCGGCCTACCTGCGCTGCCCGGCTCTGTGCTCCGCCCGCCGGCCCGCTACCCGCTCGTTCTCCCGGTCGCTCTCCGGCTCCGGCCTCGCCCTCCCTTCGACACTCTCTCGGCCACTTCCGTCCCTGGAACGTCCCCCACCCGCGGGCGGCGCCCTGGGCCCGCGCTCTATGGTTGCGGGGACTGCAGGAAGCTGCTCTGGCCCGAGCTCTCGATGCTCGGGAGTCGGCCGAAAGCCGGCAGCCCCTCCCCGACAGGAAGCGAGAGTGCGGCGCAGTCTGGAGAAAAACCTCCGAACTACGCCAGAGTTCCCTTTTAGACTCTAATTCTTCCTTTTTCTAGCTGGGGGCGAAGGCGGAGCCGGATCCCCAGAATCCCCGCCCTCAGACTGTGAGGAGGCAGCGGGGACGCCCTCTTTATTTGCATACTCCCCAGGACGTGGCGCGGCACCGAGGCCACTTCCGAGTTGGAGGGAACTACAAGTGCCAAAATGCCATGGGGCTAGATGCGTCACTTCGGTTGTGTTGGAGGCTGAGGAGAATTGAGTCTGGGAGGCGGCTCCGGCTTGGGAGGGACGACTAGGGAAGTCCGGCGGAAGGGGCACAGCGGATACGTGGGGGAGACCGACTATTGGACTGCGGGTCGTGCCTGGCACTCGGGGGTTGGAGCCGGGTGGAGGGGTGAACCCCTTATGCCTGCCCATCCTTTCCGTTGATGTCCCACATGGAGCTGGCGTTGGACCGCGGTGACCAAGACCTGGGTTTCCTGCTAGAGGAAAGCGGAGATTTGGGGGCGTCGCCCGATGAGGCCGTGGAGGCCCTACTTGACTGGGACCTGCCGCTTTCTGAGGTGGGAGGGAGGTTCTGAGTAGAGGGGGGCGCCGGACGTCCAAGAGGCCAGGGGGTGGTGGTAGGTTAAAGCCTGTTAATTGGAACCCTGTCCAGGTACCGAGCAACTGGGAGGTAGAGGATTTGCTGAGTTCCCTGCTGAGTCCCCCACCATCGTTGAACGTTCTCAGCTCCCCCAACCCCTGTACTGTCCACCATGATCACACCTACTCCCTTCCACAGGAACATGTCTCCGTGGATCTGGGTGAGTCTGAAATAAGTAAAGTTTGGGGGGAGGAGAGGGTTCATGGGCATGATTATTCATACTTTCCCTTTTGCAGATAGTGGGAGCTATGGGAAGGAGGGTGCCCAGATGAGTCCATTGCACGTGGAGGAGTCGGCAGAGCAGGTACTTGAGTTGATTTTCGGGAAGATTGTTCCCACATTGCACGGGTGGGGCAGGCTTCCCCATTCCTCTCTGATATCCCGGTGCAACTCTGCTGCCCACTTCCCCATGACCCTAGGAGACGGCTAGGCTGATACTGACAGATGAGGAGAAGAGGCTGTTGGAGAAGGAAGGGCTTACTCTGCCTGGGACACTTCCTCTCACTAAGGTAAGACTACCATTGGTGGAGCAAAGGCTGGAGGGGGATTGTGAGTCCCAAGTAGGCCAATTACATTGATTTTATATCAATAACTTAAAAAAGTATTGAGGTGAGAAGTTTAGCAAGTTTGTTGCTAATAGTAAGCTAAGGCTGGTAGTTAATATGCTAGTTGTAAGGGCTGATCTTGATTTTGTGGAGCTTATACAAATTTTGGTGTTCTCTTTAAGGAATTCAAAATTATCAGTGTAACATTAGTATAGGGCCTTGGAAAGAACTGTGCAAGTAGAAGGCCCTGAAACTTAGATTTCTTTGGCTTCATGGTAACTCACCTCTTACTGAATGGTGGAATTGAGTTCAACATGGTTGGACCAAGCAGTATAACAAGAATAAGTGTAAAAATCCAGAGTTTTAAGTTTCAAGCAGTGAGTGGCAACTTCACAAGCACAGTATTGTGATACTATGATGAAATCAATGTTCATTGACAGAAAGTTTAAGGGAATTTTAATTTCTTAAAAGTACAAGATGAGTCAGCAGTGTGATGTAATTATTAGCAAAGTAAATAGAATTTGGAAGATGTATCTATAGAGGTGTTGCCTCTAGAAGGTCAGTGACTGTCTTGCTCTCTTTTGTACTGGCCAGAGCACATCTTAGTGTCCTGTTTTGAGCCCATATTTTCGACAGATATTAAGAGGATGCAGTCCATCCTGAGCAGAGAAAATGATGAGGTAAAAATTTTGTCCAGGGTTTTTTTTTTAGCGGCTGGCTGGTACAGGGATATGAATATACACTTGACCTTGGTGTTACAAGGTAGTGGTCTAACTGAGCTGACCAGCCAGTCCCAGATTTTTTCTTTTTTAAACTCTGAGGAAGTGTCAAGTGCCTTAAAACAGCCAAACAGTGTTTGTTCTGTATGGCTACAGAGATACTAGGTAAGTCCAGTGGATAGAAATTATAAGGAGGCAGATGTTAGTTCAGGATGGAAGTTTTTTTTTGTTTTTTTTTTTGTTTTTTTTAAAAAATTTTTTAAAAATAAAATTGTTTGGCTTGTAAGGGTGTTAACACCTGGTTCTTGGAGGCATTCAGACAGCCACGGAATGCTGTAGAAAGGATTCCTACATTGGGAAGAAGAGTGAAATCAGTTGCCTTCCAACTCCTTGGTGGATATCCTCTTGGTTATCTCCTGATACTCCTTTGCTGGTCTTCTCTCAGATGGAGGAAAAAGTTCTGAAGAGAGTGCGGAGGAAGATTCGAAACAAAAAATCTGCTCAAGAGAGCCGCAGGAAGAAGAAGGTGTATGTGGGGGGTTTAGAGAGCAGGTATGAAAGGGAGAGGGACTCAGGAGTGGGGGGAACAGAAATAGTTGGAAGTGTTAGATTCTTGAAGGGAGGATATAGGCTATATCCCCATATCCCTGTTATTCCCCTCAGGGTCTTGAAATACACAACCCAGAATCTGGAGCTACAGAACAAAATACAGTTCCTGGAGGAACAGAATCTGTAAGCAACCCTCCAAATTATTCCCTTCCTATCCCTCCCATTTAATGCTTTCTCACTCTTTCCCCTGCCCTGTGCTTGAATTCTAACTGGGCAGCTTCCAAATGCAAGGTCTGATGCTTAGCTTTTACTGGATCTCTAATTCCAAGCTCACAGTAATGGGGAATAAATTTACAAGTAACTAAGGATAAGTTAAGTACCAAGAAAGAGAAAGGGGGAATAAGAAAGACCTCATGGAGCAGGTAATATTCGACAGTGGTTAGTATTCTGGGAGATGGGGTTGGGCGGGGAAAACATTCTAGGCAGAGACAACACAACATAGTCTGGTTTGGCTAGTATCTTAATACAAGTAAGTTGGGCCAGAAGGTAGAGAACATAGAGAATGCCTGGGTGAGTATTATGTGTATAGCTGATCAAGCAATAGAGAACTATTGAAGGTATTTACAAAGGAGTTTAAGTCAGGGCAGAGAAGTTGTTTTTGGTTGGTTGGTTGGTTTTGAGGAACTTCATGCATTTTGTTTACAAAGAGGAAGAAATCTTTTGCAAGAATAGGATGAAAAGCAAGAGAGGATCCAGTTCTTAGACGGAGAAAGTGGCCTTAACAGGAGGGTTTCACTGTGTCTCAGGGTGCCAGACCAAGGGGTGCTCACCACTGTCCCCTCTCTTTGTCTAGGTCCCTTCTAGATCAGTTGCGGAAACTCCAGGCCATGGTGATTGAGATATCAAACAAAACCAGCAGCAGCAGCACCTGTGTCCTGGTGAGGATGGTGATGGGAGGAAAGATCCTGTTCTCAGGCAGTGGGGATGGGGATGCAATCCAGAGCCTTTCTTCATCTCCTTTTCCTGTGTTCTAGGTCCTACTATTCTCCTTCTGCCTCCTTCTCATACCTGCTATGTACTCCTCTGACACAAGGGGGAGCCTGCCAGCTGAGCACAGAGGTAAGAAGCTTAAGGAAGCACATCTTTAAGGGGAGAAGCCTGGGCTGGCCTCTGAAGATTCTTTGTCTCCTCAGTGTTGTCCCGCCAGCTTCGTGCCCTCCCCAGTGAGGACTCCCACCAGCTGGAGCTGTCTGCCCTGAAGTCAGAGGTACCAAGGGTCAGCGTAAACCAGTTGCTGAACAGCTCAGACCATGTGCTCCAGGCCCCTGGTAATTCCTGCCTGCCCTACTATATGCCTCAAGTTTCTGGTACAGGACCTCCCCTGAAATGGCCACTCCTGGACTTCTTCTCACAGCCTCCCTGCCCAGGTCCCATCCTTTTCCTGCAGGCAAATCTCACAAGAAAGGGGAGATGGTTCCCTGCCCACAGTGCCTCATCTGTCATCTTGCAGGGCAGATACTCAGGATAGATGTAAGGATAAGGGGCAGGGTGTCTTAGCAATAGCCTGGGGGGGGGCCCACCAATCTGTGTCCAGATAAAAAGGAGGGGGAGAGGGCTGGCTTCAGCTCCTATGCCCTGTTAGGAAGCCAGAGGGTTCAAACACACCACACTTACTGGCTTTCTGGGTCTTTTATTTGTACCCATGTGTGTCTATCACCCTATGAAGGGACCTGGGAAAATCAACTGACCTCCTCGAATTTCATGCGTTGAGGGACGGGATGAGGAAAGAAATAAATAAATGATTCTAACACCTAGGTCACCCTCAACCCCTCTTTACTGGCACAATTGGGTGGGGAGAAGGGAAAGGGCATGATTGTCCTGGTGGCTCAGGGCTGCAGGAGGTTTGGGGGAAGGGAGGAAAGGCCAGGCTGGAGGCTGGGCTGTTAGGGCCTCCCTCCCACAGTTCAGAGAGCTCAGTCTGGGCTCAGGTTTGCCATGGCTTCTTTTGGTCCAGATTCAGGCCCTGTGCCCTGTTTGACTATTGGCCTGGAGGCCTTTTTATGCTGCTGCTGTTGAAGGGCCAGCTGCATGGCCCAGATGCTCAGTGGCCGCATGTAGGCCAGCGAACGGAACACTTGCTGCTGACAATATGCCTCCGGAGTCTGGAAGGCCAGGCCCAGGCGCTCCCACACTGTACGGTAGCAGCCTTCAGCTGTCCGGAAGCCCTCCCAAGTCAGGCCCTGTGGGGAGAGATGACTGTCATACATAAAACTTGACACCCCCTAAATTTCCACTTCAGATGGACAGATGGAGACAGTAGGTTGTCTGCCCTGAGGGAGCTCCTAGCTAGTGGGGGAGATAAACTTGACCCACAGGCAGAAGCCTGAAGGCAGGAGCTAGAATGCATACCAGAGAAAAGGGGGAGGCTTTATGGATGGATAAGATGGCATTGGGTTATGCCCTGAAGAAGTTTAGTGTCTGCAGTTTTCTGGGCCAAAGGACAGACGGTGGAGAGAGATGGGAAAGGGAATGCATTACCTCTTGGATCATAGTGGCTGCCAGCCCGTAGACCACACCCACCCAGACTTCATCAGACTGCACACTGGATCTGTCAGGGACACCATGGGGCTGCATCCCGTTCACAGCCCCCATGGCACCTCCTGCAAAGGCCTGAACGTTGAGCTCAAAGATTGTTTGGAGCGCACGGACCACATGTCGGGTAGGAAATACCTGGAGAGGCAAGGGTGAAAACAAGGTCTATTATACTTGCTTCCTACCTCCAGGGAAAACCTACCTTTCTATCTGGCTCCTCTGTCTAGTCTCTCACCTCAGTGTTTCCTTCTCCTAGGCCACAGGCCTTCAGGAACCACTGTCCAGCACACTGGTCAGACATGACACTACGAGACTGAGGCTGAGAGCTGCTATCATAGTTGTAATAGCGGCCTGGAGTAGAGGAAGGGCAAAGTAAGGCTTATGGTGTCCCCACTGCTGCCTTAAGTCTCCTTAGGTACCCCCACCTCACCGTTCCACAACAGTCTTTCGTAGGCTTCTTGGCCCCGGCTGAGGATGGAAGAAAACTTATCCTGGATGTCCTGTGCCCCGCACAGAGCAGCCATCTGGACCATCACAGCCACAGCTGCCAGCCACAGCCCTCCACAGTAAGCACTGATCAGGGACATGGGTTTGAAAGTCAGACTGGTAGCTCCAGCCACTCCCATGCAATATAACAGACAATGAGTCATTCTTGAGTCCTACAATCCCTTGGTGCTCAGTTCCCCACCTCAGGCCTCCTGGAAACCCCGACCCCCCAACCTGGGGCCTGTGGTGACCCATGCGTCATAGGTGTGGTCTGCATAGCCTCCATTCTCAATGAGTCCATCATGGTCCTTGTCAAACTTCATTTCAGACTCCATCACAGCCTAAAGAGGAACCAAATACTGAAAACCTAGGTACTAAGGAAAGAGAGTAGCCAGCTGGGCTCTCCCCAAACACCCGTCATGCCCCTGGCACACTGGCCACTGCACATGCATCCCTTACTAGACAGACATGCCACATGTCCTTCAGGAAACCTTGGTCACCCGTCAGGTAATAGTCTCGATAAACCTGCAGCACAAACTTCAGGTTCAGGTCCTTCCATTCAGCAGTATCATGGATCAAATATGCATTGACCCGGAGCCACGGCTCATCATCTGCAGAAGGGGAGGGCACGTGATTTACGTGCATTGGTGCATAGGATGGAAGGTACAAAAGTTGGGGGAGGAAAGCTGACCTGGGGTGGAGGGACATTTACCTGGGTCCCCAATATCATGGGGGATAACATTCCTCCTTTTCACAGGTGCCATTACCCCACTCATCAGGTACCGTCGCCATGTCAGGTCCTCGCTGAGAGTGGCCAGAGCTGGGGGAGCAGACACACAAGTGGGTGGGATGAGGCAGGGAACGGGCAGGCTTGGAGTGGGACACAGAGGTGAACCAGTAAGCAGGATGCAGATATGTTTGAGGAAAAGGGCAGGAAGAGATAGTCCGAAGGACCACACAGGTTCAAGGGACGGGAAGCTAAGAGGGCGGAAACAGCACAAAAGGGACCCTCACCCATGTCATATTGTAGGCTGAGCTCAAGTTTGGGCCAGAGCATGATGAGGGCAAAGGAAGCATAAAAGTGGACATCATATGTGTTGTACATGCGATACTCCTGGCCTGGAGGAATGAAAGAGACACACTGTTGCCAGAATTCCTGCTTTCCCTTCATAGCCCCCTCCCTTGCTTGTCCTCTAGAGTTGGAAGTGGGCACTGTCAACAGTCCACATCTGCCACTCCCTCATCCCAACCAATACACCAGGATAGGCAAAACCCATCATCATGCTTTGTGGTAGGACACTAACTGATCTCAGGGTTATGGCCTGCCATACCCCAGTCCACCAAGAGCACACACCCTCAAGGTAGCCAAATCGGCCGTAATCCCGTAGGATGGGGCGGAGCTGACACATGCTTCCTCCCAGCTCTTCAGGTAGGGAGTCCTCGGGAACTTCCAGCCATACTGTGCCTCCATCGGCCAGGAAGTACAGTTCATTGAACAGCGCAGATTTATACCAGGCAGGCAAGGATCTGGGAAGTCAGGAGGAGGGAATGATTTAATGTGTGTGGACCTCCTAGGGTAGAAAGGATTCTGAAGTTTAGCAGAGTGGGAGTACCCGAGTGAATCTCAGCACAACTTTACTGACTTTGGTGGGTAGAGAGTGAAATCAAGGAATCCCATTTGGAGTGAGTCCCTGTGAGAAAGGCAAGAGATGGCCCCCACTGGCACCTGTCGTCCAAAACTGGGCTCTGCCAAGCTGAGATCCTCTCTTCCCAGTTGGTGTATCGGCACAGTGCATAGTGGCTAAGGGCAGGTGCTGCATCACCTTCTCGGCCAAAGAACCTTGTGTACCGCCTGGGGTAGAAAGAAAGGAGAGGGATCAGAACACAAGCTCCAGGTCAGAGCCCCAGTGCCTTGGATCCCTGTACTTTCCTGGTCCCCTCACCTGTAGTAGACTTGGCCCTTAGCTCCAAACATGACTCTGGGCATGTCCCAAGCCAGTGAAAACTCAAGGCGGCACTGGCCTCGAGGAGGCAGCTTGCTGGAAACACATACGGCTCCAGCGATGCCTACTCCTTTCTGTGAGGGGGTGCTTCGGCCTGAGAGAAGCACAAGAGGAATCAGCACAGATAACCCCTTCAGCCCCAGGGATAGGGATTCCTAACATGGAAACAAGGCTTATTCATTACCAGGCTTCCCACCCCGGGTCCCAAGACATGGACAACCTCTTCCCATCACCTCCCTGTCAGGTCCCCCCATTACCAGCAGGGGAGTCCAGCTGTCCATCCTGAAGTAGGTCCTGCCACACCTGCTGCCCAGTGCTGTCAGGGTCAAAAGCTGTGATGTGGGTTACCCTGGTATCTGCCTGTTAAGGGGCCAAAGACTCTGTGAGGGCAAGCTCCATAAGTACACTGGATTCTGATACCTCTCCAGCTCCTCTTATGTACTCTCATCTCCAAGTTCCAGAGACTTAAGGACTGTGATGAAGGTGGGGCTTAGGACTGAAGAAATGAAGGGACCATGTTGGGGTGCAGGTGGGTTCAGGGGCCGAGCTGAGGATAGGGATTCAGGGCCTAAGGTATAGGGCAGGCTCTTCCATTACCGTGAGTCGTGCAGCCATAGCCATTGTGTAGGGATTCAGAAGGGTTGGATGATGCAGCAACAGCCCCTGTACAGTCTCCCCATCACGTTCCAGACAGAAGGGCTCATTCCACAAACCCCCTAGGGAATCGTCTCTACCCCCCAGTCCATTCCGCATGGAGAACATGATGGACACATCCAGAGCTTCGTCCCCTTCATTTTCCACATCCCACACAAAGACTCCTACAGGCAGGCTGCTGTCCTGGGGGCAAAAGATTGGACTCAGATGGTCTCAGTGTAGCCCCTCCCGGCTCTACCCCCCAGGATCAGTCCTGGGCTCAGAGGACCTGACTCAAATACTCCACAATATACTTTCTTCTGTCTTCCACTTACATATTTCCATATTCCCAGGCAAGCTGCCTACCAGGGGACACAGAAGATAGGGACCAATTTGGTGGTGGTCCTGGGAAGCCAGTGTGATGTTCATGGCTCCACCCCCCACTCCCCACTTTCACAGCTTATGGAATTTCCAGCAGAGACAGATCCCAGGAAAGGGAGGGCAATGGAGGAGACATAGAAGGGGAGCCTCACCTGGTAGTCATGGGGCAAGATGGGTGTGATCTGGCGGCAGGTGAGGGTGACATTCTGGCCAGGAAGCTGATAGACAGTCCAGGCTCGGGGATAGAGAGCATGGTAGAAAGCAAAGTACCCACAGAGGCCCCAGTTCCAGCTGCGCAGGGCACTTGGCCGCTCCAGGGACAGGACTTGCTGGTACACAGTTTGCCCTTCCCGACGCAAGCATACTGTGAACTTAATCAAGAGGGCAGATAGTCTGGAATGAGGTAACCCACAGGCATCACAAACTAGTCTCCATCCCCTCAAAGAAACTCCTTCCCTTCCAGAGCCTGCAGTTGTTATAACTGCACTACAAGCCTCAAGTCATCCCCCCAACCCAGTCACAACCAAGTCCTGCTGCCTCCCCCTCCATGTTCCCAGACTTCCCAGACTTCCTCTCCCTTCTTCACTGCTGTGGCCTTAGCACCCTAATCTAGGCCCATACCCTCTCTGCTTCTCTCTGCTCTTATCTGGGTAGCAGAGTGACCTTTCTTACAAGCAAATCAAGAAATGTTAGTCCCTGCTTATAATGTTGTGGTGACTCCCCATAGTTCTCAGGCTAAAGTCTCTTTTACCTGGCTTTCAAGGCCTTTCTTGATCTGGCCTCTCCCTGCCTATCAGACTTATTACCTGTTCTGGTCATATAAAACACTCACTGTTCCTTGAGCACATTACATTTCCTCCTCCATGCCTTTGCTTCTGCTCATTCTCCATCTGGTGAAACCCCTCATTCTTCAAGGCCTAGGTCAAATGCCAACTCCTCCTCCTCTTCTTCCTCCAGCAGTGAGTCATTCTATGTGTCCCCCTGTCCTTCTATTCTAGCATTTGGTGTATCAAGTTATAATGTACTTATTTACCATTCTGTTTCCCTGATTGCCCTATGTGTTCTTTTGAGGTAGTGACCCTTTCTAGTTCATTGACATACTCTCCAGAGTTGGCATGTGTGTGGAGAGAATAAGCAATGACTGCAGCACTGTCCCTTTTTTCTCAGTATACTAACTGCCCCTCTCATTTTGGCACTGAGGGGGGTCTCACAGTCTGCATTTTCTTTTTTTTAAAAAATATTTTATTTTGTCGATATACAATGTGGTTGATTATTGTGGCCCGTTACCGAAACCTCCCTCCCTCCTCCCTCTCCCCCCTCCCTCCCAACCTGCATTTTCTCTAAGTCCTATTTCCCCCATAAAAATCTAAGCTCCTAAAGCTTAGGTAGGAGCTGTGAGGGATTATTAGCTCTAACCTTAATTCAAATTATGCCTGTATTTTTACTGTATATAAAATAATTTTTCATGTTGTTAGAATAGTACATAATGGTTAAGACGGTAGGCTCTTCACTATAGAGAACTGGTTTTGAATCCCAGCCTTTAATTTACCAACCATGTGACCTTGGTCACGTTACTAACCCTTTCTGGACCTTAGTTTCCTCATCTGTAAAATGAGCATAAAAATGGTACTTACTCTGTAGGACTGTTTTTAATATTAAATATTAGACAAAAGACCTAGCACAGTGCCCAGCACATGGTAAACAAGTGACCATTATTTTAACTGTAGAGTCATGGTTCTGGAAGCTATTACCCTCAGGATACCTAAGGGATGAGGAAGAGAGGGATCTTGGGGCACTGGGCAGGGCTGATACACCTATCTGGGAAGGACATTTTCATTGGACTTAAGATGTGCTAGTCATTTCTCTTTTGAAGATGAGCTGAAAGCTGGAGGCATCCCCCTGGCAGTAAAGAGGAACTTGGTGGACAACTCAAAGGGAGATCACTTAAAGAGATAAGATGAAAGGCAGGCCACATCCTCTGGCAATTTAAGGCCCAGATGTGATATAAGAGCAGAAGGGAAAAAAGGGAAGCTTCAGAGAAGGGAAGAAAGCTAGAGATCTAAGCCTGGGCGAGGAGGGCTTTTTAAGCCCTAAGTCAGAGAGACCTCCAGTAGTAGAGGAGTTGAGCTTTGGCTAAAGGTTTGTAAATCAGGGTGAGGAGCGATTGCAAAATGCATTTTTTCCCCTATGAATTTGTAGACCTTTAAGTGATCTGGGAATTCTCTGCATGTTCTGTGTTCTGTGGCTGGGTACTCGCTCAACTAATAGAGTTGGGGCAGTGAGGTAGGCAGGAGGCATTTACTAGAGAAATGCCAGGCCTGTTTACTCTTTCAAGGAACGTGTGTTCTGTGTGTGTCTTATTCCTATAGTACATCCTAGCACAGGGCTGGGCACCCAGAAAACATCCTGAAAGGACACTGGATTAAATTGTATACAGTTGGCCCTCCGTATCCATGGGTTCTGCATCTGTGGATTCAACCAACCACGGATCCCAAATATTTGGGAAAAAATAAAAATAAAAAAACATAAAAACTAACACTACAACAATAAAAAAATACAAATAAAAAAACCAATACAACTATTTATGTAGCATTTACATTGTATTAGGTATTATAAATAATCTAGAGATGATTTAAAGTATATGGGAGGATGTATGTAGGTTATATGCAAATACTATGCCATTTTATATCACGGACTTGAGTATCCATGGATATTGGTATCCATCGGAGGACCTGGAACCAATCCCCCCACGGGATTCTGAGGGATGACTGTATACCTCTAACTGCCACATCTGGTACTAGCCAAGAGGCCCTTCTTGGTCTGGAGAGATACTGTCCTGGGCCTCTCATCTACCTCCTGGCTCTTACTTGGTCAGCGATGACTATCCGGTGCTGATACATTCCAGGGTTAAGCTGCCAACGACAGAATTGGCCTCTCCAGCCACGGGTGATAGTGCCTCCCCCAATGCCACCCAAGGGACAACCTAGAGAGAGAATCATGATGGTTAGTGGTGTATAGGGAGATGAAAACAAGTCCATTTTTCACTTTGTAGACTGTAAATATTAGTTCTTCTAAAACCTACGGGATGGAGCAGTGCTATTTGCATAAGCTAGAAGCCTCTTTGCCTAATTCTGGGATAGACCAAGAGGCTGGGCCCTCTGTGAGCAGGGCAGAGCTGGGGTAAGGCTCACCGTAGATCTGTCTCAAGGGTACAGAATTGATCATGTCAATGAAAGGTGTCTTCTTTTCCACCTGGGTCTTCTGGTACCACCACTGTAAGTACCTGAGGAGCAAGCAGCAGTGTTAGTGGAAGGGGGCAGTTGGCAGTTCCTCATAAGCTGTAGTCACCTACCTGTCTCTGGACACCCAGCTATGACCTCCCATTAATGTCCCAAGGACCCATCATCTTTGCTTCCAAACCTCTTCTCCTGTTGATTTCTCTACAGTTCAGAGTCCCTTCATCTTTCCAGCTACCCCAGCTCAAGTGTAGGACTGCCTTTGTTTCTCTTCTTTGTTCTTCTCAGAAGGGGCTTTCTGAACTTTCCTTACATCTGTAACTCTACTACCATTGCTTTAGTTTAAACTTCAGGAGCTTTTATCTGAGTTGTTGAAAGGGCCGTTACGGTTTTCTGGCCCACATTCTCCATCTCACTTCCCTATGCCCCAAACAGGCATAGGCTGCTAGGGATAACTTTCTTCTCTTTAAAATTATTATTTTCCTTCCTGATTATGAAAGGTGAAAATTTGGAGAATACACCAGGTAGAAGGGGGAAAAAATCATCCCACCCATAGACAACCAATGTTTACATTTCAGGGCATTTTCTCTTAAGTCTTTTTTTTTTTTAGGTTCAGCATTTAAAGCTTTCTGATCTTGCTCTTTCATAATATCCCGGTAAAGCCTTCTAAAAATTCCAACATTTTCCTGATTTTGCCACAGCCCTGTATCCAATAGGCAAATGATTGGGGCTATATCCAGTAGACAAATGATTCTGTTTTCAAGGCTCTGACGTCTTCCTCAACCTACCTTTTAATCTTATTTTCTACAAACTCTCATTCAGGATGGGTCCTCACTAACCAACCCCTGCCCTGCCAAATTCTTTCCCACTTCCACTTTCCTCTCTACCCAACCATTGTATACCCATTGTTCAGTTATACCACTTCTAACCAAGCAATTGGGTAAATAAGCCCTTGAGCCTCAGTTTCCTCATGTGCAAAAATGGGGATACCTCCTGTCCTAGGCATCTCATAGAATGGTTGAGAGATCAAATGACATAATAGATAAGAAAGCCATAAAGTTTCTACTTTATCTGTGTTAAGTATGATGATTACTTGTATATATACTATCTAAATTCCTAATCAGACACTACCTTGTTCTTTTTTTTTTTTTTGTCTTTTCCGTGACCGGCACTCAGCCAGTGAGTGCACCGGCCATTCCTATATAGGATTCAAACCCGCGGCGGGAGCGTCACTGCGCTCCCAGCGCTGCACTCTCCCAGTGCGCCACGGGCTCGGCCCTACTACCTTGTTATTTCAATGTTCCTCATGTGAGTCTAACATATTTTTAAGTTCCTTGGGGAAAGCGACAGTGACAAAGAGTAGTTGAATGTTACCCTCAGCTTCAAGCACTGGGCAGGGCACATGGTCTGCAGTCAAATATTTGCTAAATTTACAAATGAATGAATGTACAAACAATGGGGCATAAGAGAGATGGAAGACAGACTGGAGAAAGAAGAGGAGAAATGAGATTAAAGAATAGGGACAATACATTCTGGGAGTAGGGGGAGAGGGAAGGAAGACAAAGGATGAGATGATGGGAAGGCAGAAGATCTTTTCTGCCAGTTTAGAGAAAACTGGACTTTGTCAGCACAATGCTCAGCCGCTGAGCAAACCGGCCATCCCTATATAGGATCCGAACCCGTGGCCTTGGTGTTATCAACACTGCACTCTCCCGAGTGAGCCACAGGCCGGCCCTAAAACTGGACTTTGAAACTAGAGGCCAGAAAAGATTGGTGGAGGGAGAGAGTGCAGCAGGGATTAGGGCAGCCAGAGAGAAATGCAAGATATGACAATAGGCAGAACAAAGGACTATCTGGCATAGAACTAGCACTCAATAAATATTTATTGACTGGACAGACTCTGGCTGGAGGGAGAGCAATCGAAACTGAGTTCTTGCCAAGCTGAGACCCAGAGAACTTTATCTTGCTGAAGCTCCTGCTCAGAGTGTCCCCAGGTCAGCTCTCTTAGGAGTGCTCTCTCTCCCTTAATTTAGCAGCTGTCAATTCCTGACCTATTTGGCGTTCTCCATAATTTCAACCCCAATTCAATAATTATCATTCAGAATTCTAACTTGTCTCACCTCTGCTTTCTCAGTGCAGGACCTCATCTCATTCCAAAACATGCCCGTGTGTTCTTGACCTTATTGTCCCCACCACATACAACCCACTGTGCTTCTCTGGGTAACCTAGAACCTATTTTGACTCAAAGGTTTCTGAGGTCAAAGTTGGACTGGGTCAGTTTCAGAAGCAGCCTGGAGGGATGATTTTTCTCTGATACAGGCCACCCACAGGCACTAACAAAGGAGCCAGATGTCCAGGAAGTACCAGGCCCTTCCCACTGCCCAGGGCTGGGGTTCGGTAAATAGTCTCCCCACCATAGCCCCACAGCATTGACTGGGGAAATGAAGGGTCCTCTACTTTAAGAAGCTGTCAGGGCTGGGTTTCCCAACCTTTAGGCCTCCCTTCCCAGCTCAGTGTTTACTGTGTGGACTGACTCAGGATGACCTCAGGGTGATGCTTTCTGTTCTTACATCCACCTGTTGCTGTTAATAGGTCTGGTTCCTCATCACTAGCTCTTGAACTCAGTGGGGATCTAGAGGGGTTCTACAGCCCAGGATAAACACTGGGGGTGTCTGTAGTCTTTGGGGTCGGGGAGAAACCAGGGCAGGCTCTGGAAGGCTATTACCAAGAGGTCTGGGGAAATATATGGCAGTGCCTCTCTGGTCAGAGGCATTCACTTTTTATATCAGAAGCTGTCTATCCCAGAATAGAGTGAACAGCACCTCTTATCACCCTTTCCTTAGAGTTGAGAGCAGACAAGCCCTCCCCTACTCCCTGGAGCTAAAGCTTGAGGAAAGAAACAGATGAGTGTTGGGTGTAACATGTTGTGCCTAAATGAGGTACAGAGAATGCTCCAGCTGCTCAGGTGAATCTGTGGTTGAGGACTTCCTCCTCCCAAATTAAACAACATTGTGTATCACAGCAGCCAGGCTATCCTTTCCTACCTTGCTGCAAAGTATAGCTAATCCCAAAGGGAAGTCTTTGGAAAAGGGGAGTATGTGAGAAGGAACCTAAATGGGAAAGGGGGACTGCAGGACCAAGTATTCCTACCCTTTCCTGCTGAAAGGTCAAGATACTGGGAGGAAGGGGGTTGCAAAGAGATGCGACCTGGTCTCACCATGAGCCAAAATATGCTGGGTATAGGGGCCACTTGACCGGGACAAGGAGTCCACCTGCTTTCTCACCCTTTACCACCCTGCTGGAAGTCTTGAGCTGGAATAAAGCGAAGCTGAAGGCATTCTTGGCAATGGCATCTACTCACCTCAAGCCCATGCCCAAATGCTTTATCAGGTTGCTCAGGGAGATGTTGTTAGCCCGAAAGGGTTTCCTCTTCTCTGAAAACTCATGAGCCAGGCAGATGCGCCAGCCAAAGGGAGGGACCTGGTAGCCCCTGGCATTACCCTCATAGGAAGCCATCAGCTGCCCAGAGTCCTCCGGATTGCAGTAGCCCGGCTTATTTGGGGGTCGACTGTCCTCAGGGCTCTGGCTGTCTGTGACCTGCACAGCCTCAGTGCCTCCAGTATCTTCAGAGCAATCAACCTGTGGATTCCCTCTGGCACAGCTTATCTGCTCCGAGGATGGGACACCGGTTCCCGTGTTCCCTGGATTCTGGGTCTCCACGACCTCCATGGCTCCAGATCCCGAGCCTTCTGATATAAAGTATCTCGCTAGCCAAGTCCAGACGCGGGCGCTGGTTGTTGTTAGGTGCCGTCCCGGAGGGCCGGACACTGGGGAAAGCTGACGTGAGCTGGTATCTCTCTGAAGCCGGGGAGCTCTTGCTGCAGCGGCGGCGGCGACAGCAATGCAGCCGCTTCGGGCCCCTCTTCAGTCGTCTCTCTAGGTTCTGGGCGGGAAGGATCGGGCCTCGTCGTCATTGGGCCGCGGTGACTAGCTCGCCCGGCCAAAGGGCGACTGGGCCCGCGGAGAGGGGAGGAGCCCGCGGGGCCAGCCCGCAAGGCACCGCCCCCGGGACCGGCCCGGGAGCTCGCGGCGGCCTTGGCCCCGTCCCCGAGCCGTGGCACCGGCCCCCCCAGGGTTGGGCGCCAGGTCCCGCCGGCCGGGGGCAGTGGCCACGCCCAGATGCCAGCCGTGGGAAGGTGACCCAAGGCGCCGGGACGACCCGAGCCCCTTCCGGTCTGGCCAGCCGACGCTTCCGGCCGGAAGGGGCTCCGTGGGAAGTGGGGGGACTGAAGGGAAGTCCCGCCTCTGCCGCGTCGCCTACGCCGCCGAGCATCTGGCCGGGTCCCGGAGGGGCGGGCGGGTGAGGGCGTTCGTGCGCCGAGACCCCCAGTTTCGACCGTGCGAGGTGACGGGCGGCCGTGGTCTTGGGCTGGGACGTGGAACCTTGAGGGAAGGGGGGTGGAGACCAACCTGGGAGTTCTGAGGCTAGGGGGAATAACCCGCCGCTGAGGGGGGCGGAGGGCTGGGGCCCGGAGCGACGCCCTTCCCCTAGGCAGCCCCCCATCCCTGCCATCTGCTTGCCCGTTCCCCGAGTCCGGGCGCTTCCCTCTGGCATCTCAGTCCTCACCCCTAGTGCTCGCCTCAGACACCCCTCCCTGCCCTGGTGCTGACCTCCGACCTCCCTTTTTCCTTCCAGGTCTGACTCCGGAGCTGCCATGATTGAAGTAGTGGCAGAGCTGAGCCGGGGGCCCGTATTTCTGGCGGGAGAGGCGCTGGAGTGTGTGGTGACCGTCACCAACCCCCTGCCCCCCACGGCTACTTCTGCATCCAGGTGGGAATGCTGGTACTGAAGGTGGTGGCCCTTTCTGGGAGGAAGCCTGATACCTCTGGTGCTAAGTCAGAGCTCAGGTTGTCCTGTAGCTACACCACCACCTTCTTGCTCATTGTGCTTTCATTGTAGGAAAGGGCGGTTAACAAACGATGTGGATAACATAGCCCTCCACTCCTTTCCTCCCCCTCCCCCAGTCTCGTTTTTACCCACAGTATACTTCTCTTTGTTTAATGGTTTCTCTTTGGGGTTCTGGATTTCCTGGTCACTAGGATAGCCACCTAACCTTGATGGTCTTGTCAGACAGTGTGGTAGAGAGTTTGGAAAAGCATTTGTGAGGTCAGGAACTATCCTCTGATGCCTCCTTTTCCTCTTCCCACAGTGAGGCTCTGGCTTGGGCCAGTGCCCAAATCCACTGCCAGTTCCATGCCAGTGAGAGTCGAGTAGCCTTGCCTCCCCCTGACTCTAGTCAGCCAGATGTCCAGCCTGACAGCCAGACTGTCTTTCTGCCACACCGAGGTTAGAAATGGAGCATTTGCCTTGGGAGGAGGGTGGATTCATTGTCACCCAAAGGTGAAGTTGTTAAGTTGTTCTTGTGCATCATTGTCGTCCCTGTCACATTGGGGATGTGGGGGAAGGTAACTGTTGCTTTGCGGTGTTTCTGTTCACAATAGAAAAAGGGGTTGGCAGCTTTTCATTGCTGCCACTTGCTGTGCTAGTCTTATCCAGTATTGGACAACAGGATCATTAAGTTGCAGTCTTTCTTAACTTTTTTAGGTGAGAGGGGTCAGTGTATTCTTTCCACTCCACCAAAAATTCTATTCTGTGACCTGAGGCTAGACCCTGGAGAATCTAAATCATGTGAGTGACTGTCCCCATCCCTGAATTGCCTTCTGTGTCTCCTGGAGGGAGGACTCCTCGTTGCGTCTGGCTGCTCTGACTACTACTTCCCAACCAGACTCCTACAGTGAAGTGCTGCCCATAGAGGGACCACCCTCCTTTCGGGGTCAGTCAGTCAAGTACGTCTACAAACTGACCATTGGCTGCCAGCGTGTCAACTCACCCATCACTTTACTCAGGGTCCCTTTAAGGGTTCTTGTACTGACAGGTAAGTAAGGGTTCCTGGAGGGAAAGGCTGGGGAAGAGCCTTGCCAAAACGGAAATAGTCTTAGAGGGCTTGTAAGATGGGCTGCAGGGAAGCTTCTGGTCTTAGTGAAGGTTCTAGGGAGTTGGGGAGGAGGGAGGGAGGGTTCTGGAAGTAGGAGCTGTGACTCCCCGTACTTTCAGCCTTCTCAGGTTGGAGTCTAAAACCCTAACCTTTACTCTCATCTCTGTTTTCTCCCAGCGTTACTTCTCCACTCATTCTCTCTTTAGGCCTTCAGGATGTCCGGTTTCCCCAGGATGAGGCTGTAGCCCCATCCAGCCCATTCTTGGAGGAGGATGAAGGTGGAAAGAAGGATTCATGGCTAGCTGAGCTGGCTGGGGAGCGTCTCATGGCTGCTACATCCTGCCGCAGCCTCCGTGAGAATCCTTTCAGAATTTCCCCACTCCATCTTTCCTCTCATAGTATTCCTGTCTCAGAGACGGAGTCTCCTAACTGCCACATACTTCTGTGGATCCACCGATATCTCACCCCTGATTATAAAGAAAAGGCACACCTTTTGGCTTCTGGTGTCCTGTCCTAGACATTCCCCAGTGTAGTTTCCAGGCTTACATTGTCTTATTCTCCTCAGATCTGTACAATATCAGTGATGGCCGAGGGAAAGTTGGAACATTTGGTATCTTCAAATCTGTGTACAGACTTGGCGAGGATGTGGTGGGGACCTTAAACTTAGGGGAAGGAACCGTAGCTTGTTTGCAGGTGAGAGGGGAGCAGAGTTTCTGGGGTGCTTGGCCTGAAAGGCTAGGGTTGAAGAAAGGCCTGTATAAAAAGGGGTGGTATGTAGAAGTGGATAGTGTGGTCACCCAGGGTCCCTTTGGTAAAGCAGCTTGAAGTTGGGCTACCCTTTGAACTGCAGTCAGCACTTCTAAATGCCTGCTAGTACATAACTCTTCTTGTTCCCAGTTTTCAGTAAGCTTACAGACTGAGGAACGTGTACAGCCTGAGTACCAGCGGCGCCGTGGGGCAGGAGGTGTCCCCTCTGTGTCTCATGTGACCCACGCCCGGCACCAGGAGTCCTGCCTACATACAACCAGAACCAGCTTCTCCCTCCCCATCCCTCTCAGCTGCACCCCAGGCTTCTGCACAGCTATTGGTGAGACCCTGACCATTATTGGAGGAGGCAGGGGAGAGGGCAGTAAAATGCTGTATTTAAATAGAATGTAACGGATCCTGATTCCTAACACACTCCTGGACATACCTATGTCCAGCCTCTGACCCTTAACACTTTCTTAGACCTTCAACCTTTGTCCCTGTTTCTTAGATGCACTGACCCCTAACTCAAGAGATTTGCAGAACTCCCTCCCACCCTTACCTACTGGGACTCTGTGATGCACTGCTCTCTGATTCCCCAGCCCTTTTCTTGAAGCTACCTAGTCTTGATTGTCTTGGGTTATTAGGTATTTGACACTGCTACCCTCAACTCACATCTTTGGCTAACACACTAGATTTCTTCAGAAAAACCCTTGATCGTTGCTCCCTGCCCGTGACTTCTCCCTCTCTTCCTGAATACAGGTGTTTTTTTTTTTTTTTTCTCATTCACAAACCACATCCTGTCATTTACTGGCTTTTATTCCTGTTGGCTTCTAATGCCTCTACCTTTATCTTTTTCTTCAAGTGTCCCTGAAGTGGCGACTCCATTTTGAATTTGTAACATCTCGAGAACCAGGATTGGTACTCCTACCCCCTGTGGAGCAGCCTGAACCTGCCACTTGGACAGGTCCTGAGCAAGTGCCTGTAGACACCTTCAGCTGGGACCTCCCCATCAAGGTGCTGCCTACAAGCCCCACCCTGGCCTCATATGCTGCCCCAGGCCCCAGCACCAGCACCATAACCATCTGAAACTGGCCCACTTGCCCACCATTGGCACTAGTTTCTTCATGATGCTGAGAGCTCAGCACTTGGACTCTAGTAGGGCCCACTTTTTCCACGTGGGGCCCAGTGGCATGGACAATGAGAGGCAGGCTTTCAACTGTAGCATTAATTTATTTATTCAGAATAAACTGGCAGCTGCTAGTGGTTTCCCTGGAAGTGGCAGCAGCAGTGAGCAGTCAGCAGATGGGTGATCAGCTGGGTTTAGCTTGAGTGGGGAGCAGGGGCCCCAGGAACAGGGGTGATAGCTGAGCCCCACTCTGGGTCAGGCCCTCCGCCTTTGCAGGGCAGCCGAGGGTCAGATTTTTGCACCAAGGAGAATTGGCAGGTTCCTGCTTCCAGACGTACCTCACACCCAGCGGGGAAGTCGATGGGATGCTGGGACCTAGGGAACCAAGAATGGGGAAGGAGTCAGCACAGTGAAAGGATACCTTTATCCCTGCCGCCCATTCCCTCTCTCATAGCCTTCCCCCTATATACTCTTTTAATGTCCCCTTGGTCCCCCTAATTAAGCTTTTATCAACCATATAGGGACTTTTTGTTTTACAGCAAGAATATTCTCCCCCTAGATCCACCCTGACCTCCCTCACTTTGTAGTCTGAAACCTTATCTTTCACACTCTTGTTGGTACTTCAGGTTTGGCCAGTCTCATACTTCTGTTCGTTCTCATGTCACAGCAAATTAGTCACTCCATGGCAAACCCTCAGTCACTCAGAGTCATTCCCTCTGGCCATCCTTGGTCACTCACGTGTCACAGCAGCCCACACCAACGGGATGCAGACAGGTGCAATGGAAACAGTCCTTGCGGAGCCAGGACTCACCGAGGGTAAAATATTTTCCCTCATAGTGACAGGGGGCTAGGGAAGAATGGGAAATGTTAGTGGGTGTGGGAGTAATGGTGACAGTTTCTTCTGGTCTGGGGTAGGAGAGAGTAAGTGCACACTACCCCATAGTTAGTCTTTCCTTTTTTATAGCTCAAAGGAATCTGGGTATTCAGACACAGGGTCATCTCTAAGCCCCCCTCCTCCCAACTCCCTCTGCTCTTCATCCTTCCCTAATGCCACACCCCGCTTTACCTTGAGCTTGGAAGTAGCACTTGCTGTGGACTCCTGGATGCTGGAGGAATAGAGACATCACCAAACAGATGATCCCCCAGCCTCCCAGGATCCCTTTGGCCTGTCTAGCCCAGAGCATCCTTAGGGCCATTCCTGCAGCACAGCCCTCTCCGACCCGGCTTGGCTTCTGTCGGGCTACTCTGGTCTCGACTCCTTGGCTTCTCTTTGCTTTGTTCCTTGAGTCTTAGTTTGTCTCTTTCTCCCTTGGGCTCCTGTCTCACACCATCTCCGTGCCCTCTGCTCTCACAGGCTGGGGGTGTTTATAAAGTGAGGACCCTGGCCTCCTGCTGAGTAGAGCTGGAAAAGCTGTAACTCTGTTTCCTGAGATGAGGGCATGAAAACAAGAGGTCTAGCTTTAACAAGCTGTGAGAGCTGATTCATGCCCCGGTACAGCTAGAGGGAGGGAGGTGGACATGGAAGGGGCACTGCACTGGGCATTTCTCCAGCAAGGAGTTGGGAGGGGTAAGGGCCCCAGGTGGTCTCCAGATCTCTTCCCTGACCTGAAGAGAAGGAAGCATTCCGCCACCCCCCCCCCACCCCCCAGCAGGGGTGTGTATGCTGGGATCCCTGCCTGAACCGGAGGGAGGCATTTCCTGGGGATGGCTAATCCTGTGACCCAGCCAAACCGAGGAGCTGCAGTAGGGTGCGACAGCCAGAGGCTCCAGGAGAGCAAGCAGGCACCTGGAGTGGAGAATGTGTTTCTCTTAGACCCCAGAGCAGGGTTTCATTGATGTATCCAAGAAACAGGGCTGCTCCTCAGAGATGGGGGAGAGGGCTTTCTCTTTTCCTCAGGCATCCCAGAGATGTTTAACTCCCTCAAACATAACAGCAGGCACAGGATCGCCCCATACCGGGGGATGGTTCTTACCTCCTTTCACAGAGGAGCATCTCCTCTAAATGCCCTAATGGAATGAATCACTCCAATTTCACAGAGGTACCCCTTCTTTCCTCCTATACATGATGGAATGAGGTTTTAGGAATTTATCCTTCGGCATCCTCCTCTGAGTTTCCCGCAGGTTCTGGAGGACCCCAGCACAGGTGATTAAGAGCATTGGCTGTAGAGACAGACTACTTGGATTCAGATCCTGACTCTAACTTACTAGCTGTGTAACCTTTGGCAAATTACTTCACCTCTCTAAGCCTGTTTCCTCATCTACAAAGGATATAGTAATGCCAACTCACAAGGTTGTTATGAGGATTAAATGAGATAATGCATGTAATGCTCTTAGCACTGTCTCTGGCACATAGGCTTCAGGAAATATTAGCTACAGCAGTTGGTGCTAAAGCTCAGAGACAGAATGGGTGACATCTTTCCTTTGAATGACTGAGCAGCTCTGTGTGCACAGCTGAGGGCTTCTGTTGGGGACTGCTCTCTCCTGGCACAGACTTCTGCCCCTTTCACACTCATGCTCTGTCATCCCTACCACTTCTTCAAAAACAGATATATCCAGGAGCATTTTGGTTTCAATCCTTGTACTGAATTCCGAATGTCTGGTTTGATTCTGAACAGTGTAGCTGATAAACCTGCTTTCCCCAGATCAGTACCATCACCGCTACCCTGGGAAGAGGTGTTTTCTCATCATCCTTACAGCTAACTTTATGACTCCTGCTTTTTCTCATTAGGATTCTGATCCATCTCTTCCCATCCTCACTCATGTGAACTCTCAAGTTCTCCTTTCTGACTACTCTGCAGCCATCTTTTTGGTACTAAGGGCCCTGGTCAAACTGGATTTCTTTTGTTTTTCCACACTTCAAAGACCCATGTTCCAGATATTGCCCTCCTACCCACAGGGCCAATCACTTTGGAATTTGTTCTGGTTTTCCTTCTAAGTCTCCAGTCCCATTTACTCCAAGGCTCACTCCCTGTCATCTAGTGCATCAGATACAACTACTTCTGGCAGACTTTTTCAGAGGGCCACCCTGCCTGTTACCTCTTCACCATTCAGAAATGACTTAGTCAGAGAACCTCAAACTTCCTAGCTGTCCTCTTCCAAGAAGAGAGCTTAGGTGGATTGAGATGCAGAATGTATACCACACGTTTGCCCTAGTAAGGTCTAACACACTTCCCACTTCAGAGGAGTTCCAAGAAAAAAAAAAGGAAAACTCGGTTGAAGCCTACCCTGAGGTAGACTGGTGTGTGGGAGGCCTGGCCTTGGACTGCTCTATTGGTTGGAGCAGGTGTGTTAGGAGGCCTGTCTAGCACAAAGGCCTTGTGAGTGGTCAGTGAGTAGCTCTGCTGCTGCCTTTCTGGGGGAGGGAAGTGGTCAGTGAGCATTTCTGCTGCTGCTCCCTGGAAGTCTGGGCCTTAAGACTACCTTCTGCTCCTGCGACCTGCACCCGTCCCGTCAGGGGGCCGACGTGAGTGGGGAGCGAGAGCCTGACGGTGGTGCTGGAGGTGAAAGGGCCCGGCGGGGACTGGTGTGTGTGAGGTGATAGGGACGGGAGAGGTAGGGGTTAGCCGCCTGTAATGAAGATGAGGTAGGCATACAGACGAGGGGCGGGAGTGGGGGGCTTCTGGAAAGAGGCCAGGCTGAGCCAGGATTCCTCTGCCCGAAGTTGGGGGGCGGCGTGGAGGTGTTGGTCGAACCTGCATGCGCGTCTGCTGGCGTGCGCGCTTCGTGTGTGTGTGTGTGTGTGTGTGCGCGCGCGCGTGTGCATGCAGTGTTAGGTCTCAGTCCTCTGAGTCCTGGGCGAGCGGTGGTTTGGGGCGCCAGCTGCAGGGGGCGCGGCAGTTGGCCTGTGCCGCCTGCGCGGGGACCAGGAAAACATCCGCCGGAGGCTCGGCCGGGCGGCGCTCCAGCAGCTCGGGCAGGTGCGCGGGGTGAGGAAGTGAGCGCATTCCGGCCCCCCGGCCGGCCAGCCCTGCGGTGAGTCACCGCCGACCCTGGCCCGCCCGCCTGTCCGCCGCGCTGCCAGGAGGAAGAGAAGAGCGGCCTTGGTGGGTCGCGGCACGGGGACACTTGGGGGGCCGGAGCCCGGCGAAGGGCGGGGAAGAGCCCGGGAGAGCTTATGGGTGGAGGGGTCTCTGAGGGGGCTTCTGTCTTGGGGTCGCCATGGGCGGGAAACGCAAAACAGACGCTGAATACATAGCGTGTGACTGAATGGAGGCAGGTGGGGAGGCCCAGAAGGGGAAGGGAAGTTCTGTTGATTGGAGTAACAAAGGAAGGAAGTGCACCAAATTAGGCCTTGGAGAAGCTGGAAGGAGCGAGATCCACATCAGGTGGGAGGGTGGAAATGGCCAAACTACACTGTCCAGAGGCCTGTGTAGGCAGTGAAAGGAAGATTTTAGGGAGTAACAGAAGTTAGAGTCATTGTACAGTTGTGGCTAGGTCATCAAAGGCTTTGCCATGGTGAGGAATTCGAATTAGGTAGAATGGAACCAACGTTGGTCGCTGAGCAGGAGGAGTAGAGAGTGGCTTAAAAGCAAGGTTTTCTGTGTCTGGCATTACTGTCTGCCATTCAGTCTTTGCCAAAAAATTAGGCACTGATCTAATTTTTATAGTCATTTAAAATTGCATGACTACATCTGTCAAATTATTTAAGTAATTTTTTTGAATTTTTTAAAATAAAATTTAAAATAAAAATAGAAAAGTTGAAAAAATCTGATTCAATGTTTGACTTAAAACCCAAACAAAGTGAGGCTATCAAGATGAGTTATATGGCGTTGAGTCTTTTCCTTTGTCTTGCTTTTGTGCCATATTTCCCCTCACTAAGTTGACTGAATTCTGTATCAATGCCTCACTGCTATATCAGTAGCATAACACTTCTACTTTTCCTCTCCCTCCTCTTGTCTTTATTTTTAACCTTAACTTTTTTCCACATAGCCCTTTAATCTTCCCTATGTATTCTGAACCAAGTGAAACATTTCTTGGGATGGGAACATTGGGTAACAGTATACAAAGACAAGCGAAACAGTTTTACCATATATGCAAGGTTACTTACTATCTTCTGTGGATGTATATGTAACTATGGAGTTTCTATGTTTATCCTGTGGCTGATAGAGAAAGCTAAAGCTGTTTAATTCAAGGTAGTATTTTTACAACATAGCAACTTATTAGTTTGATTTGTGTTCTAAAATCAACTCTAAAGTGGTATTTGGTATTTGTCTCAGAGACTGACAATAATTCTGTCACAATCCTTACGATTTGTGTTATTGGGCCAAAGGCAAATTGCAAGGATTGGGATCTTTCCAATTTATTTTAAAGATCCTTAAACCCTGCCATTGCCTTTGGTCCCAAACAAAAAGATTTTGGTTAGTTAATGAAAAAAGAAAATAATTTTCTACTTTGGGCCCTGTTGCTTTCTCCTGTGCTGTTTCAGCCCCAGCCCTACCTTATTCCCAATGGCCTTTGCCTTCATTCATTTTTTGCTCTGCTGGGCATCTTTAGAGGAAAACTTCACAGCAACTTCCTCTACTATAAATTTTCCCCTCCCCTCAACTCTACACTTCTGTTTGCCAACATACACCACTACTTCTTCACTGATTTATTTATTTATTTATTTTTTAAAGCCCACAGCCCTTTCTGGCTCTTTTCCATCTTTAACACTCTCTTGTTGAAATCCTCTATTTTTCCTCCCTTCTCTTTGGTACAACTTCAGATTTTTTCAAGGCTAGTCTTTAGTAATTTATTCTGCGTGGTTCACTTCTGCCTTTCTTCCTCTTCTATCATCATTTTCTTATTCTAGACTGTTTATAAACTCCATTATGTTTGCTTTCACCAAAGCTTTAAACTTTTCCTGTGATTAAACATTCTTCCTCTAGATATAGTAAAAGATACTTATGTTTTCATTATTTTTCCTATAAGAAAAAAAGTTCTGAAATTCACATCTACTTCAGTCTCTTCTCCCAAGTTTATACATCCAGACACATGGCATGGCCATTATCATAAAGTCCATTGAGGCACCATTTAAGCTTGTCATTGTGCTAGGCACCATATAGTAAATTTCATAATCCCGGTGCCAGGTTCCTAAATGCTTATAGACAATAGATGCTATCACGTGTGTGCATGAATGTTGTCATGTACACACACACACACACACACACACACACTAAAGTGCACAGATAATAGAACCATGAGCCAATATATGAATAAGTATATATATTCAGTATATTAAGTATAATCGAGGCAAATACATTTTGGGGTGGGGGAAGATGAGGGTGGGTAAATTCATAGCTAGTATAGAAGTTTAACAGTATTCTTTGGCATGCTGTATTCAGACTGGAGAATGATGAGAGAGTCATTCCTATGAAGATCAAGAGACCTCATGAAGCAGGCTAAGTTTCAGGAACTGAGAAAGATAACTTATAAGGCTGTGGAGAATGGCAGGAGGATAGAGGGCCAGAGTTCCAGGAACCTACAATTGCTATGCTCAAACAGCCCAACATTCTGTCAAAGATTATAAAAGATTCTTTGGTTGTGATTGTGATTTCAACTATAGTCAATTTTCCATTAATAACCCATACTGAAGTTTTTCAACCCTGTCTCTGCATCTTTGGAAACATTCTTATTAAATTTTCTTTATTATTTTTTTCTGCTTACAAATTAGTACATTCATGATAGCCCCCACCACCAATAATTAATCCCCAGCTAACCACCATTAATTTTGACTAAATTTCCTATCTTTATATTCTTGCCTTTATCTCATTTGTAAATTGTTCCTTTCCTAAAATTATGGACTTAAAGGTATCTAGTTTTTTAACCAAGTAGCTTTTTGCTGGACTGTCTGTATTGAATGGGTTACTTTTTCTTGAAGTGGAGGCTGCCTATTCTGTTATCTAGCTGTAGTTACTAGAGAGATGGTAAACTGAAATCTGTCTTGCTAATCTACTCCTTTTTTTGCTTACTTCTGCTCTTTGAAACAATATGGAAGAAATCTTTTTCAATGTGGCAGCTCTTTAAAGATTTGAAAAGGGTTTGTTTTTTGTTAGCTAGTCATCTAAGCTTTCTCTTTACTTCAACACTGTCCAATAGAAGTTTTCTGCAATGATGAAAATGTTCTCTACCTGTGTCATTAGCCACATGTGGCTACTGAGCAGTTGGAACACAGTTAGTGAGGTTGAGGAACTGAATTTTAAGTTGTGTTTAATTTGAGTTAATTTAAATTTAAATATCCAGATGAGGCAAGTGGCTACTGTGTTAGACAGTACAGCTCTAAACTCGGATTTAGTACCTTGTCACATGGCTCTTGGTTGCTTCAGAAATGTTATCATACATGGCAAAAACATGTGTAATTGTGCTCTTGGATCTGTCTGGAGGCAGTCTGACATGTCATAACTGCGAAAAAGTCCAACCCAACCCTCAGAGTCCTGGTGAGTAATATCAATTTTTTTGAAGGTTTCTTAGAGGGGATAGAAGATGAGGGTTATATCTCACATCCCATATCCCTAAAGCGGAACTTTTTATTTTTTTTAATTTAAAAAATTTTTTTTATTTTTTAAAAGATGACCAGTAAGGGGATCTTAACCCTTGACTTGGTGGTGTCAGCACCACGCTCACCCAGTGAGCAAACCGGCCATCCCTATATGGGATCCGAACCCGTGGCCTTGGTGTTATCAGCACCGCACTCTCCCGAGTGAGCCACAGGCCGGCCCCTAACGCGGAACTTTTTAAACTGTCTTCATTTAATCTCTTTCCCTAAAGTCTCTCTCCCTAGTGGCTACCATAGTTACTACCAAATCTCTCCCTTCTCTTTCTCCCTCTTTCTCAAATATATCTTTCCTCTTCTTTGAGCCTTCCTCTTTCATTCTCTTTGAGTACCACCATCTGCCCTCTTCCCATTTCAGAGGAGTTCTTAGGTGGGCTCTTGCTTCTCCAGTTTCCCTTCCCTTTCATTATATTTGCTCAGTAAAACCCAGGAGCATTTTATGGGCCCACCTCTTTTGAGGGTGGTTAGGGCTAGAGGGTCATAAATACTTAAAATGATTTTTCTCTCTCACATAATTCCTGACCTCCTTTCAGATATCCTCTTAACTTCTTTTCTCATCTTTGCTGGAGATTCTTTATTCAAGCATTCTTTTGCAGAAGAATCTCTAATGTCTTCTTTTCATTCCAGATCTACACTTGACAATTCCTAAAGCTACTTCTACATAGTTCCTTTATCTGTTTTTTATTTTTTTGTTGTTGTTTTTCACTTTTTGCTTCTATGCTATTTTTAATAGGGTTATCATCTCTTTACCAGTTTTCTAGGCATAAATAGGCTATATCCACTGAGGGAGCAGCATTTATTTCCCACTGCTGTCGCCCACTGCCTCATCCTCCCTTTGTTCTTTTTTTGGCTCACCATTATTATCCGCGCTTACTTGCCTTTACTGTCTATTGTTCTCATCTCCTCCTTACCCATCTCTTTCATGAAATTCACTGTTTAAAAAAAATCATTTCTGGGGGTCTCAAATTTTTTTTCCCGGAGATTTCACATAAGTCTGTACTGTGACCTAAAACTGTATATGTAGAAGTGATTTCCTGGGCATTGAGGGCAATGGGGTTGAGGGGACAGAATATCCTTTAATGCACAGAGTTTCTCAACCTTGGCACTGTTAACATTTTGGGCTAGATACTCCTTTGTTGTGGGGGGTTATCCTATATATTGTAGGATTGTAGGATGTTTAGAAACTCTCCACTAGATGCCAATGGTACCTGCTCAGTTGTGACAACCAAAAATGTCTCCAGACCTTGCCAAATGTCCTAGAGGACAAAATCCACCCCCCTCTACCCCCATCCAATATTGAGAACTGCTGTATGCTAGAATATTAGCTTTCTGAAATTGATTAGATGGTAATACTTTTTCTTCCCAACTGCTGATTTGTTTGCTTAGCCTGGGTTTTAAAGGTATGGTCTTTGACTTACTTAGTAGGAGGTAGCCTCTTAAAACTACAGGTTCCTGAGCAAATTTCTAGACTTACTGAGTCAGAAATGCTGGAGGTGGACTCCAGAGATCTGATTTTTATAAGACATTACCCCCTTACCCCCAACCAGGTAATTCTTATGCCTTAGGCTTGACCCTCCTGTGGCATAACTGCTGCATTACCCACATTTTTTTCCCTGTGAGTCTTCCTGGTATCCCAGCTTTGCTTCCGCTCTTGGCCCCATGCTGCCAACACAAATAGGGAGGCTTCAGGTTACCAGGACAACTGGAGCACAGGAAACCGTAAAGGTTCAGTGCTCCCACAGGCATCACGGACTGTGGCTATGCTGGCTTGCTTTCTCCTTAGGGACTCAGTCGTACTTCCTATTCTCCATCCCCCAAACTACCCAGACTGGCAGATACCCAGGCCCAAGCCACAGACCCCCTGATATCACAGACTTGGTAGTGGAATATGGAATGAGTAGGATGAGCAATGGTGAATGAAGCCTTTGTTCTAACACTGATATTCCATGTCACCTTGGTGGCAATTGAATTTCGTAATTATGAGAATGACATTTCTCTGAGAGTTGGTTAGACTGCAAGCTTTGGAGCCAGGATGCTTCTATTTATATACATTATTTGTACCTGCTTCATTGTACCTCAAGTCTTGGATGTTTTTGCATCCCCAGCTAGATGTTTTCACAATTTGCTTTGGGCCAAAAGGTTTAGCAATCTACTTCTGAAACACTGGGAGCAGATAATGTTTAGCAAGAAAAGAATAGTTACCAAATAATGAATTTGTGTTCCATTTACACATAATTATCAAAGATAGCTGTTTGTTTAAGGAAGATCGTCTGGCCCAATTAAGTTTCTTTAAAGCCATGACTAAGTGAAAATCTACTTATACTTAGATGCTTCAAAATATTGAAGTGATCCAAAACTGGAACAGGTCATCTTCGTGGAACATTCATGACAGGCCAGAGCAAGGGAGAATAAGGGGTAGTAAAGCAGACTTGATAGCTCTTTTCAAAGAGCTGGAGTACTGTCATGTGCAGGAAGGATTAGGCTTGCTTGGTTTAGCTCCAGAAGGTGGAAAACGAACCTTTATTTAGATGACAGTGATAGGGGAACAAATTTTGGCTTATAAGGAAGAACTTTTGAATTTGAGGATCCCAAATTGGAATGAGCTAAATTCTTAGGTAGTAAATTATTTGTGACTGTATTGTTTAGAGTTTAGATTACCATTTGCAAGAGGTTTGGATGAGGTTTTGAACATTAAATTGGTTTTGATCTGTAAGGAGAAGCAGGCAAACTTAGCAAAAGTCAGGTCACCCTTTCTTTCTATTATATGATTCTGTGGCAGCTATTAAAGTCATTACTATTTTTCTAAGCACCTATGCCAAGTATACCCCTTGAGTCATTGAATATTAGAATTGGTAGTAAGGTCTTTAGAGATTTCTCAAATTTTGTTCCTTAGACCTCTGGAGATTTTTCAATAATGCCTGAGAAGTGGCTGAGAGGGGTTATATGAAAAATAGCTGGGGCTCTGAGCCTTTTACCTATGCTTCAGCCAGAACAATCTTGCTTTTACTTGTTTTACAAATTAGATTTGCTTGAAGATTTTTTTCTTTGTTTTTACAGAAAAAAACAAGGTTCTGCTGAAAAAAAAAGTTTAAGGCTCTGATATTCTAAGATCTTCATTTTATTGGCAGGGAAACTGAGATATGGAGTAGGGAAGTATCTTGCCACGGGTCACACAGCTAGTAAATTTCAGAATTAGGATTCAAATCCAGCTCTTCTAATTACAATAATTTATTTCACTCTTCTAGTCTTATCTTCTTATAATTCAGTAAAAGATTCTCTCCATTTCACTGGCCATCACTATAACCCATAATTTTATTTCTTTAGATCTAGTGTTCTGTATTAGCTACTTAACTAGTCTCCTTGCTGTCCAGTCTCTCCTTCTTCTGACCTATAATATATAAACTGTTGCCATTTAATCTTTTTTGAAATACCATCTTCCTCCTGAGGTTTCCCTGCACAAGAACTTTCTCCCTGTTGCCTATAAGAACTTTTCAGCCTGACACTGTTACCACTCTTTAGGATCTTCATTGTTTAGCTGATTGAGAGCCTAAATCCATTCTATTATAGGTAATTAATGGGCTGTGTAATAGGGAGACTAACTGAGTCCCTCCTTTCCCTTTGACTCTAACTTTGGCAGGATTTTCATGTATACAGTTTTAATCAGGCACAGTGAGAAGGTACAAAAGAGATAGAAAGTCACAGCTCATTAAAAACCAAGTTGCATAACAATGTGTGTAATATAATTCTATTTATATCCACATGCATGCAGTTTTTAAAACAAGAAGATGTATAGAAATTGTCTAAAAGAAAATATATCAAACTGATAACTGACATTAACTCTGATGAGAGGGATTGAGAAAAGTGCGGGGGTAGGGAAGGAAGAGGGACTTAAAAATATTTATTTCTTCACTGAGGTGATGACTCACAGTATAAGAGGAAAACCTAAGGCTTGGAACTGACAGATAGAGAAGGTCTTCATAGCAGGAACTGCTCAACTGTCCTGCCTGGCTCCACTGCTAACCATTTCCTTGGTTCTTCTATCACTCTGCTAAAGAAATGGGTAAACTCCCAGCAGATAATTTGATTGGTCAGGTGCCAACCATGGTTCCCTCTGGATGTAGACAGAAAGGATCTGAGGAAAGGATCCCCTAGGAACCCCCTTGGTTTCTGTTGAGGGAGGGCAAGGCTGTACACAGAGTGACTGTACAATTTTACAATTACCAGCATTGTACACAAAGAGGGAGAATTAATTGCCTGAAAGGACATCAGAGTACAGTACTCTTAAGAAAGGGACATGGACTCTGAGGGCTAAAAAAGACAAATGTCCAGTCTACTGAATCCATCTCCCTCCTCTTCTCACTTTACTTCTTTTCTATACCTCGATCCTAGGCCTTTCTCTACTCTTGGTCCAACCTAAGCCCTCTGGTGTGATTTTAACACTTACTGGGGATTGAGAGGCAATGAGTTAAGAGGTAGGGGAGAGAAGAAGAGCAAGGTGGGGTAGGTAGAGAGGGCAGTTAGCAGGTTTTACCTTTGCTTTGTCCCCTTCCTGTGCTTACACAGAAAGCCTTTTCAGTATGTGACAGCTAAAAGTGATCATAATAAATATTTGCAAGTTGAGTCACAAATAAAAACCTTATCCATCTGGCTGTTTTAACAACTTGCTCCTCTGATAGTAGAGCCATTCTTCCCTGTGCCATACAGAGTGTGGCCAAGGGGGCATTTCTGCCCATTTCCTGTGTGTGTATGTGTGTGGGAGGGGTCCTGCTGGTACATATTCCAGATGATTCTCTGCCTTTTTTGGAAGGTCCAGGCCTCGATCAGATTATGTACTAGAAGTGTTCTGTTTTCCCATGAAGGAGATTCTTCTTTTGAAGCATTAACCTTCTAACAAAAAATGGCTTATTTCAACTCTTATCATAGCCTGGTCCTGATTTTTTAAAATTTAACTTAGGTTAATCATGAGAGGGTGTGCAAATACACACTCTAAATCCTGTGGATTGGAAAACCAATTCCCTAACCTATTCCATTTCTACTGGACAGAGAACCCCTTCCTCTGGCATGTTTCAGAAGGCTGATGAAGCAAGGATGATCTTATTCTACTAATGGGCTGATTAACCTCTGTTAAGCCAGCTACTTTTGATAACAATAGTAAAATTGATAAAATAACTCCTTAATTATTTCAAAATAATATTTTTTCAACTTTATTGAAATATAATTTACATTCAAGAAGATGCACCCATTTAAAATGTACAATTCAGTGAGTTTTGATACATGTGCACACCTGTGTAATCATCTCCTCAATCAAGATTTAGACATCTCTGTCATCCCTTCCCCAGATTCCCTTATTATTATTTGCAATCATTCTCCTCTCACCCTACCCCAGATGTCCACTAATCTGATTTCTATCACTATAGATTTGCCTGTTGTAAAGCTGTATATAAATGGAGTCTTTGTCTTCTTTCATTCAGCATATTGTTTTTAATATTTATTTATGTTTTTGTGTATATTAATAGTTTGTCCTTTATTTATTGCTGAGCACTATTTCATTGTATGGATATACCACAATTTGTCTATGCATTCATCTGTTGATGGACATTTGTGCTGCTTTCCACTTTCTGGAAGGTGCTGTGAACATTCATATGCAAGTCTTTTTGTGGACATATGTTTGCATTTTTCTTAGAGAAATACCTAGGGATGAAATCTTAGGACCTGTGGTAAGTGAATGTTTTACTGGATACAGAAAAAAACTGCCAAATTGTTTTCCAAACAGACTGTACAGTCTTACACTTACTAGCATTGTGTGAAAGTTCCAGTTGCTCTGCATCCTTGTCAGCACTTGGTATTGTCAGTTTTAAAAAATATTATTCTAGTAGGTGTATAGTGGTATCTTGTGGTTTTAATTTGCAATTTCTTAATTATTAATGATACTGAGCATCTTTTCATAAGTTTGTTTGCCACCAGTATCTCATATTTGATGAAGTCTATTCAAATTGTTTGCCATTTTAAAAATTGGAACGTTTGGCTTCTTGATATTGAGTTTTAAGGGTTCTTTATATATTCTGGATACAAGACCTTTGTGAGTATATGCATTAAAAATATTTCCCTCCAATTGGTGGCTTGCCTTTTTATTTTTTTATGGTGCCTTTCAAAGAGCAGAAGTTTTAAATTTTGATGAAGTCTTATTTCTTACTTTTTTCTTGTATGGTTAGTGCTTTTTGTGCCCTGCATAAGAAATCTTTGCTTACACCAAGGTCACAAAGATTTTTTCCTATAACTAGAAGTTTTATAGTATTAGCTTTTATGTTTAGGTCTTTTAATGTTTTTGATCCATTTTGATCACCTCCTTAATTTTGTTCTCACTGCACAACCAACACAGTAGGAAAGGAAGAATCTGGAATAAGGATGACTAACTACCCCTCTCAAGAACAGACAGATTGCAGAATAGACATATTAAACTTTTGTTCTGTATATGGTTATCTTCATCTAATATTTATTAAGCATTAACTGCTCATTAGTAAAATATATTTTGGTTACCTACAATGAATCAGGCACTGGAGACATAGTAATGAAAACACTAGAGAATATCCTTCCTCCTGTAGAATTTATATTTAAGGGGGAGAAGATGTGTTTTAGTGAGCATCCATTCTATGAAGTGCTTCAAAAAGTTCATAGAAAAATAGAATTAAAAGATAATACAAATCTTTCCGTGAACTTTTTGAAGTGCCCTTGTGGTAAAGTCAAGAAAATGTTACTAACGCTATTTGTAATTCTCCAAATCTTCAATTGAAGGAAGGATTTCAGATCATTGGTAATCTACTTAATCTTATTATATGATAGAGCAGGAACCTCTTTCCACAAAGGTCACTGATCTGTAGGAAAGGGGGAATCTTGGGCTGCCTACAGCCAACTATAATGCAATGAGTACAGGATGGAGAATCATATTAAGTGATTTCATGCTGCTGTTACTATTGAGGTATAATGACCAGACTTAATGTTCTCTTCTTTGATTTAAACAGAATAGTTTGCTTTTTGTTTTCAAGAATGTGTTTTTGCTAATACTATCTTCAGAGAAATTCTAGAGCTCTTTCCTGATAGCCAGAGGACCAAATATCTCCTATAACTAACCATTCACATGCTCCAGCTCTGCTGCGGTAGAGTGAGGGAGATGGAGAATTCATGGATGACTGAGGTTATTGGCTTGAGCATCTAGATGGATGGTGGTGTCCTTTACCAACTAAAATGGGGTGGGAAGATGTTTGGGGGGGAAATCATGTGTCTGGTTTTGGATGTTGAGTTTGAAGTGCAACACTGAGTGAAGAGATCCAGTAGGCAATTGGATATATAATTTTAGAGCTGACAGAAATGGACTGGTGGTTCTTTCTTGGTATGTAGAAATGGTGATTTGAGTTATGAGCATAGATATAATTGTAGGAAGAGAGTTGAGTGGAGAAAAAAGAAGATCTAGAACAGAGCATTGAGGAATACCAATCAACCAAAGGGCAGGTAGAGAGGAAGAGTTGATAAACTGAGAAAGAGCTGTCAGGTGGTTGGATAGTGTGGTGTCACAGAAGATGTACCACTACAGTCAGCTGTTGAGAAATGTCAGAGTGTTTGGCTGGACTCCTAGTGGTGCCAAATTTACCTATAATACTCGATGGACTGGATGGGCTACAGAGGATCAGAGCACACCTGGATCTCCCAGCCTACCCTAAGTATCTCCCTAATAACACTGCGGCCTTTTACCCGTCAAATCTGAAGAAAACCTGGACTCCAGGAAGTAGAGGGGTTCAGAGGAAGGAGAAGGTGCCTACACTGGTGTATTATCTTCAAGGATTTGTCTTTAATCTGGTAAGGTTCAGTAGGGTTGGAGCAAATCCCAGGCTATGGACCTGAACCATCCCACAAATTTTGTTGCCCTCCTGCCATTTCTTGGAAACTGATCTTCACTCTTTTTTCTGTCTTTGCCACTCTGATTCACATATTCAATTGATTCCCCTTGGCTCTTGATCTTAGTTTAATTTGGCTAGCTTTCCTTTTCTGCGGAGTAACTTCCATATATAAATATTTATAATAACCCCTCTGCTTGGCTGGCAAGCGCCAGAACCTGCGTCCTTATGCATTGCTCTAATAAGCAGTCACCACAGAGCACGGCCCAGATTTATAGGCCTAGAGACTGTGTAGATGCTTCTTTACCCCTTTTGGAGGTGTTAGTAGTACTGAGCCTTGGAAGTTCTGTTCTTCTCCCAAACCATCTTCTTCTCTCCTGTTTTGCTTGTCTGAAGATATTTGTTAGGTAGATATTAAGGCTGGTTCTACCCTTCAGTGAGTGTTGACTAAAAATTAGCCCCAAATTTCTGCCTTTTATTCCAAAAGTCTGTAATTTCTATGTTCTGCGTATTGGGTCTGAGGGATGTCTCTAGCTCTTAGCTTATTTCAGAACCTGTGATTAATATACCCTGAGTCCAAATAATGAATCTGCAATCCCAGTGGTGATTTGTAGTTTCTGTACAGAAGTTTAAGGGCAGAAATCTGATCGGAAGGGGAGGGAGATAGTTGGAAGATTTGCCTTGGAGCTGAGTCCATAAAAGTAATGTGACCAGCTGACTAGGACTGACTGCCATAAAAATAAAAAACAAAGATGTGATTAGTAAAAATGTGTATTTCATTCACATAAGTATGTTTTATAAATATAGAATCTAGGACTTTTTTTTTTTAACCTTCCATTGGCCAATATTACATTTCCTTAGTTTCTTCCTTTCCCAAACAAGGTACAACACCATTAACCTGAGAATTTTAAATACGTGCTTTGCTGACCTTTTTCTATTTACATATTTTTTCTTTCAGGGTGGGGGTTGTTTTCTGGGAGAGGGGAAGGAGTTCACTGCCACTGATGCCAACAGTTCTTCCTCAAACCCTCCAAGCAATCTTTTCCTTGGGAAGTTGTACTGTAAAATTCTAATCATTGCTGTTGTGCAATATCAAAATACCTTATATATGTAGCAACAACAGCACTCATGCCACACCCAGTGAAACAAGGTCATTTTCTACCAGCAGTTATGTGCATTGAAGTGATAGGTGATGCCATGATTGTGGATGAACTCACCAAGGAAATGAGTCTGGAAGGAAGAATGTAGACATCTTAGAACTAGAGCTTAAGGGAAAAGCCCGCAGTTCGGAAAAGGAAGAGGATCTTCACCATGGTGAGAAATCAGTTGGACACTGAAATGGAATGATGACTAGGAGTATGAGGTGTCATAGATGCCATGATAAGAGTTTTAAGGAGGTGACAGTCAGTGTCAAATGTGATTGAGATATAACTGGAGGAACTTACTGTCATCTGTAAACTAGTAGCTTTACTGTGTTCTTCCTCATCTAGATCATTTATAAAATTTTTACACTAGATTATTCAATTCTACTCAACAAGTATTTATTGAGCTGAATACTAACTGGTGGGGTGGTATAAAAGAGATATAAAGTTATGTTTTAAGGTAATATATCTTTATAAACAAATACATTGGTAATTTATACATAAAAACTCTATCAATTTTTGCTGCTATACTTGTTAAATGGAAACTACAGACCTATTTCAGTGATATTTTAAAAAACTCTTGAGCTGGTCAGTTAGCTCAGTTGGTTAGAGCACAACCTTGTAACACCAAGATCAAGGGCTTGGATCCCCTTACTGTCCAGCTGCCAAAAGAACCCCAAACAAACACAACTCTTGGTATTCTTTCATCCATGTGATACCTTTAAAAAAACCCTCATATAATTTTTCTTCTTACAAAAGTAATACATAATAATTGAAAATAATATTCTAACCCATACTATGCTCAAGTGTTAGCCACTTTTAATATTTTGATTTATACTCTTCCAGATTTCTACTACGTATGTGTGTGTGTATATTTTTAATAAAAGTGGGCTTGTTCCATACATTTTTCATCCTTCTATTTTTACTTAATGAAGTATGGTGAACAATCTTTGATATCATGCATCTCTGTAACAATGTTTTCTGGGCTGCTTGGATTTTAATGTATGGGTGTAACATAATTTAATTATACAATGCCCTATTAGAAATTTATATCATTCCTAATTTTTCATTATTATAAGCAGTGCTGTGATGAGTGTCTTTGAGGCTAAATCTATGACTGTTTTCTTTAGCTAAATTCTTGAAGTGGAATTGATGGGTTAATAGTAAAACTGTTTTAAAGGCCTTTGCTAGAGATTGCCAAGTTGCTCTCTAAAGCTGTACTGGATTGTGCTCTCACTAGCAGTGTATGAGGGTATCATTTTCCTGTATATTTGCTAGCATTAGGTATTATTATTCCTAAAAATCTTTTTTATGGGTGTAAAAAGAGTCCTTCATTGTTATTTCAAATTTATAGCCACTTTAAAAAAAAAAGTATTTATTGGTGGCAAACATTTGTTTTTTGAAGATAAATTTTGTTAAAACAGCCAAAAATTATTTTAAATTGGTTGAATGAAGTGATGATTAATCTGGATAATGTTTTCAATTGAATGTAGATGTAACTCTGAAATGGTCTATCCCAGTTCTATCACTTACTAACTGTATACCTCACCACCAGCAGGTGACCCTACATATCCTCTTGCTCTTCTAGAGAAACCCCTTAGGGCCAACACCCCAGCACACCTTTCCTTCTAAGGCACACGGCCCCTTCTGGGCCCGTGTGAAACTTAAGAATCTCTTTTTGCCACTCTTGGGTCCTCAGGAGACTCAGCCCCCAGCATAGAAGCATATGTACCCATTCCTGAGAGGCTGACTATGGGGGTCTGGACAGGGCAGGCTGCACAGTTCCATCCCTGGGTGGCTCAGTAAGCAAACTAAGTGTGCCCTAAGGCACCAGCAAAGCAGATGTATCAATTAGATTTGGAGGAAAATATTTTGATATATATTTTAAAACATGAAAGTAGTTACTATGGAAAAACATCAGAATTTACTGTATCTCTTTACACTTATTTTAGTTTAGGATTGATTTCATTTTTTATTTATTTTTTGGAGGAAGGGAGTACCATAATCGTTTCAGTGTTTCGGGTTTTTATACAGGTCCATTCTACTTTTTGACTCATCCCAGATTTTAAGGGGGATTCAGTCATGTTCTCATCCTTGTCAGCAGCCCCTTCCTCATATTATCCTGAGGATGGAGGAGCAGGAAATCCATGATGTTCTTTTTTCTCTCTTTTTCTCAAATGCGTGTCCTCTTGGGAGGAGAGGGAAATTAATTATGTCCTTTCACTCCTCTGTATAACTCGGTCTGGACTCACACCAATAGCAGTGAACTTTGAACTTAGCAATTTTGGAGCCAGGTCTTTGCTCTCAATACAGCAAATTGTGTGTGTGTGTGTGTGTGTGTGTGTGTATACACACACACACACATACATAGATACGTATATATACACACACATATATACATATATATGTATATATATACACACACACAGCAAAATACATGTATAATTTGCAGGGGGTGGGTAGGCATCACAGGGATCAAACCTTGGACCTTGGTGTTACAAACACCACACTCTAGTCAACTGAGCTAAGCAGCTAGCCCAGCAAATTTGTATTTGGTTTAACTGCCAGATTTAGGTTCCAATCAGGGAAACAGAAATCTCTGTAAGTATTTATTTATTTATTTATTTTTGTCCTTTTTTCGTGACCGGCACTCAGCCAGTGAGTGCACCGGGCAGTCCTATATAGGATCCGAACCCGCGGCGGAAGCGTTGCAGCGCTCCCAGCGCCGCACTCTACCAAGTGCGCCACGGGCTCGGCCCCTCTGTAAGTATTTAAACCAGAGGGAATTTAATCCAGAGAACTGGCTAGTTGTAAAAATGATGGAAGACCTGAGAAGCCATTCAGGGGAAGGTGAGGCAATCCAGAAATTAGCATTAGCAGGAGTCTTCTATCATTCCTAGGCTGAAAAAAGGAGAGGAAGCTTGGGGCCAGGATAATTTAGAAGCTAGAACTTTGGAAGGCCTATCCAAGGCAAGCTGGAGCCAAAGAACTTCTGTCTGAGATGCTGGCCAAGGCTGAGAGAGAAGGGGAAGAAATACTCTGGCTTCTCCCTTCCTTTTGCCTCCCAGTCTTCTGCCAGTGCTTCCCATTGAATTCATCAGGAAGTCATCTGACATGGGAGCCAGGGATTCAGTCTGTGAGGGTCAGAGCCAGCCAGTGGGAGTGGGATGGGGCACAGTCATTTACTACTTCATATAATTACTCTGCCACATAAACTTACTTTTGTCTCTTCCTAGTTATTACACTTCTCAAGGGTGGGCAGAGCAGGAAATTATATTCTGTTTTCTCTTTGTATCCTCTGAAGGCCCCTCAATAAATATTTGTTATATTGAACTTAATTTAACAGTTTCTCTTTGGTCATGTATCACTGATCATCTCCTCTTATTAGACTTTTTAGTGAAGAGATGAAAAATTTGGAAACTTTTACACAGTATTATAAAAGTAAGCAGACTCTTTTATTTTTTGACTGGTAAGGGGATCTTAACCCTCTGCACGGTGTTGTCTGCACCACACTCAGCCAGTGAGCACACCGGCCATCCCTATATAAGATCCGAACCTGCGGCCTCGGCGCTAGCAGAGCTGCAGTCTTCCAAGTGAGCCACCAGGCTGATTCAAGCAGACTCTTTTTTAAAAAAATTTTATCCTTCCAGAGATGACCTCAAACTACTGATGGTGGAATCTAGTTCATTTTTGGATAGGAAAGACCCGTAATAATTACCATAATAATTAACATTTATATAATGCTTTACAATATACAAGGTGCTTTTACATTTATTTGCATTGTAAATAGGTTTTAATCTGGGGATCCTGGAATCTGTTTATTTGAACTCTGTCAAGTTAATTTAAAGCCTAGAAGTGAGAGAAAAACATTAGGGTTTTTTTTCTGTTTTCTTCTGAACAACAGATAATGGGAAAACTTATGTGACCTTTTTGTTAGACGGTATAGTTGCTGTCAGTAGTGGGTGGGAGATGTTCTCAGCTGTCACTTGGTGGGAGGGGCTGGCATCACATTGCCAACTCTTTTTTCTTCTCTCTGTGACCTAGCAGGTGTTTGAGGACAGTGACTGAACTCATCTACTCACATGGAATCTTTGCAGTGACATAGATCATGCCTGTTGTTTTTAGAGCCCTATCCTCATCGGAATAAATATTTTATTTGTTTTATTTTAAAATTATCACTCTTAGGTGCCAGCCTGTGGTTCACTCAGGAGAGTGTGGTGCTGATAACACCAAGGCTGTGGGTTTGGATCCCATATAGGGATGGCCGGTTAGCTCGCTGGGTGAGCATGGTGCTGACAACACCAAGTCAAGGGTTAAGATCCCCTTACCGGTCATCTTTTAAGAAAAAAAAAAAAAAATTATCACTCTTGGCCCTCAAGGAAGAGTCTAAGTTGGCCTTACAGTTCATCTTGTCTTGTGTTTGGACAAGATTTGCTTTGTGGAAAATCAAAATAATTGAATTTATTGTTGGTCCAGCGATACCCCAATCAATCTTAGCCTTGTTTTTATGACATTATATATGAAATTATCTAAATCATGTTTTGTGGAGGTTTTTTGGGGGGGGCTGGCATTCCTATTTCTTGTAAAATGTTATAGTCCCAATTCTTTAGATCTAATAATCTTGGATTACACTTTCTGTAATACTTCATTATTATCTTTTGGTCCCAAATTACTTGTTTTCAGAAAAACCCTGTTAGCTCTGAGGCCACCATTCTGCCCTCTGATGTTTTTAATCTCCCTGGTGCAGCTATGAAGGATCATCATGTGGGTTTATCTATTTAAGGAAATTCCGTCTTTCCCTTTGAGATCCCATTGCCTTCCTTTAAAACATTCAAAATATCACGTACCCTATATCAAGTATATTTTTATACTTTCTTGTTTATGATTAATATTAATTTTTAATTAAAAAATTTGAATAGGTAATACTTGCACACATATTACCAAATTAAAGAAATACAAAATGATAAATAATGAAAAAACTCTCTCTCCCATCTTGTCCCTCAGATACCTCATTCCCCTTCAGGTAGCTAATCGATGTTACCAGTTTCTAGTCCAACATCTACATTTTAAGGTATAATCAAATTTCTGGCCCCTTCTCTGAAGTCCCTCAATTATTAATCATATTTACTATGTAGTAGGATATATCATGACATAATACTGAAAAATAAGTTGAGTATATAAAAATGGTCAAGCAATCAGAACACTCTGGATTAGAACATTGCCTTTAGGGCTGAGCCCGTGGCGCACTCGGTAGCGTGCTGCGCTAGCAGCGCGGCGACGCTCCCGCCGCCGCGGGTTCAGATCCTATATAAGGATGATCGGTGCACTCCCTGGCTGAGCGCCAGTCACCGGAAAAAAAAAAAAAAAAAAAAAACATTGCCTTTAGAAAACTGGTGTCTGGCATGGACTGCCTTTGGTTGTCTGCGTGTCCCTGAATGCCCGAGCTTCCTTCCAGGCATTTGCTTTGCCAGTTTAAATACCCACTCTCTCTTCCCACATATGCAAATGATGAACTGCCGCCTTCCTGCTTGCTTTCTCTCAGCCTGAGGCTTGTTAATCTAGGGTCCTTTGGCCCCTTAGAGGGTTTCAGAGGATCCTGGATCCATGTGCACTTGAAATGATATGCAAACTTTTGGTGTAATATGCATATGTGCCTTTTTTTTTTTTTTAATGTAGAGAAAGTAGACATGGCTTTAACCTGATGTTCTATCCCCAGCCTGTCTCTGTCTTCTTGTTTATTCTGCCTGAACCTTCAACTCTTGGTTCTTTCTCTGACTCAGATGATCTTGCCTCTTTGTCTGTTTCTGTTGCTTATAAGAAAATATCTGAAAGTGGGTGGTTTATAAAGAAAATGAAATTTATTGCTTACAGTTTCTAAGACTAGGAAGTCTAAAGTCTAGGGCACACAGCTGGTGAAGGTCTTGGTGGTGGTGACAGTGATGGCAGGGTATCACATTGCAGAAATGGGGGAGAGAGACAGACTCTTTATGCTCCTTTTATTTATATTTATTTATTTATTTAAAAGATGACCGGTAAGGGGATCTTAATCCTTGGCTTAGTGTTGTCAGCACTGTGCTCTTCCAAGTGAGAGAACCAACCATCCCTATATAGGGATCTGAACCTGTGGCCTTGGTGTTATCAGCACCACACTCTCCCAAGTGAGCCACGGGCCAGCCCTTCATGTTCCCCTTTTAAAACCCTCCAAACCATGCCCATGACCAGCATTTTAAAAAAAATTTAATTTATCAATATACAATGTAGTTGATTTTTGTGTCCCTTTACCAGTTCTTCTTTCCTCCCTCCCTCTCTCCCCTCCCCCCATCGACATCATATCTGTTCACTTGTCTTAACAAGTTCAAGGAATTGTTGTGATTGTTGTGTCTCCTTTCCCCCTCCAATGTTTATTTGTTTATATATTTATTTATTTATTTATAGCTCCTACAAATAAGTGAGAACATGTAGTATTTCTCTTTCTGTGCCTGACTTATTTCACTTAATATAATTTTCTCTAAGTCCATCCATGTTGCTGTGAATGGTAGTATTTCATTCTTTCATATAGCAGAGTAGTATTCCATTGTGTAGCTATACCACATTTTCCGTATCCACTCATCTGATGATGGACATTTGGGCTAGTCCAATTCTTGGCTATTGTAAAGAGTGCTGCAATGAACACTGGGGAACAGGTATACCTTCGACTTGATGATTTCCATTCTTCTGGGTATATTCCCAGCAGTGGGATAGCTGGGTCATATGGTAGATCTATCTGTAATTGTTTGAGGAACCTCCATACCATTTTCCATAAAGGCTGCACTATTTTGCAGTCCCACCAACAATGTATGAGAGTTCCTTTTTCTCCGCAACCTTGCCAGCATTTATCATTCAGTGTTTTGTATATTAGCCATCTTAACTGGAGTGAGATGGTATCTCAAAGTGGTTTTGATTTGCATTTCCCAAATGCTGAGTGACGTTGAGCATTTTTTCATGTGTCTGTTGGCCATTTGTATATCTTCCTTTGAGAAATGCCTATTCAGCTCCTTGGCCCATTTTTCAATTGGGTTGCTTGTTTTTTTGTTGTAAAGTTGTTTGAGTTCCTTGTATATTCTGGATATTAATCCTTTGTCAGATGTATATTTTGCAAATATTTTCTCCTGCTTTGTTGTTTGTCTTTTTGCTCTGTTAATTGTTTCTTTTGCTGTGCAGAAGCTTTTTAACTTGATATAATTCCATTTGTTTATTTTTCCTTTGGTTGCCTGTGCTTTTGGGGTCATATTCATGAAGTCTGTACTCAATTCTACTTCCTGGAATGTTTCTCCTATGTTTTATTTAAGGAGTTTTATTGTTTTAGGATGTATATTTAATTCTTTAATCCATTTTGAGTTGATTTTGGTATATGGTGAGAGGTAGAGATGTAATTTCATTCTCTTGCATATGAATATCCAATTTTCCCAGCACCATTTGCTGAAGAGGCAGTCTCTTCCCCAGTTTGTAGACTTGGTGCCTTTGTCAAAGATTAGATGGCTGTAGGTGTATGGGTTGATTTCTGGATTCTCTATTCCATCAATCTGTGTGTCTGTTTTTATGCCAGTACCATGCTGTTTTGTTTATTACAGCTTTGTAGTATAGTTTAAAGTCAGGTAGTGTTATGCCTCCAGCTTTATTTATTTATTTTGCTCAGGATTGCTTTGGCTGTTCATGGTCTTTTGTTATTCCATATAAATGTTAGGATAGTTTTTTCCATTTCTGAGAAAAATGTCATTGGAATTTTGATGAGGATTGCATTGAATCTGTAGATCACTTTGGATAGTATGGACATTTTCACAATGTTAATTTTTCCAATCCAAAAGCATGGGATATCTTTCCATCTTCTTGTGTCCTCTTTAATTTCTCTCAAGAGTGGTTTGTAGTTCTCATCATAGAGATTTTTCACATCCTTGGTTAATTTTATTCCTAAGTATTTTATTTTTTTGGTGGCTATTGTAAATGGACCAGCTTTCTTGATTTCTTTTTCTTCATGTTCACTGTTGGATTATAGAAATGCTACTGATTTTTGTGTGTTGATTTTGTATCCTGCAACTTTGCTGAAATTATTTATCAACTCTAAGAGTTTTTTTGTAGAGGCTTTAGGCTGTTTGATATATAAGATCATATCATCTGCAAACAGGGACATTTTGACTTCATCTTTTCCAATCTGGATGCCTTTTATTTCCTTCTCTTCTTTGATTGCTCTGGCTAGTTCTTCCAACACTATGTTGAATAGGAGTGGTGAGAGTAGGCATCCTTGTCTAGTTCCTGTTCTTGTGACCAACATTTTTTTAATCAATTCACTATGGCATGGTCCTACAATCTAATCACTCTTCAAGGCCCCATTTTTCAATTACCGTAATAGGATTTCCCACACCCTCAACAGTCACAGTTGAGATTAAGTTTTGGGAGGACATTCAACCCAAGGCACTCCTCATTTAGGAATCCAACTGAGCTCCTTATTTCCTATAACCTTCCCTTTACTTCAATATATTATAGAAGACATTGAGTGGAATTTTTCTTACTGCCCTGAATTGGTGACTAGGGTCCAAAGCTGGGGACAAGGAAGCACTAAGTACCACACATTCTAGAGAGAGTTGCTAGTAATTTGGGTTCAGACACTCTCTCCAGGGTTTACAAAGAGGTAGCAGAACTGGCCCTCCTACTGCTAACTCAACCCATCTGTCACCACCCAACCTCCATTCCCAGTCTACGTAAGATACAAGATGACTTAATGGAAGGAGTCATGAGCCTGGCAGGGAGTACTTTCCCCTCTTCTCTCCCCAAATCAAGCAAGTGGGTATCAAAGAGAACCTACATGGAGGAGAGACTGTTTTCTCGTTCCCTGGTTAGACTATCTGTTTAGACAGTGGACTGTTCGTCTGTGTATCTGTCTGAGAAGAGGAAAGTTTATTAGAGGTGGAAATACAGAGTGAGGGAATAATGGTAGAATAGTCTGTATCCTTCTGTTTGGCTTAGCAAGTATATGTGAATTCTGAGATCAAAGGGACATTGAGGAAGATAGCTGGGCTTGAGCCATCTTGCTGGTAATCCATCCAAAAGAATAGAAGCTAGGAGAGTTAAAAGAGATGGCTTGGAGCAGGATTGTCTATATTAGAGCACAATCAGTGGAGAGGCCCCACAGGACCTTCTAAAGAACTTACGCAAGTGCCCCATAAGAAAGACAGCATTTTCACATCTGCCAAACAACAGCCTGGGATGGCCTGTCATCGACAGAAAACAGTGGTTTCCAATAACTACCCTATTAAATAAAGAGACAGTTGTCCCTTTCCTGCCTGCCCTCCTCCTAGTTCCCAACCACCAAAGAGCTAGAGCCCTTCTAGAGAACCTTCCGGAGAACTAGAGGAGGAAGAGGAGAAGCTATAGAAGGGATTATATTCTCCTCCCCACTTCAGGTTCCGTAAGCTGTGGCTTAAACCTGGACTAGAAGAGGGGAGGAGATGAGCTCTGCATTGGATCTGAGACTGAAGTTTTAATTTGGATTGGGCTGTGTTTTTAAATAACCGAAAGGGAGCAGTACATATGGACTCTGTTCATGATGTTGTGAAGAGATGCAATAGAGACAATTGTCATGGCACAGATGAAGACTGTGATGGGGTGGGAGATTACATTTATACCCAACCAAGTTCCATGCTCAACAGGTAAGTTAAATTTATCTATCACTAAATCCATCCCCGAAACTGTTGTCGCATCTCCGAAGAATTATTTCTTCTCCTAAAGTGAATCCCTTCATCTGCGCTCTTGTTTATCCATTGAAAAAACATTTATTTGACATCTAAAATGTACTGCCAGTGTTTAGGTACAAAGATTAAGTGTGATAAAATTCCTTCCCTCAGGGAATACACAAAGACAGTGGGGTAGGTAGAAAGTAAGTGCCTATTTTAAAACCAGTTAAGGATTAAAACTGATTAAGTATTAAATTAAGGATTAAGAAAAGTACCCTGGGAAGAGTAATTAGAATGCAAAGAAGAGTAATAAGAAGGCAAAGCACATCAACAGTACAATAGATAAAGTATTGTATATTCACACAATGAAACACTGTACAGGAAGTAGAATTAATAATCGACAATTACACAAAGCAATATAATCTCACAATATCATTGAGCAAAAGCCAGACACAAAAGAGTACTATTGAATGAATCCATTTAGATGTTTTAAAAACAGGCATATCTAATTTATATTTTTAAAAGACAAGATAGTGGTTACCCTTGGTGTATGTAGGGGGTGGCCAGTGACTGGAAGGTAGCATGTGGGAGGCGAAAAGTAGGAAAAAAAAAAAAAAAAGGAAGGCAAGGGGAGAGGCTGGTTGGTTAGCTCAGTTGGTTAGAGCATGGTGCTGATAACACCAAGATCCGGGGTTCGATTCCTGTACTGGCCAGCCATCCCCTCCCCTTCCCTCCCCACCCCACCAAAAAAAAGAAAAAAGAAGACAAGGCAAGAGGATCTATTTCAGGTTGATGGGAAACCCAAGGGCATGAAATAATATGGCTTAAAACAACAACTACAAATAGTTCTGTAAGTGTAGAAGCATATGTAGCTGCAGAGGAAGTGGGGAGGAATGCCACACAGAGCCAGATCCTGGTGGGCTAAGGTTCTTGTTCTCTATCCTGTAGGCTAGTGGCTTTAACAACTTCTCCTAGCCTACAGGATAGAGAACAAGAACCTTAACACATCAGGATCTGGCTCCATCTGCCCTGTTGTGAGCAGAGGTCATTGTCAGGCAGATCAATTTTAGGAAAGAGTACATATGGAAATTGAGGGTCTGAAAATCGATTCCCTTAAAACCATCTGTACATACATACCCCTTGGAAAATCTTTCTGTGCTACCCCTGTTTGAAGGCTACTGCCCAGAGGTTCCCTGAAGATGACTCAGAAGCTCTGTTTGAGAAGGTGATAAGAGGCAGTGGGGGATCTGGGCTCACCACTGCTGCTTCATCTGGAGCAGTTGGATTTTTTTTTTTTTTTCTTACATGTAAACTTTTATTTGAAGGAATAGTTTTGCTGCTAAAAATAACAGTCCGAAAAATATAGCTTCCTGGGGGGGGGGGGCATTTAAGCATTTTAAGCAGGGAAGTGACATAATTAGGTTTTTGTTTGGAAAGGTTGCTTTGGCATCTGAACACATTGTGGACGCTGTATTGGAGGAAGGTGAAACTGGAGACCTAGAGAGAATCCAGAGAAAGAACTGGCAGCCCTGGGCTCCATTCCAGAGTGGTAGCATCCATTTTAGATGGACCAGGGGCTTCATGGTTTGCTAATCCCCACCCAGCCGCTTCTCCTATTTGCATTTCCTGCCTGGCCTATGAGGGCCTTTGCCTTTTGCAAACCCTGCCTTAGAGTAACCTTTGACTCTTTCCTCTTCATCCTTAGATCCAGTCTACCACCACGTCCTGTTGTTTTGTCCTTCAAATAATCTCAGATTTGTTTCTCTCTCTTCCTTACTATTCTATCATCCTAGACTAGGCACTTAGCATTTCAGGCTTGGATTTCTCCAGAAATTCTTAATTGCTCTTCCTGCTTTCAGTCTGTCTGCCAACCAACCCTACGTTACCACTGCTTAGCTACTCTTATTTCTCAGAACATATTGTAGCACGTGCAAAATTTTGTCAAATTCTGCTTCAGATTTCTCCTCCTCTTCCCAGTCTTTGACTTCTCTAGAAAATTCTAAGCAGAGCAAAAAGATTAAAATGGGGATTAATAAATTTCCTTTTTCTAGAAGCTGTGGTGATCATGTTTCCTTTGCTTATTTTTATGTGAGATATTTGTGGATTTAGCAGGACTTAAAAGGAGAGGAAACACCTTTCTCTCCTGCCATTTGCCTCCTGCCACTTTTTCTCAACAAAAGCTTTTGTGAAGAAAGTGGAATTTTAAATGGAGTGGGGTGGTAAGTAACTATTTGGGTTGGTAATAATGGTGAAGAGTGGTATTAAGAACATAGGGAAGAAGTATATGTACCTGGAAAGACAGGCCAAGTGTGGGAGAGCAGAGGAGACTGCTAGGACCTTCCTGGATACTCACAGAAGTGCTGGTCCAGGTTCGGATGGAGCAGATGGGTTTAATATGGTTCACCTGGAGCTTGAATCATCAAGAAGATAAATGCACGCGGTTGCTTTTCTTGACAATTCTTTTTTTGGCGGCGGGGGGCGGGCAGCTGGTCTGTACGGGGATCTGAACCCTTGACCTTGGTGTTATAACACTGTGCTCTGACCAACTGAGCTAACTGGCCAGCTTGCTTCTCCTGACAATTCTTAAATTCCTCCCTTAGGAATCACTGGCTCTCTATGAAGCAATTTCCCTTGGAAAACTACTTGTCTGGACTGTGTTTTTACAGTTCATATTTTAGAACACATATCTGGATAGGTAAGTTGGAAGCTGGGATCTGACTTGAAAATATTTTAAATTTAAATCCTTTTTAACTTACAAAAGAAAAAGATGTGTGAATTCAGATTAAAACAAGGGTCAAGCAGCTCTTTGAGGATGTTTTATAGAAGCTCTTTGAGGAGGCTGAATATTTATGAGAAGCTGAACTGGACCCCAGGTCTAGAATCTCCTGTGCACAGCTGTGTGGTGAGGGAGGGGAACAGGAGGCAGAAGGGAGTGGACACATGAGCGGTAACAGTTTGACCTGTTTTCAGGATTCTGTCTCTCCCTCACTGGGGCTAAAAGAAAGAATGCAGGGGGTTTGTTGGTTAGCTCACTGGTAGAGTGTGGTGCTGAAACATCAAAATCAAGGGTTCAGATCCCTACCTGCCAGCTGCCCAAAACAAACAAACAAATAAAGAATGCAGAATTTTAAGTCTTTCTTTGCTTTCTCTATGCTTTACTACGTTTTTCTTTTTACACTGCCTTTCCTTTCCCTTACTGAAATGTGTTGTGTAAAATGTATCTTTTCTGCCTTATTTGAGCTTGCTTTCCACGGCTGCTCTCTGCCCTCTGTTGGTAAGTTCTCTTGCACCTGTCTGTCTTGTGTGCCAGGGATAATCACATATACTTTTTCTGCTGGTCTGGTCAGCAGAGTGAATACTGGAAGATAGTTTGTTTGTCTGGAATCCTGCAGGCCTGGGAGGCATGGTCTGCTGTAGAACAAGCCTGAAAATCCAAATTGAGCTGCAAAATCAGGTCAGGTACAAAACTGTTCAGGGCTGTCAGTTTGGGGCAGCAAAATCTGTCATGGGGAAGATCAGTATGAGTCCAAATCCAGTGGTGGTCCTAGAACTCAGCTATGGTCTGGAGGGTCCTTTGGCCTGAGTGTAACTGGGGTTAGCTTTTCTTTCCACTAAGCAACAGGGCAGCTTGGAAACCACAGCAGCTTCTAGAAGCTGGCCAATTTGATGCTCTGCAGTTTAGTTCTGGATTAGAAATGAGGTGTTTGGGCTGACCTTGTCCAGAGGAAATTATAGTTTGTGTCTGTAGAGTAGCAGGAGGCCATATAACCCTACAGAAGGAAAGCTAGACCCTAGGTGAGTGCTGTTTAGGCCAGTAGAGTCTGTAGATTTCCCAGGCTGTGTATGAGTTACAGTAGGGTCACCAAATACAGCCAAAACCTTACTGTCCATATCAGTAAGAGCAGCGATAGCTTGGATAATTGGAAATATAGATAACCAAAGTTCTCATTTAGCTAATATTTTCAGCCTGTCTCCCCAAAATAAAAAAACAAAATCAAAAACCTTTCACTGGACGTTAATTAAAAAGTCTCATTAGGGGATTTAACTTTTGTCTCCCTGCCCCGTCCTACTTTCTAGTGTAAATAGCCACTTGGAAGGAAGAGGAAAGGTGCTTGAATGTTTAACTCCTACTTTAATGAAGAATTGTCTTTTATTTTTATATTTTAGTGGCTGGCTGGTACAGGGATCAAACCCCTGGACCTTGGTGTTAACAGAACCATGCTCTAACCAACTGAACTAACCGGCGAGCCCTGAGTTGTTAATATTCATAATAATAATATATCATGTACTTGAACTTATCTAGTAGTCTGAATAACAGTGGTGGCTGGTCTTCACTGGAGTTTGCAGGTGTTCCAGAGAGACTTGTCTGGGTCTTTGGTGGCCATTACACTGTAAACATGGTTTCGTGCTGTCAGTCCTGTGAATCAGCAGAATATCTGTAAAGAGCTCCACTTTAGAGATCAGGAAACCTGTGTTCTAGTCTCTGCTCTGCTATTAAAAAGCCGTGTGGGGTTAGAGGAGAGGAGCAGGAAAGAAAGCTGTGTGACTTCCTTCTCTGGGAATCAGTGTTCATTTATTTATTGCAGCTGGCCAGTACTCAATGATCTTTAAATGAGTGGATTGAAAAATGTATTTATAAGATTCTACCTAGCCCTGCCATTCTGTGATTCTTTCAGAGATGTTGTCATTTTGGATTTGTTTGTCTTATAAAGCTGTGTGTATTTGCTTAAAAGGCAACTATTTGTTTGAGTCCGTCTAAAGTCTCTTTCAGGTTGTCCTGTCAGTCTTTGGACTGTTCCATCCTTTGATTTGCTGAGATAGGATGAAATTCCTTTTCACCAACAGTCGGGGGCCAGGAGCTAGAGTTACCATCCCTTCGTGTTAAAGAAATGGCTGCTGTCCTAAGGCTTCCATTTCTACTGGGCTTGAGGCAAGAGACATGGTGGTGGGGCTGGGGGGATGCCATTGGCCTCTGTGCCCTAGGGAATCCAACTGTACGTTTCTCAAAGATAAGGGCTGTATCATTTGGCTTTCTTTGTATTAACTCTTAACAGCTTGTGCAAGGCAGCCGGTATACAATAAATAAATACCGTGCCTAAGAATAAAATGGCATTGTCCTCAATTTCCCCCTTAAGACCACTAGGTGTCGCTTTCATCTCAGAGAAACCGTGCCCCTCCTCACCCTACACTCACACCCTCCTCCAGAGCTCAAGGAGCTCTTAGCTTTTGGCATCTTGATTTCTGTAGAAATGGCTTGAAGAGGGAGAGAAATTATGGCTCTTAGCATAGGGAGGAGAATGGGTTTATGTGCATGTCCCTTTATGACAGTTTGAGAAAAATCCCCAGGGTCCCATAGCAGTCCCTCCCAGCAACCATGAAATCATCCCTCACAAGCTGTTCCTCAAGATCAGATCTGCACTCCAGATGTCGGGTTCCTAGGGAGCACTATCTAGGTTGGGAGCTTGAGAGCAGGGTGGACCCCAAGATGGGGGACAATGGGCTTCAATCGCTGGGGGAATGTTCTGCTCAGTCTGTAAGCTTTTTTTTTTTTTTTTTTTTTTTTTTTACTCTATAAGCTTTTAGCAGGCGCTGACCTGTGCTGTGCAGGGAGACAAAAGAAAGAAGAGGCCCTGGAACAGATGGTGTGGTGGAAGTTGGGTGGGCCGCTGAAGACATGGGGAAGGCACGAGAGGGGCATGGAGACAGGGAGAGGAGAGTGGAGGGTTGAGTCCCAAGGTAGAAAGATACTCATGGACTTTATAAGAACTCATGAAAAACGGAACGTGGAAGCCCCTTGGTGCTGCATGGGCCTGTCTTCCAGTGAGCAGGCATCTCTTCCTAGCAGAGGGAGACGTCCCTGGCAATTAGGAGGGTGGTATGGTTTACTAGGTGGGAGACTGGTGAGGATACGAAATGTTTGGGGATTCCCGGAGACTGGAGCGATTGAGGGTCTCAGGGAGTTAAGAGAGGGGACCCTAAGAAAAGCAGGATAAGAGCGTGGGGAGTAGACAGGCTCTGGGGTCGCTGGAATGTCTGAGATGGAAAGAGAGCGCGGGGTGGACCAGGGGCTTCGGGGGAGACGGGGGTAGGCCCTTAAAATAAGGGGACCTCGCCGGCCTGCGAGGCTCTTGTGCGGAGCCCCCAAGTGCTCCCTGGCGGAGCCTAAGAACTGGGAGGTCCCCGGGCACCCAGCTGGGGGGAGACAGCAGGCGCCGGAGGGTGGGGCCGGGAGGGGGAGGAGGAGAGGCGCGGGGGAGAGGGCGGGGGCAGGCGCTGGGCGGGGGCGGGCGGCCTGCCGGGGGAGTCGCACTCGGCCGCCGTCGCCGGCGCAGGGAGCGGAGACGGGCCGGGCCGAGGCGACCTGACCCGGACGAGCGGCGTGCACGGTGGCCCAGGCGGGGGGCGGGAGGAAGCGCCGGGCAGCGCCGGCCGCCGGGGCCCAGGAGCGGCAGAGCGGAGCGGAGCGGGGACACGGGCGGGGCCGCCGCAGCTCCGGATGGGACCAGCGCCTGGGGCCCGTTAGTCCAAGCAGGAGCTTCGGGAGAAGCCGTCACAGGGAGCTTTACCCCTGCCTTTCCCTGCCCTCTGGCCCAGGCCTCGCTTCGCTCCCCGCCTGCCCGTGGTCCCGGTCCTGCCGCGGCGCGGGCACCCTTCCACCTCACCCGCCTTGGTCCTGTTTTTCGCAGCTCCCTGTCCTCTCAGAGCCTTCAGCCGTGAGGTTCCCCCAGACCGTTTCTTTGTACCAGTCTCTCCCCCACCACCCACCCCCACCCCATCCCTGTCTCAGATCCCTCTTTCCTTCTCAGCTTTGGATTCATCACGCTACTTTACCTCTCACTGTCCCCATCCCTGTTGCAGGCCCCCTTGGTCTCTCCCTCCTTCTGTCACCCTGCTCTTAGTCCTCAGTCCTGGCCCTAAGCTGGGAGCCCACTCCTTACCCACCCCGGGGGCTTCCTCCAATCTCCTCCTCTCCCCAGTTCCCAGCACTTTTCGTATCCCAGCCTACTTAGCTTATCCCCACTTCTCTTCCTGGCCCCTTCCCTAAGCTCCAGGCTGGGTGGTGCTCGTGCCTCCCCCTTAGGCCAGAGCAGCCTCAGATTCTGGGGGCGGTGGGGCTGCTGCCTTATCCCCATGGCAATGCCATCACTCCTGCTGTTGGTGGCAGCCCTGGCAGGTGGGGTGCGTCCTCCTGGGGTGCGGAACCTGACGCTAGCAGTGGTGCTGCCAGAACACAACCTGAGCTATGCCTGGGCCTGGCCACGGGTGGGTCCTGCTGTGGCACTAGCCGTGGAGGCGCTGGGCCGGGCACTGCCCGTGGACCTGCGGTTTGTCAGCTCTGAACTAGATGGCGCCTGCTCTGAGTACCTGGCACCACTGCGCGCTGTGGACCTCAAGCTGTACCATGACCCTGACCTTCTGTTGGGCCCCGGTTGCGTGTACCCTGCTGCCTCTGTGGCCCGCTTTGCTTCACATTGGCACCTTCCCCTGCTGACTGCGGGTGCTGTGGCCTCTGGGTTTGCGGCTAAGAATGAGCATTACCGTACCTTGGTTCGCACTGGCCCCTCTGCTCCCAAACTGGGTGAGTTTGTAGTGACGTTACATGGGCACTTCAATTGGACTGCCCGTGCTGCCTTGCTGTATCTGGATGCTCGCACAGATGACCGGCCTCACTACTTCACCATCGAGGGCGTCTTTGAGGCCCTGCAAGGCAACAACCTCAGTGTGCAGCACCAGGTGTATGCCCGAGAGCCAGGGGGCCCTGAGCAGGCCACCCACTTCATCCGGGCCAACGGGCGCAGTGAGTGTGGCCCGGGCTATTTTAGGGTCAGGGGAGGAGGGTCACTGTCCCTGGAGTTCAGCACTGGGAAATTGTAGATAGAGATATAGGCATTGTAGATGTAGGTATTGAGGAGCTGTATGTGGTGGTTGAGATCCAGAAGCACGTGTGGACAGAGCACCTGAGAAGAGGGCCCAGGAATTATGAGAGGAGCTTGTGGACGTCACAGGCAGATGTAGACAAGTAATAAGAGAGCATGAGGGGTGAGGCTTGTATCAGGGGAGAATGTGGGACAGGGGGGTTGTTTCAGTTTGGGGAGCAATGCAAGAGCCCTAGAGTAATGAATATGGTTGATGGCCACTCTGAAATGGATGTCTGTGAGCAGAGACCTCCCAGACTGGGGCTCCAAGACTCCTTGATGATGTAAAAATATCAAGGACCCCATGAAAGGGCTCAGGGATCAGCAGATTTGGTTGGAAAAGACAGGTAAAGCTCATACAGAAATTCTGAGCAACTGGTGCCTTTTAGCCAAGGGAAAGGCAGGGGTAGGGGAGTGAGGAGGGTTGGGTGAGGAGCAGCAAGTAAGGCTCTGGAAAGGGGTCTTGAGAGTGATCGCTCCCTTCCTCTGGGGTCTGGAGTCAGGCTCTGACTTCTGCCAGATGGTGCATATGGCCCCAGGGTACTTATGACATGGACTCCAAGGGGGAGGGATGGGGAGCATCTGCTGGGTGGTCCATAGGTTAGAGCACTTGCTTTCTTGCCAAAGAGGGAAATGCAAATGATTTAGAAAGGGTGCTGTTTGGGGGACCTGGATACTTTCTCAGGGTGCTCCTCTGTGATGTCCCTGCTCCCAGTTGTGTATATCTGCGGCCCTCTGGACATGCTGCATGAGATCCTGCTTCAGGCCCAGAGGGAGAACCTGACCAATGGGGATTATGTCTTCTTTTACCTGGATGTCTTTGGGGAGAGTCTCCGTGCGGGCCCCACACGTTCTACAGGCCGGCCCTGGCAGGACAATCGCACCCAGGAACAGGCCCAGGCCCTCAGGGAGGCCTTTCAGGTATCACTTGAGCCAAATCTGAAGAAGGAGGGGGAAGAGATACTTTGCTGATTTTCTGTCTCTCACAAGACCCCAAAGAAACCCCAGGAACAGGGCAGGAATTGTGAACTATGGGGGTGAAATGAACAGAGGCTTTCCAAGTCTAGTATCACCCTTTCTTACTTCCCCACCTTTGTGACTCTTAGTGTGTTGCTGCCAAGACTGATTTTGGCTACCTCCAAAGATGCTAGAATACTGACTTTCCTAAGTGCCAGTAGTAGGCTATGCTGTAGGGGAAAAAAGTTCAGGAAAAGATCTGATCTTAGCCCCTGGGAGGGCTTCCGCCCTTTCTGTTGAGGTGAGGCCTAATTGTGACACAGTCAGATAAAGTTCGAGAAAGGATATGATTATATGTCCCTGAGAACTTGAGTGGGTCAAAGGAGGAAGAGTCAGTGTGGGCTGGGTTTAAGGAAGTCTTTTATGAAGGAAGCAAGACTCTGTTGTGACTTTAACATAGCTGTCATATTCACAGTCAGAGTGGGAGAGGGGATCCAGGCTGCCTGAGCAAAGAGAAAAAGATAGGAATGGGCATGTTCGGAGCATGAAGAAGATACTGACCTGACAAGAAAGAAGGGTTCATTAAAAGCAGATATAGGAAATAAAGTTGCAAAGGCATAGTCAGATTAAGCAGTGCTCTAAATCTTAAGGCACTAGGACTTGAATTGGGGGTCCTTGACATTTTTTAAATGAAGATATAGTGAGAGAATTCAGGTTGGATTAGAAGAGGAGGAACTAGAGGCAGTGAAGCCAACTGTAATGGGTTAGAAAGGAGTTAGGTGATATAGCTTGAACTAGAGTGGTGACAGTAGGAATGGAAAAACATGGATTTAAGAAAAATTCGATTTGTTGGGAAGGCTGGCGTGACTGTTCATTTCACTTCTCTGCTCAAAAGTTTCAATGACTTCTTTCCTACGGAATAGCATCCTGACTCCTTATCATTACTGACTCCTTATCATTATTTCTCCTCATCCTGACTCCTTAAGACCTTCGATGGCCTGTTCTCAACCCACTTTTTGAATTTTACCTCCTAGTGTCTTCATGCTGAGTACTCCAGCCAACTGTACCTCTCTCAAGACACCCAACCCCTGGGCCTTCCTGCCCCCATGCCTTTGTGTTCTTCGCTCCTTTTGTCTGGAATGTTCTTCCTTCCCTCACCCCAAATTTCTGCCTCTCAAAATCATACCCATGAATCTCTCCCTGATTCCCCAACCAATTTTTCACTAACTTATGTTCATAAGTATTTTCTATTTATTTACCCATATCATCCCTCCTTTTCTCCAAAAATTATTTGAGGTGGCTTATTGGATAACCTTAAGTTCCTTTTAACCCTGAGATTCTTTGGTTCAAAGTAGATGTGTATAAGGGTTGGACCTGGGTGGCCATTCTTCTCCAGTGAGTAAGGTTTTATGTGGCTGTGATTATATATTTGGTTGTGTCTGACGAGTGTGTGTCTGACGAGTATGTGTCTGACTGTGAATGATATACCTGTTTGCATGCCTGAGTATGATTCTGTGACTGTCACACTTGAACATGGGCAGTGGCAGGTTTTATTTATGCTGTTAATTTGTCCTAAAACAACCTTCTCACCTTTGTCTGAGCAATGCTTCTCTATTCTCTAACACTCAGACCAGTTATTTTCCCCTCTAGGAAACAATCCCTGAATCCCCAAGTGGGACTGGGTTTTCTACTCTTGTGCTTAACTCTGTCTCCCATAGAACTTACTCAGTCAGTGTTTGATTTGTTTGAAGATTGACTCATTCCATTGGTATTTACTGAGCACCTGCTATGTCCCAGTCACTGTGCTGGGCACTAGTATATAGCAGAGAACATAATAGATATAGTCCTTGCCTTTTTGGAGTTTACATTTAATAGGAGAGACAGACAATAAACAAATAAGCAAATAAATACAAATATAAGAACATATTGTGATAAGTGTTATCAAAGAAAAAAAATGTGGTATGAGAAGAGAATAATGAGGGGATTGCACTTTAGCTAGTGTGGTCAGGGAAGTTCTGAGACCCTCCCAGATAGGAGGCCTCCACAGCCTTCTGGGCTGTGTTCTTTTTTCAAAATTTATTTGTTAGTATTATTATTATTTTTTACATTCTAAGATGTTATTGCGGAGCAGTTGGGGGGAGGGGAAGGGGGAAGGAAATAGGGTGGGAGAAGGAGGAAGGAGGGGGGGCGTGAGGCCATGACACCCCCCTCATTCCTGCAGGGGAGACCAGGGGGCTTCCAGTGGTGGTTCGGTCATTGCTGGGCTGGATGCAGATGTCAGGGGGTGTGGCTGAAGCCCTCATCTCCCCACTGCCCCGGCTCGGCTCGGCTCGGCTTGGCTTGGCTCGGCTGCCCGGGGTGTTTCAGGAGGCAGCTTGGAGGTCATTGCTGGGCTTGTTGTGGGTGTCAGGGAGTGGAGGGGAGTGATGCCAAGGCCCTCAGCCTCCCACTGCCCTGGCTTGGGAGCCCTGGACTGTATTCTTTTTGTGGAAGAAAAACCTCTTTCTTGTGTGAGAATTCCTGCTAGCCAAGGGTTACCAGCACTTAGGGTAGGGAGAAGAGGATCTAGTCAGCAAGCAATCAATTATATCAATTAATTCTCAGTTCTCCCCCTCACTTTAGGCCTTATTCTCCCCCTCACAGACAGAAAAATAAGGAGGAAGATTTTGCCACAACACAGGAGAAGGACACTAGGCAGTCACTAATATGCTGAGGGGAAAACCGAGGCTTTGGGTGGAGTAGGGGGTAGGGGGTGATGAAGTGTGCTCTGGCAAAGCTACTGTCTTCCTTTTCTAAGGCTAAAGCAGGGCAGGGGCTGGGGGAGTTTGGGTGGTCAGCTCCAGCCTAGGATCAAAGAGCAGAGAGCTCTTCCCCCAGATAGACTTGGCCCACTGGGGTCCCAGGCCAGGCCAACCTGGAAGAGGTAATAGTAGAGGCGAGGAGACCCTGACACAGATGCCCAAAGTTTTCCCAAGAGGGGTCATGCTCAAGGCAAAGGTCCCAGCTCATGCTGGATCCCAGCTACTGGGGGAGAGGGCTCTGATATTAAGTATGTCGGTAGGATTTTTTGCTCCTATTCAGCCATAGCTGCTCGAGGGCAGGGATCATGTTCATCTTTGTATTCCATGTGTCTATCACATAGTAGATGTTTAATACATATTTGTTGAATTGAATTAAGGTGTGTGTTGGGGAGAGGAGGGTAGGACTAGGAATCTGTCTAGACAGGAGTAGAGCTGGCAGGTACTGTAAACCAAAATGATCAATCAAGATAGGGAGGAAAAGTAGATAGAGCGGAACTAAATAAGCAAATGACCAGGCTCTGAGGATCCAGAGGCCCAGGCTGGGCAATTGAAGACTACAGGGTTAGAAATCCAGGTTAGAAATCACAGCCTAGGTGACCAGCATGAGATTGAGTAACAGATGGGAAAGCAAAAATGGAAGAAAGCACTAAACTGAGGGCTGTGTAAGGCAGAATCTCTTCTCAGAGACCATTCACTGTTCAGGACACTGTTGACAGCACCTTCTGCTGCATCCAGAGCAGGTCTCAGAGTTGGTTGGCATCTCAGGTCTCAGATGCCTTCTTCCAGTGCCCATTTCCTAGGTGCACTCCTAGCTTCTACCCCACCACTGAACTTATTTTTGGCAGCCTTTGCTTGTTTTTCTCCACCTGGGGTCCACTATGAAATGGGACACAACTAATTAATTTTACCTTCTCTCTAGCCCCTGAACAAGCACAGAAACTGTTTGGAGGTGTTTTATTTCATTTTGTTTTGAGTACCTGGAGACCACAGCAAAACAGTCTAGCATAGCAGTTTTCAAAGTGTGGTCTTGGGATCCTGGGGGTTGGTGAAATCCTGTAAGGGGGACCATGAGGTCAAAATTATTTAACAAATCACACTAAGATGTTATCTGCCTTTGTCACTGTCATTCTTCCATGATTGTGCAGTGGAGTTTTCTAGAGGCTACATGACGTATGAGGATGGATGTCATCATTCTGACAGCTATGGACGAAGGCATGCTTGTGTATTCTTGTGTTTTCAAAATTTATCAGTTCTAATTTCTAGATGGTATATATTGATAGATATAATCTATGTAAACAAAAGTTCTTTGGGGTCCTCGGTAATTTTTAAGAGTGTAAAGGGATTCTGAGACCAAAAAGTTTGATAACTGCTAGCCCAACATACAAACTAACTTAGAGAATTACTAAATGTTAGAAAAGTATCAAAAAACTATCATCAGCCTTTATTGGAAAACAAATTGTGTTAAACTTGATCTTTTCCAGCTCTTTTGCTGACGTTTTTACATTGTTTGTCGACATTCTACGTTTTTTTTTTTTTTTTTGGCAGCTGGCTAGTATGGGGAGCTGTTGGCCTTGGTGTTCTAACACTGTACTCTAACCAACTGAGCTAACCAGCCAGCCTCTCTTTGTCAACAATGTCCTACTTCTCTCTCTCTTTTTTTTTGTTTTTGGAATAGGTATTACCAATGAACCTTTCCAACCCTATCCTCAGTCCCCCTCTCATTTTTCCTGAAAGTGGGAGAATATTAGAAGTGTGTAGTCAAGCATGTGAGTGCTCCAGGAAGAAAAATTACATCTTGATGCAAACTACAGCTTAGTAGTGGAGAAATTGACTTCATTATTTCCTACCTGGAGTGAATTGACATATAATAGATCATATGTGATGTATCTAGTATTTCTACAGTCCACATGTACTTTCTATGATAAGAGTGAACAAAACTGGCAGAAATGATTAGATTTTAATCTATCATTCCACAAAATATATTGAACTGAAGACTTTCCTTGAAGTTGTGATGCCAGTTTCCTGTCTGAGCAGTGGCTGGTCTCAGTGACTGTGTGGCCTGAGGCAGAAGCAGAGACCAGAAGGTCCAGCAGCTAAGGAAGGAGAAATGTGAGAGGCTAATAGGAGCTGGGCAGGCACTTTGGTGAGAGACAGAGACACACTGACTCATGTGCCAGTGAGATGTGTGCATGGCAGAGACCACATGTGTTGTTTGCTTATCTATGAAATGTGTGTGGGCATGTGACTGTGTGCTTGTCCCTGTGACACATGTCTGTTACTTAGTAAGCAAAACACATTAAATGAATGAACTCGCAGCTTATCACATGTGTAATCACTGTCTTAAAATATTTCCCCCAGTTGGCATCGGGCCTGGAATCTCTTTAATTCACTGGGTGGAGGCACTGTGTTTAAGTGGCCCAAATGAAAATGTCAGCATTTTACTGATAACATTAACATTAATTAACACCTCAGAAAGGAGTTGTTGATCAGTGTGGTCCTTGATAGTGAACAGGTACCCAGAAAAGATGAGACAGAGGAGCTGTGGGATCTATTAGTTGGCAGGAGGCCTGGGTGGTGGTAAGGAGTTCAGGAAGAGGAGGGGCTGGATTTTGGGGATGGAGTTGACTTCATCTATTATTTCTGAGTTCCACCTTCCCAGCCCCAGCCCCATCTACCTTACATGGAGGAGTGCCACTCCGTCTCCCCGGACTTACTAATCATAACACACTCAGAGTTTAGTACCCTTTCAGCCTTCAGACTCACCCTTGTATATTTTATATCATGTATATTTTACAAAGTTTCCCTGTCTTGCCTCCTGTCTTCCCCTAATGCCCATCTTGAATCCTGTTCACTCTTCCCTATGTGCTGCTGGTACAGACTGTGTTGGTGATCACTTACCGAGAACCCCCAAATCCTGAATATCAGGAATTCCAGAATCGTCTGCTGATAAGAGCCCGGGAAGGTTTTGGTGTGGAGCTGGCCCCCTCCCTGGTAAGTAGGTCTCTCTCCCCTGAGAGTCAGGCCAGGCTTTGAGGAAGGGCTCCTCTCCTTAACTCAGCATCAAGTCTTGGCCATGGAGCAAGCCCTACTTTGGGGACTGTCCACTTCCATCGAGGATATTTCCTTCTGCCCCCAGGGACTGGTTAGGTAAGGATGGCACTTTAGGAATGAGAGAAGGGAAGAAAGTAAACCAGAAGAGGGAAGAGGTAGAAGGAGACCCCAGAGATGGGAAAAGGGGACTGGGGCTGGGGCCTTGTGGGACATTTGGAGATCACTACTGAAGTTGCCACCCCCAGATGAACCTCATTGCTGGCTGCTTCTATGATGGGATCCTGCTATACGCTGAAGTCCTGAATGAGACAATACAGGAAGGAGGCACCCGGGAAGATGGACTTCGAATTGTGGAGAAGATGCAGGGACGAAGATACCATGGTAATGAAGAGGGGCAGATGGAGCCCTGAGGGCTTATATCAGGCTCAGGAGTGGAGTAGGCAGAAGGAGAAACAGATACCAGGGTCAGCAGGGAGAGTAAGAGGGGTCAGAGAACACAGCAGAGGTGGAAACACATCAGGAATGGGGGCAGGGACAGACTCTGAGCAGTTGGAGGGATTGGGAGCATAGGAGAGGGTCCTGGGGTAGATCTCAAAGGAAGGCGTACTCTTTTCTGTCTTAGGTGTAACTGGACTGGTTGTTATGGACAAGAACAATGACCGGGAGACTGATTTTGTCCTGTGGGCCATGGGAGACCTGGATTCTGGGGACTTTCAGGTGATGGGGGAGGAGGCAGGGAAGAGAGTGTGGCTCTGCAAAATCAAGGGTTCAGTGGGGGCAAAATCAAAGGTATTTGAGGTAGGGACTTATTTTCTCTGCTGGAGCTGCATCCTGGCTGGGTGGTAGGTTGGGGAGAAAAGCAGCAAAATAGCTGGGGTCTGGGGAGGAGGTTGGTGGGAGCAGGACTGTGGGCCCAGTTTTCTGCTTCCTCACAGCCTGCAGCTCACTACTCAGGAGCAGAGAAGCAGATTTGGTGGACAGGACGGCCTATTCCCTGGGTGAAGGGGGCCCCCCCCTTGGACAATCCCCCCTGTGCCTTTGACTTGGACGACCCATCCTGTGATAAAAGTGGGTGTGTGCAGGGACTGGGAGCAATCCTTCCTCCGCTTACTTTCCATTCTTTACCTCCACCCTCACTGACTCCCTGCTCTTAGCTATGTTTTTACCTCTATGTCTACGTCCCTCCCTCCCTACTTTCCCTCAAGAAATCTGTCTACTCCCTGCACCTAAGCATCACCCCCCCTCTATTCTTACAACCCCACACACAGTCTTTCTCAGGGTCTCTTTCTTTCCTTCAGCTCCACTTTCGACTCTTGCAATTGTGGCTCTGGGCACAGGAATCACCTTCATCATGTTTGGTGTTTCCAGCTTCCTAATTTTCCGGTGAGTTCTGAGTTTTCCACTGACTTAGTCCCTACCTCCTTATTGCCACCCAGCCTCTGGCTGAGGCCATGTGGTCCCTATAACATCGGGTAGGGGTCTCTTAATTTGGTGGTTGTCTCATAGTCCTGACAACGTCTTTCTCTTTAGCCTTTCTCTTTAGTATTTTAGCTTAGGTGTTTGTTCCACTTTTGGTTATAGACTGGATATACTAACTAGTGATTTTGAGAGGTTAAGGTCAAAGGTGACCACTTTAAGGGAGAACTTTCACCTCCAACCTCAGTGTTTGTAAGTGAGCATAAGGCATGTGCCAGATATGTAGAGAAGGCATCCTTATCTTGCAGTCCTGTCTCCCAGGTGTAACAATTGCAGAGCTGCAGGGAAGTCTCTGCAACCCCACCGTTGGCTTAGGGGGGCATGGCAGGATTGGGCTTGCCAGTCAACTGAGATGTGCAGTCCTTACAGAAAACTGATGCTGGAAAAGGAGCTGGCTAGCATGTTGTGGCGCATTCGCTGGGAAGAACTGCAATTTGGCAATTCAGAGCGTTATCATAAAGGTGCAGGCAGTCGCCTCACACTGTCACTGGTGAGCCCTTGTCTCAGCTGTCCCTCTGCTTCCCTCTGAGTTCCTGTCCTTTCTTACCCTGGACCTTTCCTAACACATTGGCCTGTAATGATAGTCCCTGCACTACCACCATCATCTAATATTCCTTTCATCCTTCCGCCTCCATGTTGCCCTTGGCCCCAGCGGGGATCCAGTTACGGCTCACTCATGACAGCCCATGGGAAATACCAGATCTTTGCCAACACCGGTCACTTCAAGGTGAACAGTCATCCGCTTGTTCTGGTCCCCACCATTTCATCCTGTCTCATCCCCATCTGCCACCTCTGCCCCTGAACCTCTGCCCCTCACAACCCCCTCTATGCCCAGCTGAGCTCCTGATGCTTCCATAGTACTCTAGTATTTCTTAGCACCCAGAAACTCCTGATATTTCTTTTCCTTTTCCCCTTTCACTCCCACCATCAGGGAAATGTTGTTGCCATCAAACACGTGAATAAGAAGCGCATTGAGCTGACCCGGCAGGTTCTGTTTGAACTCAAACACGTATGTAATGGAGTATGGGCTGAGGGTGAGGGGTTAGTAGGGATGGGGAAGAGAAAAGGGGAAGACTGTGGAATAGTAAAATTGGGTAGGAGGGCAGGGGTTTATTTATAAATGATTTGAAGTTGTAGGTACAGCTAAGAGAAAGATCCTTATATGGTCGTAGGTTTCTGTATCTAATTTTTAGCTCTTTCAATTCTCCTGTCCTTCCCATTGTTTTTTCTGCTAGATGAGAGATGTACAGTTCAACCATCTCACTCGCTTCATTGGAGCCTGCATAGACCCTCCCAACATTTGCATCATAACTGAATATTGTCCTCGTGGGAGTTTACAGGTGAGGGATAGGTGTAGGAGATTATGGCAGGGGTGGGGGGGATAGGCCCAAAGTTACGTTGACTCTATGCCAGGTGAGAGCTAGTGGGACTAGGACAAACAATCTATTCCATGTCACTTACCAGGATATTCTAGAAAATGACAGCATCAACTTGGACTGGATGTTTCGTTATTCACTCATTAATGACCTTGTTAAGGTGAGTCTTCACTACTCCTTAAGAATTCATCCACTTTAAAATGCCTCCATCATTGTCTTTGTTTACAGTTTGTTTCCTTCTAGTTCTCTGAAAGTCCTGTTCTTTCCATCTCCCCTTATTCCTATGTTTGGCTAATAATGGGTACACAAGGGGAATGGGGTTTATAACTGGGGGGAGTGAGTCCTGTGCCTGTAGAGAATTTTTGTCTTCCTGCCCTAGATATCTCAGATCTCTCTCCATCATCTCTTTTGCCTCTAAGAGCTTATATTAAGAACGCTTACCAGGGAAAAGATGAGTAGGGTCTCCGAACATATTTATCTACTGTTTTTCCTCTCATCATTTTCCTCTCTGACCAATATTTGACATCTGTGCTCTTTTGTTCAGGAAACTGAAATTTAAAAAAGAGCATTGACTAGTAAAGCTAAAAGAAACCAAGGAAAATTGTACTAAACCTTTGGTATTCTTCTGATATGTAGTCGTTCCCCCATATTCATGGGGGATTGGTTCTGGGACCTCCCATGGATACCAAAATCCATGGATGCTCAAGTCCCTGTTAAAAAATAGTATAGCTGCATGTAACTTACACACATCCTCCTGTATACTTTAAATCATCTGTAGATTACTTTTAATATCTAATACAATATAAATGCTATGTAAATAGTTGTTATTCTGTCTTGTTTTAAAATTTGTATTATATTGTATTGTTATTTTTTTATTGCTCCTCCTTCTCCCCCACAAATATTTTTGATCTGCGGTTAGTTGAATCCGTGCATGTGGAACCTGCGGATGCAGAGCCCATGGATACGGAGGGCTGACTGTACTAGGTTTCAGCTATTTTCAAATGACCCAGAGGCTCATGGATTTGTGGAGGCTTAAAATGGAATCTTGCATGGGTTGGACAGGTGTTTAGAAGCAAGTCTCATAGCCAGTGAGCAAGCCTAGTGGATCACCCCACACTATACCTGAAGCTGGTTTTCGTTCTCTGCTAAATTCTCGTGAAGTTATTAAAAAAATTTTTTTTGTGTGCATGAAAGTTTGCCATCAAATGAGAGCTAAAATTTTGGTAAAGACAATGTAGTGTTCAACAAGAGGTGTGATGATAAATATAAGAAAAACATGACTCTTGGGAAAACAATGATTTGATGGAAAAGTGATTTAGAACAAAGCCAGAAGCCTAATCATTAGTGTGATTTTGGAAGGCATCTTTTGCAGTTTCCACACAAGTAGATCCAAGAATTTGGAGATTCCTGAAGATTTTTTTGATACCAAAAGGAATACTAAAGAAGAGTTCACAGAGACTAGAGTTATAAATTGTTTAAGTCCAGAGTTAAACATTTAGACAGAGGTGATTTTGGTTAGCATACAGAACCCTGTATCCTCTTTCTGTCCACCTGAACTGACTTGAGTGGGCTCCTAGGGTTTCATTTTTGGGAAGCACCACTGCCCTCTTAGGACCTGTCTCATAGTTCTGAAGAGGCAAAGGGTCTCTCCTCTCTGGCTCCATGGGGCCAGCAGTTTCAGGCTTCTGCATTGACTTGGCAGTCGTTTCCTACTTTTGTCCATCTTCCAGGTTTTTCTAATTTACTATTTTCTCCACTCTTTCTGGTCCAGCATCCCTTCTAGTAGATCACATTCCTCCTCCACCCTGTCTTGCCTGCCTACACATGGTTATGTGTTAAAGTTTACAGCTGATTAGTCTTCCTCGGTGCATCTAGCTACTCTTCATACCTGGGTCTCAAGCCATGTCTTCCGAATTAGCAGACAGTCATTTGAGGCCACCATGGATGTCATATCATTCTTGGAGTTCACTCCCATAGTTTTGTCTTTCCAGAGTAATTGGTTGCTCCCCTTACCCCTCTTCTTAAACATTTTTCCTATCCCTGGTGCCTGGGTGCTTACATCCTGCTTATGGTACCAGGAAGGGATGACTCTCCTATTCCGCTGGCTTCCTTGGGTAGAAACTGTGCAAAGAATACCTTCTAAAATCAGCTTATTTTTTGATATGTTAATTAGATTGATTTAATTACTCCACATTGTATTCATAAATCATGACATCACTTTGTACCCCATAAATACATACATCAGTTTATTGTTTTTATGGTCCTAAGATCTTTAGACAGCTAGCTAGTGCCTATCTCATGGAGAGGAGGTATTCTAAGCCAGAGATGATCCAGTCCCACGACTTGATCTGTATCCTGCAGGGCATGGCCTTTCTCCACAACAGCATTATTTCATCCCATGGGAGTCTCAAGTCCTCTAACTGTGTGGTGGATAGTCGTTTTGTGCTCAAGATCACAGACTATGGCCTGGCCAGCTTCCGATCAACTGCTGAACCTGATGATAGCCACGCCCTCTATGCCAGTGAGGCTTCCTTCTACAACTCACTTTGTATATTGCTCCTCTGGCCCTGATCATTTCCACCTAGGGAGGTGGGAGACGGAGATGGAGGATAGTAATATGGGGAGCGTTATGGGAATGAGCCCAGGTGGGTTTGGGGATGCCTTATTTTGGGGACCTGGCCAGCCTGTTCCCTTTTTTCAGAGAAGCTGTGGACTGCCCCAGAACTGCTTAGTGGGAACCCCTTGCCAACCACAGGCATGCAGAAGGCTGATGTCTACAGCTTTGGGATTATCCTACAGGAGATTGCACTTCGCAGTGGTCCTTTCTACTTGGAGGGCCTGGAACTCAGCCCCAAAGGTGAGAGTCAACCCACTGTTTACAGCTTCTTCTTCTTGGGGGTACCCTGTTCTTCATCTAAACCTTTTATTACCCTCAGAGATTGTCCAGAAGGTCCGAAATGGTCAGCGACCATATTTCCGACCAAGCATTGACCGGACCCAACTGAATGAAGAGCTAGTTTTGCTGATGGAGCGATGTTGGGCCCAGGACCCAGCTGAGCGGCCAGACTTTGGACAGATTAAGGGCTTCATTCGCCGCTTTAACAAGTGAGAGGGCCCTCAGGGGTAGGGGCTCCCCAGGGATAGATGCCTTATCAGTCTTAGTGGATGAAGTGGAGCTGGTAGGGCCAGAGGGTGGGTTGGGTAGGAAATCCTGGGAGTCTTGAGAATCTTGGAATAGATATCATATCCTGGACTCCCCACAGGGAGGGTGGCACCAGCATATTGGACAACCTCCTGCTGCGCATGGAACAGTATGCCAATAACCTGGAAAAGCTGGTGGAGGAACGCACACAAGCCTATCTGGAGGAGAAACGCAAGGCTGAGGCTCTCCTCTACCAAATTCTACCCCAGTGAGACCTTTGTCCCCCTTCCCGAATTTTCCTTTGGGGTTCTGCTGTGCTGCCTTCCTGGCTTCCCATCCCTTCTCACCTGAGAACTCACTTGCCAACCCTTACAACAGTGCTTTGTTACATCTTGCCTCAGTGAGCCCTCTTGACTATAAGCTTTCACTCTGTCTCCAAATGAGTTGTGCTGCCTTCCTGGCTTCCCATCCCTTCTCAGGATGCTGTTGTACTATGCCCTTGCTTCAGCAAGTTTACTTAAAACAATTCCAACTTGAGACATATAGCCCCCATGTGCAAGGATCCCCACGTGACCACCCCACCACTTGTGCATCTTACCTTGTGTTAAACTGTGGAGTCTCGCCAGCCACTTTCCTTTTCCTCCACTCAGCTCAGCTTTCCTGTTGCAACTCATCTCCTCTGCAGGCACATACCACCTTCCTCTCTCTCCCCCTTCCACCCTGTTTCTCGGAGTTTGGCTCACACTGCACCCTTGCTTCCTAGTTCAGTGGCAGAGCAGTTAAAACGGGGAGAGACTGTACAGGCGGAGGCCTTTGACAGTGTTACCATCTACTTCAGTGACATCGTTGGCTTCACAGCGTTGTCAGCAGAGAGCACCCCCATGCAGGTGAGAGCCATGGGTGAGGGCATGGGATAGGGACCTGGAGGAGCTTCATCGATAATAAAGATTAGTGTGTTCCAGAGTTCTCACATCTTGTTATGGCTCGTGGGTTAAGAATTTTTAGAAAGTTGGGCACAAGTCTCAGGGCCTCTGCTTTCCCATCCCTGTTAGGTGGTGACACTTCTTAATGACCTGTATACCTGCTTTGATGCCATAATTGACAACTTTGACGTCTACAAGGTGAGAGTTGGGGCTGCCCTTTTACTGAGACTCCTTTAAAACCCAGTCTCCCTGAACCCCATACACCTTATCCACTCCATGGTCAGTTTTCCCTTCAGGGTCTCCAGCCAGCATCCTAGAGCTGGAGTACACTTTGTAGACAGATGTGGCTCTGGCACTGTAATTGTACACTTCAGTCTTATTTCTTGTGAATCCTTAGGCTTCCCTAATTAGAATCATCACAAGATTTATCCCCCATCTCCCTGAGGGCATAGATACAGTCTATCCATCTTTTCTTTCCAGTCTCCTTGACATGGAAGAATCACACAGGATGTGGGTACAGATTGATTTAGTGGGGTGAAAGGCAAGATATGAAGAAATGTTGTAAAGTTTTTTGTTGAAGTTATTGAGTTGGCAGAGGGTTGGCTTTATTGTCCTTGGGAGTAAAAATGATCTGGATTTGAATACTGGCTTTGTCGGTAACTGTGTGGCCTTGAGTAAGTAACAGAATCTCCCTGAGCCTCAGTTGTTTTATCTGTAAGATGGGAATAATAAATTTGTTGTATGGAAAGTGCCTAACATTGTGTTTGGCACATGGCAGATAATATCCATTCCTGTCCTTCCCCTTCAGACTTACCCTACCATCTCTGTTGTTTCTGTAACGAAGAACTCCCATAAACCCTTTACTCAGATTCATCAATTGTTTCTATTTCCTCCCATGTGCTTTATTTTTAAAAATCTATCTATCTGTATCTAATTATTTTCTGAACCATTTGAGAGTAAGTCTCAGACATAGTACCTCTTTATCCCTAAATACTTAGTGTGTATTTTCTAAAAAACAAGGACATTCTCTTACATAGTTTTGGTACAGTAATCAAAATCAAGTGCCTGCTTTCTTACCCTCTGACAGTTTGGACTGTCTGGCTCATTTTATTGGGTCTGATTCACATCCTCACCAGTCTCTGAACTCTTCAGTTTAGCCTGTTTTCTTGCTTCCCATTTCCTGACAGCAGAGCCCATTTTTCCATGTTCTATTGCAGACAGGGAATCCATTAATTCAGTAAACATTTACCAAGTGTTCACCAGGTGCTGGGGTGGGGAGGGAGGATTTAAAGATTCCCTTGACTTCCCCTTTCCCCCAGACTCTCAGGACCAGGGCACTCATTTTCTAGTCAAATGTGCTGGTCCCCAGGCTGTCAGGATGACTCATGGTGGTGTCCAGCTTGTCTCCCTGTACTCTTCCCCATCCCCACTGATACGACAGACGTGACCTTAAGCCTCCTCTCCATCAGGTGGAGACGATTGGGGATGCCTACATGGTGGTATCTGGCCTTCCAGGCCGAAATGGTCAACGCCATGCACCGGAAATCGCTCGTATGGCACTAGCATTATTGGATGCAGTTTCTTCCTTCCGCATCCGCCACCGACCCCATGACCAGCTAAGGCTACGCATAGGGGTCCATACTGGTAAGGCTGATCTTCACCCCAGCCCTAGTCTCCACCTTTCCCAGGCTCTCTCAACCTGTTTCTTCTTATAGGGCCAGTCTGTGCTGGGGTTGTTGGCCTGAAGATGCCCCGCTATTGTCTTTTTGGAGACACGGTGAACACTGCTTCTCGAATGGAGTCTAATGGTCAAGGTAAGACGCTAGCCCTCAACCCTAGTGTTGGCCTCAATTGTCTTGCCCTTTTCTTATTTTCAGAGTTCCTCTAAATCTCTCAATCTGAGTGACTACAGTTTCTAAGTGTCCCTTTTTTGGGCATATTTTGGTTCTAGTGAATGTGCATTGGGAGGACTGGGAGCCTTCTGAGGGCTGGTTGGGTAAAGCTCTCTCCACTACCACCAATTCTTCTACTGCCGTTCTTTGACTCTTCTTTCCACCATCCCCCTACTCCTCTCCCCCAGCCCTGAAGATCCATGTTTCCTCTACCACCAAGGATGCCCTGGATGAGCTAGGATGCTTCCAGCTAGAGCTTCGGGGGGATGTGGAGATGAAGGTGATGGCAGGCCATGGGGGGGTCATGGGAAAGGGAGATGAAGGTGGCTGTGGGGTAATGGGGAAGGGAGGGAGATAGAGACTAACATAGGAGAATCTGGATCATGTCCCCTCCTTTACTTCCAGGGAAAAGGAAAGATGAGAACTTACTGGCTCCTAGGAGAGCGGAAAGGACCTCCTGGACTCCTGTAAACCCCACTTCTTCCCAAGTCAGACAATCTCATGCTGCTGGTACCTGGGTGGGCAGTGGCCACCATCTCTCCACACACCAGAAATGGACATTGTCACATGAGATGGAAAATATGCACAAAAACCCTACCTTATATGGAAGTTGTAGCCCTCTGCAGCTCAGCCTTGTACATATACCTGCCCCTCTCGGGCTTGGTCCCTTTCCTCCCTACCTTCTGTAAATATCTGTATCTAAACCAGAATATTTTGGCCAATATAAAACAACAACAACAAAAAGTCATGGTTTCATAGTCTAGGGGAGGGACAACCCCAAGAAAAGGTTATGGGGTATGGATATAGGGATTCACAGAATCAGTGAATTAGCAGTCTTAGGATGAGAGAGAACTCTTTATATAAAGCCCCTTCATCAAATAGAGAATGAACTTCCTCCTCACCTCTCTAGTACAGACAGAAATAGATTCTATATTCCATATCCCATTGCCCTCCTTAACCCCCTCCACCATCCTGCCCTCCTCCCTGGCAGGCAAGGGAAGATATTTCTCCCCATCGGTGGGGGTAATTCTCAGGTTCATAGGGCAAAGGCTGCCCCAGAGACAAGGGCACTGGCGTTGAGAAGCTGCAGTTCTTCCGGAATGGTGTGTCCAGTGTCCTGATGTTACTGACACCCTGGAGGAGTGCCAGGATGAGGACAAGATCCCTCCCACCCCCAAGCCAGAACACAGCAGCCTCTGCCCAGCCTTTTGTCTCTTGCCCCCAATACCTAGTCACCCTCACACACCGGTAGCTGTGGTGCCCTCTGTATCCAGAAGGTTTCAGGCTGCTCCTGATGGTAGTCATGAGGCTGTGAGGGAGAGATACTGAATAACTCCTGGCCTTCAGCCCTTGCTCTCAACCTCTGGGCCTGCTGCTTTCCCACAGCCTGTCAAAACCTAGCTGTGCAAGTGGGGTGGGATGGGTTCTCACCTTTGTTGGGGCAGGAGGTCCTTCTTGTACCAGCTCCATTCGGTAGTCATGGTGTGTCACAGACTTGACCTCACAGAGCTTCCTTGTGGGTTCCTGCTCTGCTTGCACCTCTTTACTACGCAGCCCTGGGGGATGTCAAGGCCAATCTTCCCCAGTTTTCCCCCTCCCCCTCCCCTTTCTCCTTTCCCCAGTCTCTCACCAGATCTGGTGGTGCAAGAGCATCTCCAGCATGGCTTCACGCTTCCCTGTGGGGGAACAGGAGTGGGCAGAGTAGGGGTTTGGTTAAGAAGCAGGCCCAAAAGAAACAAATTTGAGAAAGGAAGGAAAATCTTGGGGTTTTGCCCTTATATCCACCGGACAGTCCACAGTCCCACCAGAAATTCCTTCCTCTCTTTTTTTCTCTAATGAACTCATCTGGCCCTCTCTCTCATGCTTCACACCTCGAAGTGGCTGACAGGGGTTTCTTGGGGGCTGGTATGAGTCTTTTTGGGTGGTGCTGGCAGGCATGGATGACTGCAGTTGCATGGTCAGCAGTCCCTGGTGTCCATGTCGGAAGAAGAAACTCTCAGAGCCATCTTGTATGCATGGGACTCGATCCAGGTGATTGGTGGCTCTCTGTGGGCCCCAAGTTGAATGAATATGATACCCCTCCTGTTACCCACCCTCATCATAAACTACTGCCTCCCCTAGGAAACTGGGGGTAGCTTTCCAGAAAAGGGATGCCAAAACCTAAATACCTCTTCCTCCCAGTTGTAGAGGAGGCACTGGCCCCGAGGCAATGTTTTATAGAGAACCTCAGACTTCTTTTCAACCTTTGAGGGCTTCCTTAGTCCTCGGGTACCAGGTTCTGAGATTTGCAAAAATTCCCAGGGTGGTTGTTTCTGAGGCTCCCAGTGGAAGGAGGTATAATTAGGGACCAGATCTGCCCCAAGCTTTCTGAACCTTGTAGGAGTTTGGGGGCTGAGCTCAGGGCTAGGGCTAGAGCCTGGATCAGGCCCAGAGGCAGGACTGGAGCCTCGACCAGAGCCAGGAAGAGGGCCAGAGCTGGAGCCAGGAAGAGGGCCAGAGCTGGAGCCAGGAACAGGACCAGAGCTGGAGCCAGGAACAGGACCAGAGCTGGAGCCAGGAACAGGACCAGAGCTGGAGCCAGGAACAGGACCAGAGCTGGAGCCAGGAAGAGGGCCAGTGCTAGAACTAAGGTCATTTGTAATATGGGGATCCCCAGCAATAAAGGAAACACAGACAGGATCAAAGCCAAGACTCTCATGGCCTATTTTGTGAGTAAAGCTGGGTCCAGTGCAGGACGCCCCAGGAAGACTGAGGTCAGAAGAGGGCTCCGTGAACTCAGAATAGGGTGCTGGGGTCTTTGTAGATAATGCAGCTGCTTTGGCGGTGGTGGCGGCTGCAGAGGCTGCAGCAGCTGATGCAGCCGCTGCAGCTGATGCAGCCGCTGCAGCTGCTGCGGTGGCGGCTGCCAGGGCAGATCTAGGACCGCCATCCGAAGAAGGAAACGGTTCCGAAGAGGACCCCAGTCCTTCGGAGCTGGGCTGTACGTCTAAAGATCTGAAAGAAAGCCAGTGCAACAAGGTTGTCAAAAGCGCAGCAAAGGAAGTCCGCTGACCTTCCTTGTCCCCTTACGCCTGCAGCCAAGAACTGCTGCTCTCACCGCGACCGCGATTCCTCGGTAGACTCGTTGGTCTCCATCTTCAGACCCCAGCTACCGGGTTGCCATAGAGACGGCAAATAATTCCTGGAGACTGCGCAGAACTGAAGCTGGGCAGACGTGGAGGGTGGGGGTGGAGGCAAGACCTCTGCGGGGCGGAAGTCTTACACCTGGTGCGGTCTCGAAGTCGCTTTCCGTCCCTACTACCTTCCGCCTCAGCCGGGTTCTTAAAGTTCCGCTGGCCTAACACCTCGCCCTCCGTGCCCAAGCAGGATTCTTTGCGGCTTTCTAAGGTGTTTCTTTATGGGGATACGTTGGAGACAGGCACGGGGTTGCGGCATCAGACAAAAGCCTAGGTGGTGTGTTGGTGGAAAAGCAACAGCAGTTTTTCCTTAGTTTGCTTCATTCTCAAAAGTGAGGGTGGGGGGGGTCTTTAAACAAATTTAAAGTATGAAAATACATGCACTGAACAGCTTAAGAGCAAAACGGTGAGACATAGAGGTAATGAAAGGGTAGCATCATTTTTGGGGTGCGTGTGTGATTACTTCTCGAATAGAAGGCCCTCATTGACCACCTTCCTCCCAATCCCCCTTAGAACTTGGTTTGGCCTCTGAATAAGGGCTAGGATTGAGCAAGTCTTAGACCTGGTTTCTGTCTCTTTCTACTCATTCAGGCTTATTCCTACTACTTTTCTAGAAGCTTGACCTGGGGTGGACGACTAGTCGTGAGGAATCACAGATCTGCAGGCAAGTGCTCCTTTAACCACAGGATGGGCCTCCTCAAGTGTCTCTTACTCAGACTATAAGCAAGAGGGATGGTAGCCCAGAATCAGTTTTCTTTCCTCTTTGTGGTATAAATCTTTATATATTTAAGACAGGGATGCAGAATTGAGACAGCAGATTTATTATCATCCCAGGTTTCCTTTTCCCTTCCCCATCTAATCATCCAGGTCCGGGGTCCTTGGTCAGTTGGCAGGTTCAACCTGGGGGCCACTGAAGCTGTCGGCCCCCAAGTACGTGAATGTGCAGGTGGTATACAGACTGTGCGCCAAGCTTGCCATCGTTGATTACTGAAATAGAGCTTGGGGTTAGGGGTCAGGATCATGGGAAAGGTCAGGGACTGAAGATCATAATGAGGATTAAGAACAAGAATTCATAGGTGAGGGGCCCAAGGGCCAAATGTCACTCACCAAGTCGATATCCATTTCTTAGGCCCTCAGCCTTTGCTACCTTTTTGGCCACAAGGAGTAGGTGTCCTAGAAGCTATAGAGAGAGGGGAAAGACATATGTGGCTTCATTCACAGGGAGTAAAACCTCTACCTGAATCCAGCTAAAGCTCTGTTCTTCCCACCTGCTGGTCTTCTTCTTCAGCCTGGCTAATCCGAGGAATGGGCTTCTTAGGAATGACCAGGAAATGCACAGGAGCCTGAGGGGCCACATCACGGAACACGAGGCACTGGGAGCAGGAAAAGGCCAGAGGCTACCATGTTACTTCCATAGGCTGATGGCATCTATGAAATTCCTAAGGGGATGGGTACTAAGGGCACTACACCTGCTGGTCCTCAAATAGAATGTCAGCTGGGAGGCTTCGGTCCAGGATCCGGGAGAAGATGGTTGGAGCTGCTCCACCAGGAGCTGCCTGCTGGGCCTTGGCCACTTCATTCCCATCAGTCACACCTGCAACTCCTCGGACCTGAATGTGGGTCAGACACACCCAAGGGAAGCAGTTGGCAATCCCTCTCCCATGTACTTAGTTGGGGCTGGCAGAAGCTGGGCTCTGATAGTTCATAACTTTGTCCTAAGAACCTTTTAGTGGTTCCCACCCAAAGGAAAAGTTCCTGAATTTCAGAGCATCAGCAGCAAAGAGTAGGGCCAGATGGTGCTGCGACCGGTTAAATAACAGGCAATATTACCATGCAGGATTCAGCAGTGCAGTTGATTCCTGCTAATGTGTTTATAAAGTCTAGCGCTGTTCAGGGGACAGGATCCAGAATGAGAGATTAGAGATTTAGGTCTCAGTTCCTATTTTACCACTGAATTACCTCAAATAAATCTCTCGGCTTCAAACCTCCAGTAAGGGGCTGGCCTGTGGCTCACTTGGGAGAGTGCGGTGCTGATAACACCAAGGCCACGGGTTCGGATCCCATATAGGGATGGCCGGTTTGCTCACTGGCTGAGCGTGGTGCTGACAACACCAAGTCAAGGGTTAAGATCCCCTTACCGGTCATCTTTAAAAAAAAAAAAAAAAAAAATCCAGTAAAGGTGTGGTTTATGTCATCTCTTAAAATGGCTTGAAGCTCTTTCCATTTACTCTAACCTTGTTTATCTTTCTCCATTTATTTCCATTACTCATTTTCTGATCTTTAAGTCTCGTTACCTGTTTTATCTAGGTTTTAATGCAATTGCCCTGTTTGACACGAGTTGATCTCTCGTGTGGGTGTCACATCCGACTTCTTACTGTGGATTTTAACCCCTGTCCCTTCAATCAGTGAAGGTAAGAGTTCAGGAAAGGAACTCAGCTCCCCCAGCTTCAGGGGATTGGGGATACAGAAGTCCCAGTTACCCAGGGGCTAGAGAAGGCTGAAGTCAGTATGTCACATTGGGGGAGAAAGGGACGGGATGAATTAGCCTTCTCTGACCCCCGAGTCACTTCTGGCAAGTGGGGAAGAGGAGACGTTAACAGTGCAGCAGTGCTTATTAAAAGGCCAGAGCGGGCAGAGGACAGGCTCCGAGAAGAGACCGCACACGCTTCCTGCAGGGGGAACTGAGGTGGCTGCCCGGAGCAGGCGCAGGCAGCCGCCGCTGCAGTGACCCTGTCCTGACCTCGGCGCCCGGGCCTGGGCAAGGCAGCGGTCGTCTTTCGTTCACTTCTTCTGCGGCCACCAGTCTGACCTCAACGCACTGCCCCGGAGCTTGCACCTCGGGAAGGGCAGCGGCCACAGGCGGGCACTCCGACTCAGGCCCCCGCGAGGCTGCAGGGAGCTGGGAGGAACGCGGTCCCCGGCCCCGGAGGGCGTCAGAGCCCGTGGGGACCCCCTCTTCGTCCCCGCGGCCACTTCTCACCTGAGCCCCCCGTGACCCCGCAGCTGCGACGGCTCTGCGCGCCGCGCACAACCCGGCGACCAGCACCACGGCCGCCGCCATCTTCCCGGAGCCGCGGGAACCTCTCCCCGGGGTCGGCGCACGGTTCTGCGGCCGGCCGGAGGCGGGCTGTCGGGCAGCGGGCGAGCGGCGGCCATTGGCTCAGTCCGTGGCGGGGCGAGCCCTGCCACCCCATTGGAGCGCGCTCCTGGGAATTATTCACCCCATTGGATCCGCCGCCATTTTAGAGGCGGGACCTTTCATCCCATTGGCGGCTTCTGCCAAATCAGGGCCAGTTTTCCTCCCCATTGGCTTCGTCGTCTGGTCAGGGTGCAGGTTCCTTTCCCATTGGATCCCCTAACCAGTTTCGCTGGGAGATAAACTTCACTCCATGGGAAGGGCTACGGGAGCTACAGGCGGGATCTTCTCCTAGTTGGACCTGGTACACAACATTGGCCCAGCTTAGGTTGCGGCTCCCGACTCGGTGGGGCTTTTACGTCTTTGGCTAGTCCTATTCAGCTCTGGGCGCTACTGGTGGGCTGGAAGGGGGCAAGGCTCGGTCACCTGCTGCACGAAAGACTAAATACTTCGGACCCTTCCACCGCGCTGGCCAGGAGGCGGGCGGGCTTCTGAGGGCACTGGGCGCTTACTGGCTCCGGGACGCACCCGGGAGGGCTAAAGGTGATCTGGAACAGGGTCGTTTTTCCAAGTGGTGGGGTCGATACCCAGCAGTTTCTCCACAAAGGCAGTTCAGTTCCTCCAGCATGTTAAAGATTTTAACTTACTCGTCCAAGGGCAATCCCTCCTTAATTTTAGGTTCTTAACACATTCACTCCAGTTTTCAGAGCGATTTTTTCAACTGGCGGGGATGGGAGCATCCTGTCTTTGTCGTGTTGCTAATAAGCAAAGGAGTATTTATCCAATTTTCTTTTGTAATCAGAAAGGTGTGTGGTACGGTTAGCTTGGTGCCTGGCATTTTTGGTGTCAGGTTTGCTTTGCTGGACTATATATTTTTGACATGAGAAACATGAGGTTACAAAATACTGATATATTTAGACACATCAAGTAAGTTTTAGTCTGACCTTTAACACATAGGACAAGTTACCACTGTATTTTTAGTTTAGCACGTGGTGTGACACATATAGGTGCTCAATAGTTGTTAAATGAATAACATTTGGTGTTGTCTTTCATAATATGTAATAATATGTATTGTATATTATATTATTCTCCCGCTTACAGTTTTTCATATTATTACATAGTCTATGTAAATATACTTTGTAATGGTTGTGTAATATTTCCTTGAATGAATTTATCATAGTAACCCTTCCTCTGTTGCTGACTATCAGTTGAATTAATTGTAAGTGATTGGTTATCATGGGTCATATAACCAGTATTGAGGAACTCTTTACTTCCAAAGATAGTACAATTTCTTTTGGATAGCTATATTGTTATTAGAAAGTGTTTTCTCCTCCAAAGGTCAGACATCTAATCCTGCGATTTTCCCCAAGGGTCTTAGCAGTCCAGGCTGCATTCCTTCCCTTGGAGGACAGATGGCCTCCCTAAATGTGAGGAAATGTAGAATGGCCTCTTCTCTGTGCCCCAGAGGCTGCAGTTCTCTGTGGTGAACTCCAGGATGCTGGGAGACCCTAGAGCTACCCTGGAGAAGGCAAGAGATAAGTGCAGCTCGGATTTAGGAGGAGGAAGGAAACCAGTTGGGAGGGCTTGGTGAGTATAAAGCACCTTGAAACTGGTATTTCCTTGGGTTTTCATAGAGAGCAGGCAACACAGAGGTTATTCCTGTTTTATGGATCCAGAAACTGCAGCCCGAAGAGGGAAAGTGACTTGCCTATGGTCACAGAGCCTATTAGAGTCAGAATCTCCTACTCTCATAAGAATCATCTATAGATGTCCTAGTCACTCCCCACATTCACTGATTTTGACCCCTGGCCTACAGTCTTCTCTACTGCATGCACTTGTTTTCACCTGCAGCCGCTCTCATTTGAAAGATGCAAAGCTCTGTAGGCTCTGACTGCTGTCTCCTATACTTCAGTCCCTGCCACTACATCTGCTACCAGATGTCATTAGAGACTTCTATTTCTTTGACTGCTCTTTTTTCAGTCTGTTGATTGCTTCCTGGCTTTGCTTTCTTTCCCTGTTTGTGTGGTCTGCTCTCTCCTCCTCCTCATGCCTTCTTCTTTTGCCTTATTTTCCTGATTATCTTCCTTGACACCTACCCATCACCACCCACTAATCTAAATATTTTGTTTCTCTGCTTCTCTAACCAGGTTCTCACTTCCAACTGTATCTGAATCTTATACTACCCACTGATCAGGTTTTCCTCCAATTCCCCACGTAAGTCTTCCCAAACCTTCACCTTTCTCTATCTCCTACTCCCCACTCTTATCCCTTTTCTTTCCCACCGGCAGTTGTCCTTATCTCCTGCTTCACAGGGAATATAGAAGCTATCAGAAGGGAACTTCCACAAGATCCTGTTCCCTGAAGCTCAGTGGAGGCCCCATCCTTTCTTCCATCCTCTTGGTCTTAGGAAGTGGTGTTTCTCCTGTCCTCTCTTCACCTTTGCCTTGATCTCATCCCCTCCCTCCATTTCTGGGATCTCATCTCACCAGACATCTCTCCTCTCTCTCTCTCCTGTATCTTTCAAGGTCTTTTTGTCTCCTGGCCTCTTCTTCTTTTCCTTCCTAAAAAGTGCTTCCTTGACTCCACATTTCCCTCCGGATATTGTCTGACTTCTCCCCTGTGCTTTTCATCCAAGCTTCTTGAAGAGACTCCTTCAAACTGACTGCTGTTTGGCTTCTGCTTCCACTGCACTAGTGTGAAACTGCACTCTCTGCAGTCCCCAAAGACCTTCCAATTGCAAAGTCTAACGTATACTTTTCAGTCTTTATCTTACTGGAGCCACAGCTGCATCTAACATCACTGCTCACTCTGTCCTGGAAATTTCCTCCCTCCTTGGCTTCCTTGAAGTTACTCTCCTTCTGATGTCAGAGCCAGCAGCTTGAAAGTGAGCATGATGGAGACAGATAGCTGGATCCAGCCTCTGTCCTGCCCTCAGTAGGTGCTGACTCTGAGGTCTTAGGGTGTCTGTCCCTGGGCTGGGCTTACCCACCCCATACAGAACCAGGTCAGATTTCTGTGACTTCTTTATTGCTGATCTGGTCCAGGCTCACAAAGGCCTGCGCCAGTTGTTGACAGTGTCTGTCCCTGGAGGAGGGAAGAGCAAAGGTGAAAGGGTCAGGTTCGGGGGTCAGATGTGGGGTCAGGGTGGAGGCTGCATGGGCCAGGGAGCCCAGGGGGAATAAGGTGGGAGCTGGGATGGCCAGAGGGCCCGTGCATCTGTAGGGCCACGAAATCAGAGTTGTTGAGTGTGGCTTCTTGGAGGACAGGCATCTCTGCAAAAGGCACATAGTCTGCTCCTGGGGGTGAAAACCAGTGTAGGCATGGGACATGAGGGGTGGTGGTGACGGTGAGGGAGTTGGCCTGGAGAGGATGGTTGAGGGGGAAGTGCCTTCTTGCCTGGTCTTCTGACTACAGACCCTGGAATGGCACCCTGTCCCAGGTTGCTCCCTCACCTTGAGGCCTTCCTCCTCGTCGCCGGGTCTCCTTGGTCTCAAAGAAAGTCTCATGTTCCTCCCAGCACCGGTCACAGGCCGCACAGAGGAAATTAGACTCAAAACAGTTGCAGCAACAGCCTGGGGCAAAAGGAAGCCCAAAACAGTACAGGTAACTGGGTCATCCCGATGGGCTGACTACATGCTCACGTCTTCCTCACCAATCACATGCCCAAGTCTCCTACCAGCTCCCCATCCTCATCCCCAAACTATTTGTATCCTATCCCCACTCCTCCCCTTCCCCTATTCTCCACTTGCCCTAGAAGGTACCATGATGCCTGCAGGGATGGGGCCCAGTGGCTGCATGGTCTTCATGGCTATGTTTGCAGCGACATTGGGCTCTCCAGGCCTTGGGGTCGAAGGTGGCCCGTCTCTTGAGCCAGAACTCACCCACCTCTTCTGGGCGTGACGGGATAAAGCAGAACATGAGGCAGCGGCACTGGCTCACATGGCAGGGTACGGATATGTCTATGGGATGGATGGTGGGGTTAGACCAGCACTCGATAGGGCTTGGCCTTCCCGTGCTTACCACCCTCCCATGTACAAACACACACACACACACACACGCACACACACGCACGCACACACACGCACACACACACACACACTTTTTGTCATACGTCCCAAGACATGACGGAGTACAGTTATCCCTCCACACTCGATGGTATGGTCAGTTGTCCCCTACCTGAGATGATCTGGTGCTCTCTCAGCAAGTGACCACAAAAGCACTTGGACTCATCCCCAATCCGGAAACAGTCCCATAGGTAATGGGGGCAGCGCCAGCCGATGTAGAGACCTAGGTGTGGAGGGATTGAGTAATAAGGAAAAGTGAGGAGGAAAAAAGTCCTAAGCTCCCCCAAGGTATTCTCACCTATCCCATCCAGGTGAATTTATCTCCTCCCATGAGTTCACACCTCTACCCCTTTAGACTTTTTTCCGCAAGGTTTTCTCATCACCCCACAAATGTCTGTAGTTCTCTTCCCACCCCAGGATCCACACTCCATCTCTGTCAGACTGTCAGAGAGACTAAAGGTAGTCTTCAATTTCTGAGCAGGGAGATTATAGATGAACTTTTGTTTGAAGATGAACATGAGTCTCGCTGAGTTCTCTGTTGGGATTCTCATTTCCTCCCCTCACCACATTAAAGCTCAACTTTGCTTGTTTCCTTGAAGTGTCTGCGGTGAGGGAAGATGATTGGCTAGGCATACAGTAGATGATGGGGATTGGCTCCTAAGGAGCATAGTTATTGAAGGTACCTGAAGAGGAGGAGGAGGTTGGGCAGCCCTGGTGCCAGGACATAGGAGGAAGGCTTCCCCTCACTTCTCCAGGGTGGTACCTTTATGCTTTCCTTCTGTGTTTCTGGTGTTATTGAGCCTACGAAGGGCTGCCTATGGCTAAGGGTTGGGAGAAAGAGGTAGGTCCAAAGTCATGGGTGGTAAGGACCAAAAGTAATAAGTTGTGAGGCTAAGAAGGGAGACATGGAAAGGAGGGTAAGGCCCAGTACCCCTGAGAGAAGGCACTAGGGAGAGGCCACAACCCTTGAGAGCCTGTGTTCAGTAGTGGGATCTGAAACGGTCTGGCTTCATGGCCAGTCTCACCATGAGGCAAGGGTGGTGCTGCCTAAATGTGAGAGGAGAACCAGACAGCACCTCCCACTCAGATTTTCACATCCTTCTTGAATGCTGAGAGTACCTCAACTTCTAGCCAAGAATCCTGTGTGAGCCTCCTTGGAGTGGGACCTTTAGCTCTAGGGCTCTTATTCTCACTTAAAGGCTCAACTGAAATGTCTCCTCCACCAAAAAGTCCCAGCCTTCACCTGTCTGTTGGGCCCCTCTTTTGCTTTCCATAGCTCCTTGTGCTAATTCTATCACAGTATAGTGCATTATAATGGACTGTTCACTTGTGTTTCCATTAGTCTATGAGTTCCTCAAGGTAAGAGCCTGTCTTTTCATCCATATCTCTAATCCTAGCACAGAGATTGGCACAAAATACATGCTTAGAGAATATATACTGCCAGACTGAATAAGTGAATGAGCAAATTCCTTCAGGAGGCAAGAGAGACCCAGTATTCCAGACTTAACTATGAGAAAGAGTTGGTGTCCTCTGGTTTTTGACTCTGGCCAGGATCACAATCCACAATTCTGTGCCTCAGACTCGGTTTTCTTGTCTTACCCATAGTCTCTTAGGATCTAAAGCCTGTCCAGATGTGGCTTTTGGCTTGGTTGCTTCTGTCTTGACACTGAGAGCCTGTAGTGCCAGGGCCCTGTTATACCATTGAGAGAGCAGGGTACAGGCACAGTCACAATGGAGGTGGGTGGGAGCCAAGATTCCACTAGAGGAATTCTGAACTCTCTCTGGAGTAGCAGGACATATTGGATGAGCAGATGAGGTGCAGAGGTGAACCAAGGGTCAGTGCCCATAGATAAAGGCCTGGGCTGAGGGCCTGGGTGAGTCAGGTCCAAGAACTGCTGTAGTAATCATGCCCAGAATACAGATGAAGAAGAAGAGAGTTTGAAAAGAGAGACTGGCAACTACACCTCAGATTCTATTACAAGTGTCAGTGCTCTTAAAGTGGGACAATTGGCATCTGGCTGTGGATTCCAGTGTGGGACTCTCCACTCTCTGCCATGATACCAAACCCCCTTCTTGTTATGAGTGGACAAGGACTGGCAGGGGAGGAGACATTATCTGAGACACTGTTTTAATTCCACACAACACAGTCCAATTCCACAATTACATTTACATGATAACATCTCTTTATGACTCTATACAAAATATAGCACAATATAGCTGTCTTTACATGAAGGATGTCTCGGCATAGACCTCTCTCTTGAGCTTCAAACACATATAGCCAGCTGTCTACTAGACTCTTTCACCAATTCCATAATTACTTCAAATGTTTTATATTCGATTATTCCTTCTAAATCTGGCCCTCAGGCTTTGTCGTCTGTTCATCCAGTACATACTGATCAAGCATCTATCCTCTTCCAGGCGTTCAGTTAATGGTACTGTCATCTGATCAGTTACTTAAGCCAAAAACCTAGGTGTCATTCTAGGCATTTCCCTCTCTCTTACTTATTCTACACATCCAATAATCCAATGGTCAGTTTTCCCTCGTTAGCATTTCTTGAATCTGTCCACGTTTCTTCTACCTGCACCCAACCACTTCTTACCTGGATTAATACTAGTGCCTCACAATGTAGTCTTCTGGTCTCCAGTCTTGTCTTTCTCCAGTCTATCCTATTTCCAGAGTAATTTTTCAGAAACACAAATCTATTCACGTTATTGTCCTATTTAAATTTTTTTTAGTGATGCTCAGTTGCCTTAAGGATATAATCCCAGCTCTTTAGCTTGGCACACAAATGCCTGCACAATTCTGCCCTTCTAGTGCTGAGCTGGGCTACTCCCCCCAACCCTCTATGCACCATGCAGAAAGCATTGCTATGGTTTCCTGTGGTGCCTTGCCCTGCTGTGTCTCATCTTACCCTACTCTATACTCGACCATCTCTTCTTACTCATCTTACAGAGATCAGCTGTGAAGCCATTCCTTCCAAGGTTGTTTATTCCTCGAGCACCCCAGATTGAGTACCCTTTTTCTTTACTCATACAGCACTTTGGGCTAACCTCAATTATAGCAATTGTTAGAGTGAATTATTATTACTTGTTGATGTCTCACATTAGAGTGTGAATTATTCAAGGGATTTTGTCTTTGAAACCCCACCAGCACCACCACCTCCACAGCTAGTTCAATGCCTGGCACTTAGTTGGTGCTCAATAAATGTTTGTTGAATGAATAAAAGAAAAGCTTACACTTGATACTTCTCTACACATCACATATACGGTTATGGAGTCCTGACTCTCCAGGGACTCAAGATCACTGGTGTTAGAAGGGGACCCCTAATATCTTTGTTCAGGATCGAATGACACTTAAATTTCTGTATAGAACTGCCTATTTAAAAAGAAAAATGAAGATGTTCAATTCAAAGGAGAAAAAATGCAGTGGTCTCGAAGAGTGAGGAGAAGACAGGAGGTTCTGAGAAGGGGAATGAGGGGACTGAACAGACCCTGCATTTGCAAGAAAATAAGAGCAACAGAAGATGTTAAAATGAACAAAGCTGTTTCAATGCCAGAAGTGAGACTGAGAAACAAATGAGATCACTGTGACTTTCTTGACCAGGGGTGGAGGGGGAAGGGTCCCTGGATGGTAATGGGGAAAGTAAATTACATGGAAGAGGAATAAGGATATAGACTTATTTGGTTGTCTAGGCATTTTGACATAGTTCTGTTCCCATCATAAGGGAAAGGAAGTATAAAAGACCAAAATAAAAGGCAATGATATCCATTGAATTCAGTTTAGAAATCCCCAAGTTCACATAGCAGATCAGGGTGGCCCTCTTACTGAAGGTGACCCCTATAGATATGAAGTTCAGTAACACAGGTAGACATGCTTACACACAGGATGACGTGTTTACACGGTTCATCTGCACACAGCATGCCACTGTCAAGAGTACTAATTCTGGGCTGAGATGTGAAATCAACAGGGCTAGAGGACACAGCTCTTCTTTTTGGTGAGAAGACTCAAAGATTTTGGGTACCCAGGTAATGAAGGGCTTGGCATGCAGGGGTGACAGCCTTTTCATCAAGTTCCACCAAAGTCTCCAAGGCCTTTTGCCATGTCAGAACAAGGCTCCTGGAGACTATCCAGGGTCCTGGGCCATCTCTGCCTTAGGGTCTGTCTGGTGCAGGCTCCTTGGGTTCTAGATTTGGGGTTGGCCTTTGGCCCGTCTGTTTTTAGTAATTTCAGGTTAGCTACCTGTCCCTACCTGAGCTTTATATGAATATCCTCACTTTTTGTCTGTCCACCCTGGTTTTTCCTTGGCCCACCTGCCTGCTCCCACTCCAGATTCCAGGCAGGTGGCATTGCCATTTCCACAAAGGGTCAGCTATCCATTGAATGGGGAGGTTCCCAGATCCTTTTGCGTTGCCATTCGCCTGTCACAGGCCTCTGAAAGGCCATTTGGGCTCACCTGTCTGGATGGCATTGAGGGATGCATTTTTCTCCCACTGGAAAAGATGATTCACCTGAGCACCAAACTGCTGTCTGTGCACTGCTTTAGCCACTTCCACCACCTCTGCCTGCTTAGCAGGGATGTCTGGGTGGACTGTGTAACCTGGGAAGAGAGGGGCTGAGTTACCAGGGGGAAGTAAAACTTAGAGAAGGGGCCATGTGCAAGAGTAACTCAAGCCCCTCCTTCTGGGCAGGTCAAAGACAGTTGACAGTGATGAGAACAGGGGAAAGGGCAGGAACAATTACAGCTAACTCCTTTCTTCCGCTTCTCTTTGCCCAGCTGGTGTCCAGGCTGGGGTGTGTGAGCAGCGCGGTGACTGGTTTCCATTCCATCCTCGTCCTCTCCTGCTTCTTCCTTCTGCTTTGCAGATGTATCCATGTGGACTTGGGCTGAAGGGCCTGAAAAGGAGTGCTTTGGAAATCTCTCAGATTCAGGTACCAGAGTGGACCTCCTTGTCCATGGGACCTCACTGGAAGAAGACTCAGAGGAGAGGTCTTCCCCCAAAGTGTTAGAGGAAGACACAGAGACCTGACCTGCTGTTAAGGGTTGAAAAATAAGGTGTTTCTCAGGGACCTTAGAGATGTGAGTCTCCAATTGGGTCTCAGAGATAGGGGTCTCCAAAGGGATCTCAGAGATGGAAGGCTTGAAAAGGGTTTCAGAGGTGTGGGCCTCTAATGGGGTCTGGGAAAGGTTTAGCACCAAAGGTGTGTGGGACTCTAAAGGGGTCTGGGAAGGGGAAGGCACCAAAGGGGATTCAGAGGTGCGGGGCTCTAAAGGGGTCTCAGAGATGGAAGGCTGCAAGGGAGTTTCAGAGATAGGGGACTCCTGTAGGTCCTCAGCAGAGGAGTCCTTTGAAGGAGGGTGCTCCTTTGGATCCACGATGGTAGGAGTCTCTAATGTGACCTCGTCTGCTTCCGTCTAATGGCAGAATAGGATACAGGCTTTATTAGGTAGAGATTGGAGTGTCTGCAAGTCAGGGCAGAGTTGAGGGCTCACAGGGGGTTGTGAAATTAGGATTAGGTTCTTAGTGCACCTGAGATATAAGAGGGAAGTAAGAGGAGCTCTGGGTCTTGGGGTTTGATGCTGGAGGTTCACCCACGTTCATGTGGTATGCTGCTATAGGTTGTTAGGGAGGGAGCTGGGACTTAAAGTTTCAAAAGCTGAAGTAGTCAGAATCCCATCAGTAGACAGTAGCAGGGGACCATGCCCCCCAGGAGGGAACCTGAACACAGCTGCTTGGCCAGTTCAAGAGCAGGGCCCTAGGCATATCTTAGGGTGCTAAAGGTCAGGCTACAGAGCTCCAGAGACAAGGGATACCAAGCCAAAGTTGGGGTTGGCTCCCAAGAGTACAAGAGAATGCCATGTTGCATAAGGCAGGACCCTGCCCATAGTCTGGTTTGTCTAGAGACCACACATACCCTCCCTTGATGATGTTACTTGTGTTAAAGGCTTCAACTATTTCCAGCTGTATACTGATGACTCCTAAATCCGTATTTCCAGCTCAGACCTCTTTTGACCCCTGTATTTCACACTCATACCAAACTGCCTGCTGGACATTTCTAACTGGATATCCCACAGGCATCAAAACTGAGCTCTGGGAATTATCCTAGCCTTATCCTTTTCCCTTAGCCCCCCACATTCAGATAGGCATCAAGAACTATATTTCCTATCTTCTGAATATTACCAAAATGACTTCTCTCCTCTCTTACCCCTCTGATTTTGTTCAGGTTCCCGTAATCTTCTCCCTGGCTTGTGTAATAACTTTGCCTCCCACTGCCATCCCCAGTGTATTAATTCATTCACCCATTCTTTCATTCATTCAAAGAGCCTAATCTTACACTTTTACTCAGGCACTGTGCTCAGTGCTGGACTCAGCTGGGTCGGAGAGAGACAGGTTAACCAACAGTGACAATACAAATGAGCTGATGTTGTGCTTGTGGTGAGCCCAGTATGCTGTGGGGAGGAGGGTATGCCTAATTTATCCTGGAAGGATATCCAAAAGAGGTAGTCCTCCCTCCTGATCAAGATCTTTCTAAAATGTAAACCCAACACTGGCATTCCCTTGCTTAAAAACATTCAGTGACTCAACCTAAAGAATTAAATCCAAATTTCTTGGCCCTGACATTCAAGGCCTGTCATCATCTGCAACACTGACTGAGGATTCCTGCCTTAACTTTCCCTGCTCCCTACTTTCTCCCCATGCTCTGGAGACACTTGATATATCACTTGTTAAACTAATCAGAGCCTTTCTGAAGACAAAGTTTGGGAAGGGAAGTAAGGGCAGAGGTAGGATGATGGGGAGAAAGATGACCAGAGTCAGCTAGAAGGAAAACCAGAAGATGGGAGGAGAGGAAGGAGAAAGAAGGGGAGGAAGGAATTGGGAGGAGAGGGAGGGGAAGGATGAAAAATAGAGAATGGGAGGGGTTTGGATGGAGGGGTCAGAGAGAGACTGAAGGTGGTAGGAGGAGGAACAGGATGAGGGTTTGGAGGGAGAGGGCCGTTGGAGAAACTACATACCTCTGAGCTTTGGCTTGGTTGTTCCAAGTCCTCAGGTCGGAATCTTGCCTTAGGATGGTAGGGCAAATGTTGGTCCCGAGAGAGGGAAAGGCTCTTGGTTGTGGATGAGCCCCAGCTGCAGGCGCTGAGTGGTAAAAGGCCTTGCCCGAGACTCTACTATTTGGGGAGGGACTTGGACATCTGCAGATCTTTGCAAAGGAGCTCTATGCTGGCCTCGGGAAGGGAGGGTAAGGGGCGGGGGGACCACGGGGTCCAGGGCTTGACTGAAGTGAGGGGCTTGACTGAAGCCTCTGGAACCCGGAGCGGGGAGAGGAGGGATCGGTCACCGGGGCAACCAGAACGCCGCCGCGTAGTCTCCATGGCAACAGCTCTCCATGGTCACCTCCCCGGTGGGTGAGGTCTCCTTGAGGGGCTGCACTGGACCGGGAGGGGACGAACCCAGAGGATTCACTTCTGAAAAGGGAGAGTTGCGGGATCTCTGTGAGCGAGTATTTGGGTAGAATCTGAAGATATCTGTGGGAGTCTGGGTTTGTGAGGGTCTCTGCCGGGTTCCTATGAGATTTCTGGGCAGCGGTCAATGGAGGCTTTGAGGATCTGAGGGGGGCGTGGGGACTCTGGTTGGGTTGAGAAAGGCAAGGTCTTAGGGGGCTGGGGCTGGGCGGAGTTTGTCCTCGAAGCCCAGCAGGACGAAGTTATAGACCAATGGCATAGGGCAGGGGGCGGGCTTTACTGAGAGGGACCAATAGAACTGGTTGGGGGCGGAGCGTCATGTGGACGTCAGGCCGAGGCCGAGGCCGCTGCCGCGGGGCCTGGTTATCGCCGGTTCAGCGCAGCCCGGAGTCGCCCAGGCCTGAACTCCCACCCAGGTCCCCGCCCCGGCCCCGACCCGCGAGGACACCGGAGGCCACCCCCTGGGGGTGGGGAGCGGAGTCGCGGGTCAGCTCTGCGAGCGCCCCGCGCTGGCCTGTCCGGCCCCGCCCCCGCCCCGGGCCATGGCCCAGCCCTTGTCCCGGCCCCTCGTCCTATCCCGATCCCGGCCTTGGCCCCCGGCCCCGCCTTCGCCCCGTTTCCCAAATCGGCCTCAGTCCCGGCCTGGGTCCCAGCGAATGCCAAGGTCCGGATCCCTACCCAGGTTCCCCCTCCGGTCCCAGTCTCTGCCCCGGGCCTGGCCCCTATCCCCGCTTGGGCCCTCGTACCATACCCTGTCACAAATCCCAGCACAGCCCCTGTCCCAACCGCATTCCCAGTGTTTGCTTAAGCCCCTGGCCCAACCCCAGCCATTGCTCCAGTCCCCATCACAGCCCCTCCTTCCATCCCATGCCCTGCCCTTGTTCAAGCCCCAGTGCCCAGCACAACCCAACCTCTTATCTCAGCCTTTGCCCTCATCTCTGTGTTTACACAAGTCTCTCCCACTAGCTGCCCCCCTCTCTCATACTCTGCCCCTCTCCCAGCCTCGGCTCAGGTCTGGGCTCCAGCTGCCGCCAGCTCTATTGCTGCTGTTGCTGTTCTCTGTCCTTGGCCCAGCGGCTGGTGAGTGCAGAAGCAGGATAGACTGAGGCAGGGGATGGGTTCCAGCAGGGAGGGGTGAGCTGGAGAGATTCAGGAGAGGTGGGACCTGGGGAACTAGATCATTGGGGAAGAAGTGGGGGGAAATAGAGAGGAGAGAGGTCTTACACAGCAGAGGAATTGGCAGGGTCAAAGAGTGGTAACTGAGTTTGAGGCTCAGCAGGTGGCTAACAGTCGCTAGGATAGAAACTCCTGGGTTTTCTTTTCTGGTATCCATCCTGATCCCACTGTGATTCTTGCTTTGCCTTGAAGGCTTTGCTCCTGCTCTCAAAGTTTGATGGGGTAACATAGGCCAGTGTGGGAAAATATAGCCTAAACCTTTGAGATATTGGGCATGCATTCAAACAGGGTTAAGAAAATGGTTTTGAAGATAACATGTAGCAACAGAAGAACATGGATTAGTTGCCATTATAACGTGTTTTCTTCTTGTAATGAGTCTTGTTCCAGGGAAGCTTGGTTTGCCTAGGAATAATTCCTGACACTTTGGGAGCAGGGTTGAAACTCAGAGGCCATTTTACAGATGAGGAAACTGAGGCTCAGTGAGGTAGCAATTTGTCCAAGGTCATAAAGCTTGCAAATGGCAGTGCTGGGGCTAGAAAAGGGTTTTCCTAATTCCTATCCCATACTATTTTTTTTCCTCCTCACTGCAGTATATGCTTAATAGAAAAACAGACCCAAGTTGGGAAAGGCCCAAAGTACACCTCTCTTCTCTCTTGTTTGCCCACAAGGAGACTTCATCCACAAACTCTTCCTCATTTGCCAGTTGTCAGCCCAGGGTCACCATCCAGTGAGGAAGGGATTTGGATAAGAGAGGGAGAGGTTCAACTTTTTAATGGATGGAATGTGGGAGGAGGAGGAGGTCCTGGCCTAGGGAATGTGCTATAAAGATGGTCCCATCATGAAATGACTATAAACTTCATGGCTCCAGCCCCTGCCACCTCCAGGGGGGGTACTCTTGATAGGATGGATTCTTTGGCAATAGCAGGTAACAGAGCAGCTGGGGGGTGGGAGGTGGATTTCAGTGACACTGGGGGCCTGGTCTAGTTTACAAACTTGAGGAGATCCATACACACCAAAGGTCACAGCCCCTGAAGAGGTGTCTGGACACTTAAGTGTCTGTGTGTGTAACTCAGGGACCTGTGGGAATGCTGGCATGTTCAGCGTAAATACATGCTTGTGTGTAGGTGAGTGTAGGCACATGTATGTTGTGTGGGATGCATGTGAGCCAGTTTGTCCTCTGAGTGCCCATGTTATTGTGTGAGGGGGGAGGGACATGTGGCCCACGCACATTCCTCTTCAGTTCTGCCTGCTCCTCATACAGATAGATCACTGAAGTGTTACCTTCAGAAGTGGGTAGTTCCTAGGATGAAAGCAGTGTTGGGTGCCTCCCACAACACATGTTTTTTTTTTTTTTTTTTTTTTAAAGATGACTGGTAAGGGGATCTTAACCCTTGACTTGGTGTTGTCAGCACCACGCTCACTCAATGAGCCAACCGGCCATCCCTATATGGGATCCGAACCCATGGCTTTGGTGTTATCAGCACCACACTCTCCCGAGTGAGCCACGGGCCAGCCCCCACAACACATGTCAATAATCCATCCACCTCCAGCCAATCTCCTTGAAGGAAGGAGCCATGGGGGACTCAATGTTGATTATTGCTGCTGACAAGTTGGGCACTCAGCAGAGGCAGTAGCCAGTCAGGTTTTGAGCTCAATTTATAGCTTCCATCCCTGCCATTATGGATTCTTTGTTATGGGGCCCATTGAGCCACTGGGCTGGCTAGGGGAGAAAATGACAGCCACAGAGTGTACAAAGCTGAAAGTTGTGGATAAAAACTCAATTGCCTGGAAGCAGGTTTAGGTGCTTTGGGGAGAATTGTAATGAAGTTGGAAAAGAGCACCGAATAGTGCCAACTGCAGGTGGAGCTGCCCTTAGTGCTGTTAATAGTCAATATCTTGGCAACTGTGGCCTGGTGTGCAGGGGTGCTCTGTGACCTGGTGGTAGTGATGGGTTTTGTCTGAGGAGAGGCTGGCAGTATCACAGGACCATCACAGCACAGGGCTGCACAAATGCTTCTTGTTGGCTTCAATCTCATTTCAGGAATGGAAGTTACCTCCTAGCTGTCCTCATCCCACCCCTGATCCTTGGATCTTTTCCTTGGGCTTAGCTGTTTGCACTTAATAACCCAAGCATGCCTTGCCATTTCAAGAAATGACCTTTTATTCTGTCTAGTGCTATCACTAGCAGGGTAAGCCTCAGCCTGTGTGTGTGTACCGCAGGTGTGTGCGTGTGTGTGTGTGTGTGTGTGTGTGTGTGAAAGCATGTGTATGTGTGGTTTGTGTGATGGTGGGGAACCACCCTAGCTACATCATAGAAGTACTGAGACATCTAGGATAGGTTCATCTGAGCCTGGCTAGAGCGTTGCTCATGCCTGGCTCTGGGACACAGCCCTAGTAGGGCCTGTTCAAACTCTAAACCAAAGCTTGGGGTGAAGGGGCTGTGGATCCTTTCTCAAGCATCTGCCTTCAGAACGTCTAGGTTCCCCCCAGCATTCCCAACTGCTGCTCACTCCCTTTCCCCACCACCTATTCTGTGACATTTATAGCCCCTGGCCATTTTGGGGATGGCTTAGCTAGGTCCCCAGTTCTCCAGGCTACATCATGGTCTTTTGAATCACAGGGCTCTTTGTGCGTATCTGTTCATGCTTCCCAAAGGTCATTAGTTGCTTTTTAACACTAGCTCTCTGAGGGTCTACACTAAGGGACTGACCAACATTTCTCCTAACAATAGCAATGGCTGATCAGATGTCCTATCCCTGGTACTAGCTTTAAGGAGGAGCAGCCCTTCCCTACCCCAGCAGAGGGTGCTCCAGAGCTCTGATTTCTTGTAACTAGTATCCAGACTGTTCAGCTCTTGCCTTCTTCCTCTCAGTTGTCACAGCCAGGTCTCCTAGGAAACCTATCTCTCCCTTCAGTTGTGTGCATTTCCCTTCATCCCTCTCAGATACTTCTCCACTGCTTTCTGAATGCTGTTCTGCGTGCCTCTTTGGGTTCCTGGGTAGTGCTTAGCTTGCAAGGTGTCAGGTCTTCCTTGCTGACAATTGAGACTGGTCAGGTGGTCTGAACTGGGCAGACTAACTAGTCCTTGGGTGTAATCACTGGCTTTGAAGAAGAGCACAGGCCAATCTAGGGCCTATGGTCTCCACTTATATAGGGCAGCTCTCTGAAGGGCCAACCTTAACCAGGGTTCCCTCCTTCAGCAGCCTCCTTTCCCACATGCCTCTTTCTCTGTTATTTCAAACTCCTCATTTTTGGAGTTGTCTCCCATCTTCAGAGAAGGGGATCATCAGACTAGGTAAGCCCTGTTAGCATTTCCTACTTGGTGGAAAACTTCCCTCCAGAGTCTCTCCTACCTCCAGCTCCTACTCTGTCCTGAAGCTCTTGAGTTCCCCAACTTCTCACCTGCCTTGGAGGCATCCTCCTGGCTTCTCTGGGGCTGGTCTGAAGTCTACAGAGCAGTCAGATTCCCCAGAGCTTTAAGCTGGGGGACCTTGCCTGACATTTGTGATCCTCTTCTCTTATCCAGCTGAGTGGCGGATTATCTTTACTAGTACAGCAGTCCTCATCCCCATATGTTTGCCTGACTAGTTGCTGACACCAGACTTTCCTGCTCACCTTGGCTCTACTCCTGACAGTCATGATCAGGTATCTCAGCATTTCAGCTAAAGATGACCACTTTCTCCCCACCTCCCAACCTGGCCTGCTCTGAATATTCCCAAGGGGTTTGAGATTCCACTGGGTCACCAATTGACTGCTTCCCTGGGTCTCCCTCTGGGGAAATGCTCCCTGGCTGTTCATTCTGACCCTAGAGGGCTTGATGACTCTCCTTTTCTCCTTTCCTGGGGACTCTTGTGGTGACCTGCCAGCTCTTGTCCTTGCCTCTGCCACCCAAGCAGGCCCCTTGAAGCTTTACCACACTTTCTCCTCCCCTCTCCTGCCCTGAGCCAGTATACAGACAGCCCTTGTGAAGCTTCTGAGGGTTTTTACTGCTTCTAACCACAAGGGAACAGAAAGGGGAAGAAAATAAACAAGGAAGTTACACAGTTCCATGCTGACTCCCAAGCCCCACAGGTGGAGTTCCAGCCTGCTTAGTGGCTTAAGAGCCTATGCCAACACACACACATACACACACGCACACACACACCCTTCCACACCTCTGTTTTGTTAGGCTTGGCAAGAGGAGAACAATGGTTCCTAAGTGAGGTGCAGCTGTGAGGTCATATAAAGGGTCCTGGTTTTTGGATGTAGACAAAACTACATTTCATCCTCAGTTTGATCTAGGTTTAAGCCTCAGTTTCCCTATCTGTAAAAAGAGTTTTTTTTTTTTTTTTACAAGGCCACTGTAAGGATTAAACCAGATGATGGCCAGGGCAGTACGAGACCTAGTTGCTGGCTCATAGGAGAGTGTTTGTTGAGTTGGTGCTATTGGTGAGGAAGACTGCATGCCTGTTGCTTAATGGAAATGCCCTCTGTCCTGCCCTGCTCCTTTCTTTTTCTCCTGCTTCCCAGGAGGCCTTTTCCTGACTGATTACTCCACCTGCTCACCCCGCAAGCTGAGTCCTTTCCGCTCCTTTGCCAGCACCGAGCTCTTCCACTTCCATGTTCCCGAGGATACGTTTCTGGCTGTTTGGAACCTCATCATCTTCAAGGAGCAGGGGGGAACCTTTGGGGACCACTGCCCAGACCAAAGTGTGACTGTGTGAGTGTCTGAGTTAACCTCGTGACCCCCACTTCCAACCCCAGACCACTTTTCAAACTAAAGTGTGACTTTGTGAGAATCTAAACTGACCTCCTGACCCTGACCCTGACCCTGACCCTGACCCTGTCCAGATTGAAGTGTGACTGACTGAGAGTCATGACTAATTCCTGACTACTGTATGACTGTGCGAGTGCCTGAGCTGACCTCTCACCCCTTTATAGCCTGACCCATGACATGGAACCACTTTGTTGTATGTGTCAGTTTAGAGAATCCACTTGTTTTACTAGTGATGAGTGACAGTTCTCCTTTCTTTTCCCCATTTCCCACCTCCCACCCCATTGTCTGCTTTCCTCCTCTCCTAATTCTGGTCCATCAGGTATTTCCGGTCCGGGGCACCCCCTGTCATCAATCCCCTGCATACACATTTCCCAGGGGACACAGCTGTACCTGGGGTTTTCTCACTGACCCTCAGCTGGACACTGCCCAACCGCACCTCAGGCATCTTTAACGTCAGCAGCCCCTTGCCTGGGGACTGGTTCTTGGCTGCCCACCTTCCCCAGGCCCACGGCCACATCTCTGTCAAGGTGGGTTGATGCTGCCCAGGGCAGGAGGGGCCAGAGCTGCCTCTTCATCTCTGCTGAATTTCCCCCACAGGGTACCTGGCACACCAGCCTTGTGCCAGGATGGGCAACAGTACAAGGGTGGCTGGGGTGGGGCATGGCTAGAGGTGTGCAGGTTTCCTGGTAGGCCAGAGGCTACGATCTGCAGGAGGCAACTTGGGAGCCTTAGGAGGATGTAGTGGGTACAGGTAAGGTGAAGGGAAAGTCGAGAGTCTGGAATCAGGGTCTCTGGTACTGGGGAGTAGTGTTCCTTCCTTTGGAAGTCACAAGGGTAAATCAAGGTGACGAGAAGCCAAGTAGGGACTGGTCAAATCTGCTGCACAAACGCAGGACTGGTCATGTTCCACGTCTTGATTGACAAGAGTCCTGATGACCCTCTTAGGTCACAGCCCAGTCTTTAGTCCATCTGGGAGAACACACTCCTCTTCTGTCGTCATGTCGACAGCTCCCCACACCCCATGGAAGACCATCAGAGGAGCCCTTTCCTGTTAAAGGAGGCGTAGGGCATCTGGTGTCCATTTTGACTGTTGCCTCCCTTTCATCTAAATATCAGCACTGATTTCATAGAGCAGAGGTTGTTAGTCTGAAGGTCAGGTTCAAAGGTCAGGAGGCTTCTCTGGTTTGGAGGAGAAGGAAATGCCACAATGTTTTCCTGCCACTCTCACATGTTAGACAGGCCAGACTTCCTCCTTGTACCAAGGGGATCTATAGGTTTGCTACTTCTGTTTATTGGAGGAGAGGGAAGGTGTGATGAGCTGGCCATTGTCAGAATGGATGACCATGTGTGTGGGGCCTGTGGTAAAGATGAAGGACTGAGCATGAGCAGAACAAGGATTTAAAGAGCAGGACATGGTAGAATGAGAAAGCTGGGGGTTCAGGGTGCATTTGTCATTGAGAATTGGGAGTGGCAGAAATTATCAATCAGGTAAAGGTTTGACTCAGATGTGTAACTCCAGATTGAGTTCCTTGAGGGTAGGGACTCTGTGACTCACCTCTCCTCCTCCTGCTGCAGCCCAGCATTCAGAGCAGGTATTAATAATGCCTTCAAATGAGCTGAGAATCACACAGGGACAAGTGCACTGGCACTGCTGTTGGCAGAGATGGGAAATAGGGTTGAGGTAGCATCTCTAGGCCTCAGTGGTAGGTCTGTTTTCCTGAGAGTGATATCAAGTCCTGGGAGCCCTCTGGATAACAGCATATTAGGAGCTCTCCTGGAAGAGGCTCTGGGTTCTAGGTAGGCCTTGACTTTCATCAGAAATAAGGGTTCTTCTGTTAGGAGGGATATCTTCATAGGTCTTTGGCCAAATCCCAAAGATCCTGTCCTTGATTTCAACTTTGATCCAGGGGCTGGCTGGTTAGCTCAGTTGGTTAGAGCGCAGCCTTGTAACACCATGGTCAAGGGTTCAAGGTTCAAATCCCAGTACTGGCCAGCCAACCCCCCCCCCCCCCCCAAGAAAACTCAACTCTGATCCTTGGCTCACCTTGTGAGAACTGACAGGGAAAATCCTCCTGAAGCCCTGCTCTAATTATCCAAAAACCTGTCTGGGTGAGTAAGAGGAACCTGGGGACTAGGCCTGGGCTGGGATTATGGAAGCTGAGGCCTGGTTGGGAGTGGTTAGGGTTGCTTATGGCTACAAGATTGGGACAATGGGGACTCAGAGAAAGCAGTACAGAGAAAGGATGCTCAGAACCTAAAGGGTGATTCAAAGTGCCCAGATCAAAGGGAGGTGGGCAGTGAGAAAAGGACTACACCTAACGTGCCCATTTGCACCTAGATATAGCAAGCATGGCCTGGGGGACTTGGTACTGCAAGTGGAGCTCTAGCCAGCAGAGCTCCCCAGGGATGTGGCGAGACTAGAGAAAAGAGGGCACAGTTGCACCTTGCCCATTGCCCATGAGGGGCAGCAGGTCTGGACACCATGAGAGACATAGCTCTTCAGCCAGGCCTCTTCTAGAGGTTGATGGGGCAAGGATCTTGTGTCTTCTAAGAATTTGATTAACTTCTGGCCTTGAAGGATTCTTAAGCTCTGCACACCTTGGTTAATTTCCCAGACTTGACCCTGTGGGTTCATTGCCCAGGGCATTCCTGTAACTTGACTTCCTGTGAGGACTGGCAAACATAGGAAGTTAGGTGGGTTCAGGGATATCCTTTAAGAGTCCCAGCAATAAGAAGGCAGTGCTGTTTCTAGGGCCCTCCTCAGTTTTGGGGATGAGCTTAGATCTCCCTATAGCCCTTAGTCTTTTAGCACTTGCTTTGTGCCAGGTCTTGGGTTGGGTGCTGGGAACAGAGAGATAAATAAAATGCACATTAGTGAGATCCAGGAGATGTTTTAAGGGGATAAAGGAGAGATGGCTAACTCACTTGGTAACATGGCGGAAGTGATATTAGGAAACTGTTAGGAAGTGAGGCCTGAAGTTGAGAAGTCAGGGAAAGGTGTTCCAGGTGGTGGGAGTAGCATGGGCCAAAGCTTAGAAGGGAGAACTGAAGTGGGGTGGGTGAAGGAGGTAGAGAGGTGAGCGCAGGCCAGATCCTCAAGGGCCTGGAAGTCCTGAGAATGATAGGGAGCATGGAAAGGTTGTAAAGGAAAGTGACTTCTCTGGTCTAGGCCACTGTCCTTGAGTGCTAGTCCCATACTTCTGCTGGACTCTGGGTCTGTGTTATTACAACATATTCCTAACACCCAGCACATAGCCTGGCACATGGGGGCTCAGCAGATTTTTGTTGCCCTCCTCTCACCTTCTCAGACTCATACTATTCCACATTGATTTCATTTCTCCTCCTTTCCTTTTCCCCTTCTTCCTATCCACCACTTCTGTCTTGCCCCCATGCCTCTGCCTCTTTGCTTTTCCTGTGTTCATTCTAAGGTGCCCAGTTGCTAGTCTGTCCTGACGGGCTGTCCTTTGGCTTGTGGATACCATTGCCACCCAGGTGGCTCATAAGGGGAATGGTCTCCCGAATGTCTAGGGCACGAGTTCTCCTTGAGCACTTCCCCTTCCCAGGTCTAAGATTTGAAAGTAAATGAAAGTAGGTAAAATAATGAAGGCAACTACATGGAAAGCAAAGAAGCAGATTATACATAACAAAGGATTCTGTTGAAACCACCACCTAGGACCAAACATTACTCAGTATTTTAACTGAAGTGGTGAAAATCTGCTAACAGTGCTTCTTCTGCTTTTCCTCCTCCTCCTAATTTTATTTGTATCTAGAATAGGTAATATACGCACCCGCTACAACATTTGAAAGGTACAAAAGGCATACAGTGAAAAGTAAGTCCTCCTCTTCCCTTCTAGTCCTTCCAGTCCCCGATTCCCCTCCCCAGAGTTAGCTAGTAACTAGCTGTTAAATAGTTCCTTGTATTACTCTTTCTTTCTTAAAACACTTTTTCCTCATGGCCTTTGTGAGTTTATGGAACTGCCCTGGTTTTCCTCCTGCCCTCTGTGTCCTTTCCCGACTTCTCTGCTTGATCTATACATGTTGTAGTGGCTCCATGTTTTGTCCTGGGACAACTCCTTTTTTATTTTTCCATTCTCTTCTTGGTGTCTCCAGCACAATAGTTTTAAATACCATTTATAAGTTAATGCACCCCAAGAGTTTTCAGCCAGTCCTAATTTCTTTGAATCTCAAACTTTATATGCAACTGCTAACTTGACATCTCCAATTGGATTTCTAAAAAATGGCTCAAACTTAGTAGGTACAAATCAAAACAAAGCTAAAAGTAAAAAACTCTTCGATTCCCATTTCACTTCTCGCAGTTCAAGCCTCTTTTTTCTCTAGTCATCTTCTTTTTCTCAGTAAATTGTATCATCATCCACCAATTGCTCAAGCCCCAAATTTAGGTGTCATCCTTGATTCCTCTTTTCCTTTATTTTCCCACATCCAATCCAAACAAAAAAAGTCTTGTTGACTCTACTTCTAAAGCACGCCCCGAATGCATCTACTTCTCTCTGCTTCACTCTCAGCACGCCTTCCCTCAGCTTTCTCCTACACAGTCTCCCTGCTTCCGCTCTTGCCCCTGCAGTCTCTCCAGCACTCATTTACTTCCATGTTGATTGGTGCTGACTGACTGTGGGCCAGGGCTGTGCTAAGTACTGGGGTGTTTCCATAGAGAAGGCTGGGTCTTCGGGCATCTTCAGTTTGTAAGCCTCACCCAGAGCCTAGTACTGGCCACCTCGCTCAGGCCTTTCTAAAGACACCCAGCCAACCCATACAAGGACATTCTAGGAATCCCTCTACCTTGCCTTCTACTCCAGGATCTTTCAGAATGTATTCCTCCACTTTGCAATCCTGGCTCTCCTCCTTTCTCGAGCTTCCTTGCTTTAGCCCTCTTCCTTTCATGACTGCTGATGTTGGTTTAGCCTGTTGACTCAGTTTGGACTCTCTCGCTTGGCTTCTGCTTTGGCAGCTCTTGAGGACCTGACTTCTGGTGCCCTTTCTCTGGCTGCATTATAGGGAGAAGGTTCCTATACCTTCTCTGGTCTCTGCTGACTGAACGCTCCCTCCACATGAAGGGATGGGGATTAGATGTTCACGATATATAGTATAAGGAAGGAGTACATCTTAACCAGAAAGTTCATGTCAGCTGATCTTTTAGTCAAGTCAACAGCGAGCAAAAGGTGGAGCAAAGTGTTTCTTCCCCTGGACTGTCTAGCAAGGAAATGGATCACCTCCTGATCATGAGCCCCCCCACCCTTGGGACTCATTCACTGCAAAATTGTTGTGGCGGTGATTCCTGCCTTAGGAGGTGGGGTGAAGGAAATGACTTGTGAGAGTATTTCTGGTCCGTAGGGTTTGACACCAAAGATGAAGGACATATGCTTTGGATTTCCTTCAGACATCCAAAACATCCAAGACATCAGAGATGGAAGTTTCTGAGCAACTAGGTCAGTTCAGGAGCTTTCTGAAGGGACCCTCTTTTTGTTATCCATTCTTTAACTCGATAGCTGTTTTGTAGCACCTAGTGTGTACTAGGTGGTGTGCTAGGCACTGGGGATGCAGTAATGCCTAAGGCACAGAAAAATTCCAGGCAGAGGGTAATGAGATCTTCTGGCCGGCATCTATCAAGGCCTCCTTCCTGCCTTGTGGAGCATGCTGGAAGTCATGCTGTGGCTGGCTTGCTCTATGGCATGGAACTCAGTGGGATGTCAGGGCCTGGAACTTTTGACCAGAGCAGGATTTGGACGTATGTCTTGGTCAGAATAACCACGTAAGTGAATGGTGGCTTTTGGTTTATTGGGCCAGCATAAAGCCATTTGTCCAGAAGGTCAGAGAAGACTAATTAGGAGCTCCTCCTCCCCTGAACTGTTAGGTTTGTAGGGCTTTTGTAGTTGCAAATGCTGCAGAAGAGGAACCACGACAAATGGGCCTGTGCTCACCAAAGAGTGATAAGGCCATGCAGGCCAGGGGTGGTGTCAGTGAAATAGAGAAGAAGGGCCTAGAGATTTTATCCAGGGGAAGAGAGCTGGGGGAGATGTGGTTGTCCTCTAGTAACAGAAGAAACACAGTCTGAGGCCAAGAGAGCAGATGTATCTGAGGGGCCCCTAAGGGCAGAGCGATGGGAGATGAGTCAAATGACAGGCATTGGCTTCATAAAGGACAAAACTGCCCCCAGCTGGGCTCATTCATTTATTGATTCATTTATTCAGCAAACATTCATCTGTAAGGCCCTGTGTTAGGCCCCGTGTCTGGAGGAACAAAAATAAAATGAGATAAGGTTTCTGTTCTTAAGTTGCTTATAGTCTAGAGGTTGCCTGGGAGGTAATGAGTGGCCCTTCACCAGGGTTATTAAAACAGAGGCTGGATGAGCACTTGGGAAGGGACAGAGTGGGGAATAAAGGAAATTAAAGATTCCGATTGGTGGTGGTGGTGGGGTTGGACTGGAGGCCTTGAAGGAGCTTTCTGACCCCCCAAAAGAGCCAGGGTTTTGAGTTCCTGAGGGCCTGGTGGGGGAGTAGGTGGTTTGAGATTGCAGTGACGTGGGGCTAGCCAGGAACGTCCAGGAAGGCTTAGACTGGGAGAAGGGGCAATTAAAGCCTGATTGTCAGGAGGGCCTGGGTTTGAGTCCAAAAATCTCAGCCAGTGCTAAGGATTACAGCAGACTGTGCAGTCATAAGTAGGACAGGGGTGATCAGAAATGACTGCTTAGACAGGAAGGACCCAGAGCTTAGAGAGACCTCGGTAAGGGCCCTGGGAGTGGGAGGCCGGAGGAGGTTTCCCCCTGACCTGTCCAGCAGGTTCTGTTTGCCTTGGTTTAGTAGTGCTCCTGCTGTGTCCCTCCCTCCCGCCACCCCTGCTTTTGTCTCAGGGTCTCCAGGATGAGTGTCAGTACCTCCTTCAGCCGCAGCTGATTGTCCGGCGTTTGCTGGACGTTGCAGTGCTGGTTCCTGGCCGTCCCTCAGAGCAGACCCTCTCCCCCCACAATCGCTCAGCCCTGTACAAGTAAGTCGAATACTCCCCCAAACCTGGTCCTTTCTCTCTTCCTTCTCTGGCTTCAGGCAGGTTGCAGGGTTCTCTGTTGGCTCTTCAGCCTACCTGCCTAATCCTGCTCTCCCTCTAGCCAAACTGCACTGCCAGGTGACCTAGAGTCCTCAGCATGTGTCAGACCCCTGCCTCCCTCTCTCCCAGCACAGAGGGAAGACCTAAAATGGCTCCTGTTCCCCCTGTGTCTCTTGCCCCCTCCATGCCCCCTTCTACCCAGAGTTGCCCTCCTTCTGGTGTCCCTCTCACCTCTCTTTTTCTCCTTTTTTACCCCCAACCTTTCCTCTTCCCAGGGTCTTTGTGCCTAGCTTCACTTACAGGGTTTCAGCACAGCTGGTGTGTGTGGGGGGCTGTGGGGTATCTGCCTGCCCCCTGACACTGCGCCTACGTCCTAAGGCCCCACCACTGCACAACTCAAGCTCTGTGACCTGTGGAAGTGCCTCACTATGCCAGCTGGAGCTGGCACTGCCCCCCTGGGGGCACTGGGTCTACGTGCGTGTGGAGACACCATCCCGGGGCCCTGGAAGGACCATCCGCTTCCAGCTGTGTGTGCAGTTGCAAGGTCAGAACCCCCACATCTGCTCCAGCCACCCAGCCTGTGCAGACGTCTGTGGCTGGGAAGTGACCTGGGTGGTGGTGTGCAGTGGCCCTTTGTCACGTCCCTGCAATCTCCTCCACTGCACCTAGTCTCTTTCACACTCCCTGAAGCCCTCCCACATGGAGCTCCAAGTCATTGGAAGGCCTTCAGGCACCTGACTTGGGACAGCTAAAGGATCTCATTACTTTCTTTGATTTAATCTCTCAGTTTCCTGGGGGTAGGCAGGAACAGCCAGGACCTCTGGGACAGTGTCTGCCAAACCTCTTTCAAGCTAGTGAGACAGCCTGTCACACTTAGTTATCTCTTTCAACAGTGTCTTCACTGCCTTTGGGAAGGAAGAGATGACCTTGATTCCCTCCAACATGACATTCCATTAGCTTTGACCACTAGGAAGCTCCTGGACTCTGTTCTGTCCTGTGACCCTGGATGCCCCACATTCCCAAGGGACATCAGATTCTAGCTGTCACCCCTCCCCATCCTTTGCTAAATCCTGTCTGGCTCAGATCTGTTTTCTTTGTTTGTTTATTTTTTGTTTTTATATTTTAACATATACATATTTATGGGGTACAGTGTATTGTTTCGGTACGTGTATATACTGCACAATGATTCACTTAGGGTAGAGAGCATTCGGATCTGGTTTGTGGTGGGGCTGTAGGCCCTAGCTCTGGTTTCCTCTGCCCCACAGAGTGCCCACGTCCCAGCTTGTCCCGTGCCCTGGTTCCTGGAGCTGCCATGAACATGCCCCAGTCACTGGGCAACCAGCCACTGCCCCCAGAGCCACCATCACTTGGGACCCCTTTGGAAGGCTCTGGAGCGACATCCCCACCTGAACACTGCTGGCCAGTACGCCCAACTCTGCGTAATGAGCTGGACACCTTCTCTGTCCACTTCTACATCTTCTTTGGCCCCAGCGTGGCCCTCCCCCCTGAGCGCCCAGCTGTGTTTGCCATGAGGCTGTTGCCAGTACTGGACAGTGGAGGTGTGCTCAGCTTGGAGCTCCAGCTCAATGCGGTAATCTTGGTTGGGAGTGGGGAGGTTTCCCTGCGGGGGAGCTCGAAGGGGAGGGTGTCAGGGGTGTGGGGTCCCTTACTTCCTCCGGGAAGTCTGTCCAGGTTGCTTCCACCCATCCTTACAGTTAGGGACCATCTCTCAGCTCAATTCTGGTCAACAAACATGCTCTGTGTATTGACTCTGCAACCTATGGGCTGGGTCACCCAGGGCAACCCAGAGTGGTCTAGGATCTCCCAGTTTTGTAGGCTACCCTCCTGCTCACTGACGGCCTCCCTCTATGGCATTTGTTCACTTTTTCTTGCATGTCTCCTGTGATGAGGAGTTCACCATGTCCTGAGGCCATGCAGCCCATGTTTGGACAGCTCTGATTGCTAAAGGCATTCCTGAGAAAATTCCATCAAAATCTGCCTCCATGAATTCTTTCCCACTGATCTTTGTCTTGCACCAGAAGCCATATCCAGTAAATTTATCCCTGTCCTTTTTTTTTTTTTTTTTTTTTTAATTAGTAGACTTTATTTTTTAGAGCAGTTTTAAGGTTACAGAAAAATGGAGGAGAAAGTACAGAGTTCTCATACATCCCTTCTCTGCGCACCGTGTCCTTATTATCAACATCTTACATTGATGTAGTGCATTTGCTACATCCCTCTCCTATTTTAACAGCCCTTCAGATGTTCCCTTGACCTCCCAAAAGCTGAACAACCTTGGTGTCTTAGGGACCTTGGTGTTTAGACCTCTCCCCTGCTCCACTCTCCCCTCTAGTCATACCTCTGCTGGTCATCATGTCCCTGAAATATATGACCAGAGAGCGTCTGACGAGGGTTGCAGGTGACAGGATTTGTATTTGTGCAGCCTGAGATTTACCTCCTGCATCACTGTGGGTTCCACTGGGGCTTGTGGTGAACTAAGATCCCTGCATCTTTTTCCTTCATTTTTATTTTCTTCAAAACAGTTGTATACATTTACTTTTTTATTATAAAAGTAACAGCATCACATAAAAACTTTGGGAAACAGGAGAAAACAACCCCCTAACAAAACTGTTTAATTTTTGGTTCATCCTCCCAGTCCTCCACATTAAGTGCTTTGTTTATCTAGTTGCAATCAAAGGGAATATACATTTTGGGGCCCCAAGCCTGTGAACTGCTGCCAGTTCCCATCTTGTATTTTTGCAGTGAATTTTTGAACCTGAATGGAAGAATTTATGTCCATCCTTGGGGCATTGCCTAATACTGGTTTGAGCCTTGGGCCTTCTCCACTTCGTGTAATTCACACACTTGCAAAGCCAGCCTTCTGTACCTCTTAGGCATTATTGCTGGCATTCCAAGAGTGGAATGAGGGCAGAGCCCTGTGCTGGGCCATTCGAGATTATCTTCAGCTTGGCTTTGATCCAATAACTTATGTACTCTTTCCCCAGCCAGGAATCTATTTGACTCTACTATCTTCCAGCTGTGAGGGCAGGGACCACTTCCCAGTCAGCCAGCCTGAGGCCTGGTCTGTGGCTTGATGTGGCCTCTTAAGAGGCATGGCTCAGGACTTTCTAGTGATCCTGCTAGTCAGAACAGGGCTGATTTTCAACCTGAAGATGTTCCTTATTTTCGAACTTAAATTCTCTCTCATTCTGTTCTAAGACTGTATGTATTTTGTGTTTGCTTATTGCCATGCCTTTGGGCAATTACAGTGAGGTCTTGATTTGACCTTGAAACTGTTGAGCTCGAAAGGAGGTCAGCCCCACCCATACTTATTCTTTCTTCCTCAGTACTCTGAGGTTAGAGGCCCAGCCCCTCCCCAGCCCCTTACCCCCTCTCTCTGCATTCCTGTCCATTCACTCTAATGAGCACCTGCTTACATTCCACCCACGTGCGTGTTGTGACACTTGCCACACACCGCAGATGGCCTGTTATATTTACTGTGAAAGGTATATGGGCACATCTAATCTGATCTTTCCCTCCAGATATTTTGATTTTTTCCTTGGATCAAGAACTGGACATATGGATCAGAGAACTGAATACCCAGAGGACATTTTTTCATTGGCTGCCTTCACTGGCTTTCACTGAATGATATTTTGGCATATTGCCCTGGACTTGCATTGAGGGAAGTTATAAGCAAGTTGTATGAAACTCACGCTAGCAGTTGTGACAGCACTCAGTGCTTGTTTGGTGACAATGTATCTGAGAACCGCCCCTTTGATGCTGTGCTTCTTCTGGTTAACTTTGTTCTTACTGACTCACAGATCTCGAAACTCATCATGTTTCCTTCTTTGCTTTGGTCGCCTGGAAGTCGGTGTCAAATATATGGCCCACATCTGGGGACAGAGTTTATTTTCCTATCTAGATTTAAAATTATTTCCTCATGCATTTTATCCTGTTTTATGAATTTAATACATAATGCCCAAATCCTCCTTGAATAAAGTGAGCTTATGGCATTCATTCTGTTACATTTATTCTTGTGGACAACCTCTTACATTTATTCCTGTGGATATCCGGTTTCCTTTAATCCAGCCAGGTTGCTACATTTAATCTCTCGGGCATTCTGTTATTTCAGTACCCAGGATCATTTCACCTGAGGAGGAGGGAGTTTCTTTGCATGCTTCCCACCTCAGGTCCAGGTGAAGATGACTGAAAACCTTACAATTACATTTGTCCATAACTAGTTTCTGCATCCGGCGACAGCCCCTGCTGCCCCCAGTAAGCTAGATGGGACTGAAAAAGAGAGTATTCTCTCTTGCTTGGACAGAATTGAAACAATTCTGCCCAAAGAAAAGATTCAGGATGGGGTCTTGCCTTCTCATCACTCCTTGAAAGCTTCTTGCTGTGGAGAATCTGGTGTTTGTTACAGAGGGTTCAGTCCTAAGATGGAGGTGAGAGAGCAGGTTTGGTGTGCAGAGGTCTGGAGGAATGGGCTGTTTGTCCATTGAGGGCGTGGAGGGCTTAACAGGTGCAGGAGTCTGGGGGTGGGGCGGGTGCACCGGGAGGGCTGACAGCCTCATCTTCATACCTGCCCTTCCCAGAACTCTGTGCGCCAGGAAAACGTGACAGTGTTCGGATGCTTGACTCATGAGGTGCCCTTGAGCCTGGGGGATGCAGCAGTCACCTGTTCCAAAGGTGGGGTGAGAAATGGGGGAGGAGAGGATGGGGGTGGCAGGGTGGGGGGAGGGATGGTATGGAGGAAGGGCAGGCTAGGGTCTCTAGGAAGTGGGGCAGGTGGGTGAGGGTTCTTGGGTCCTGACTCCACATTGACCCCTCTTTCCTCTTCCTGACCCCTCCCTTATCCTTTCAGAGTCCCTGGCAGGTTTCCTCCTCTCTGTCAGTGCCACCTCCAGAGTGGCCAGGCTGCGAATCCCTTTCCCGCAGACGGGGACCTGGTTCCTGACCCTCCGTTCCCTGTGTGGGGTGGGGCCTCGGTGAGCAGTGGTGGGGTGTTGGGGGCAGGGCCCGGGGTGGGAGCAGCCTGGGACCCTAGGTGACCACGAGTGTGTGTGCAGGTTCGTGCAATGCCGCAATGCAACGGCCGAGGTGCGTCTGCGCACCTTCCTGTCCCCATGTGTGGATGACTGCGGGCCCTACGGCCAGTGCAAGCTGCTCCGCACACACAACTACCTGTATGCGGCCTGCGAGTGCAAGGCTGGTGAGCGGGCTGGTGAAGGAGCGGTTGTGGTGGGATTCCTGGAGGGGGTGGGTGTGCAGGCCATGAGTGGGGATGGGGTCGGGGCAGCATGAATTGGAGATGGGTTTGGAGAGAGTGGGAGGCAGAGCCAGGGTGAGACACCCTCCACTAGCAGTGGCATAGGGCTTGGTAAGAGGCCATTCCCAGAAGTGTCTGCTGAACCCTTGGCGCCCTCTCTCCTTTTCCATCCTGTGCCCTCCCCACGTGCAGGGTGGCGGGGCTGGGGCTGCACCGACAGTGCCGATGCGCTCACCTATGGATTCCAGCTGCTGTCCACACTCCTGCTCTGCCTGAGCAACCTCATGTTCTTGCCACCCGTGATCCTGGCCATTCGGAGCAGATATGTGCTGGAAGCTGCTGTCTACACCTTCACCATGTTCTTCTCCACGGTATGCAGTGGCATCTCTATCTTCACAGTGTCCTTGTCTGTGGTGGTGGGTAAGGGTCTGTGTTTCCACCATGTTCTACACAGGTTTGGGGATGTCTGTACCTTCACTACGTCTTCTACAGCAGTACTTCCCAACCTATCATGGCATGCATAGAAAATGATAATTTTTGTAAGGAACATTGGGGTAAATGAACAAGGCTGTTTGCAACTTAATGTAACAAGCGTAGGTCCAGCCGCCCCACACTCTGTCCACTAGGAGGGCTGAGGAGACCTTTACTCAACACACTGGCTGAGAAACTCTGTCCTACAGTGTGGAATTGTGTCTACATCTGTATCATGTTCTCCTCTGTTTGGGGCAAGAATCTGCACCCGCATCCACATCTCTGCGTGGAGAGTGTTCACCTTCATCACGTTCTTTCATGATGTGAGGGCTATTTACTCTCTGCTCATGTTCTCCATTATGCTGGGGATTTCTCCATCTTTAGCGCGTTCATTCTTATGGTATGAATGTGTCCGCATTCAGTCACCATGGTCTCCTTGATTTCTCATGGGAACTTTTGGAAGACAGAGGGTATTTCTATATTGGACAATTTAGAGAACAGGCCTGGCTTTCAGAATCCTAAGACACTTTACGGACTCAGCTATGTCCAGAGGCACTGTGGGAAGTGGCGATGCGATATAAAAATCCAGCTCAAAGGAGAACAATTTGATGAAGATTAGTACAGTTTTAAACCCCATTACAGAAACTCCACAATCCTTTCCCTGTGTCTTTCTACTCCTTCATAGTCAGAAAGCTTCATATGACAAGAAGAATCACAGATATAAAGAAAGATAGAAAAGTGAGTCTGCGAATGTGACTTAAGCCCCAAGGAGGTTTTTTCCCCTCAGATGCCACATCTAGGGATCTTTTCATCTCATTTCTGGGCTCTTGACATCTTGTGACATACAGTGCCTATGAGAACTGCAGAAATCTTAGATGGACTCGCTCTCCTCATGTCTTGGCAATAAGGATATCAAAAAAGAAAATACATGTCTCCCTGGTGTCCAGCATTACTAGATCAGACATATGTCAAAGTTATGGAAATCTTACTTATCATCTGGGGCAAATGTGCTGAAACTGAGGTTCACGGGGTCCTCCTGGACACTCATCCCCAGATGAAGAAGAGTAGCTGTAACCATTCTGCATAGAGAGACCTTGGCCATATAAGCTGGGTGAGAAGCATGTACCCCAATTTTGCTTGAGTGGCTCTGTTTTAGGCCTCCTCTGACAGTGTCTCATTCTATTTTTATATTAGACACTGTTTCTCTTTCTTATTGCCAGATGCCCTTTATACTGTTTCTTGCCAAATCCTGTAGCAACAGCTGTTCTATCAGCCCACTTGTGGCTACGTGCAGATCTAATGTCATTCACAATTATTAAGAGTACCTTAGTGTATCAGGAGCCTGGAGCATGTGGGGGGAGCATATGCACTCTCCTGGGGCTGGCATAAGCATCCTGGGCATTGGCCCCAGTGTGTTCAGTTTTAGATAACTGTTCATTATCTGGATACAATGGCATGTCAACCTGAAAAGAAAAGACCTTCCCTCCAGTAGGAACACTGGCAGAGCCTTAAATGCCTCCTCAGAAAGAGCTCCTTTCTTAAACAAGGGAATAAGCAAAAGAATAGGGAAACGCTACTAGTTTTGAGGTGTTGCCTAAAGTCTTGCTCTCACTCCTGTTCTTTTTCCACCAAGGCCAAAATGTAGACCATTTTTCCTGGCAGGTTCCCTGTTGTCCCCCTTGTCCCATTCTTTACTTAGTTTGGCCTTATTTTATGCTGCAGCAGTGTCCATTTAAGCACCCACTGGTCATACTGCAGTTGACAATACCAGGACAGTAGATGACAGTCATCTTCCCTATCTTCAAATTCAGGACAGTCTCCACTTGGGAGCAGCACATCAATTCCTATCCAGGGCATAGGAGCAGACAGTAGGTTTATGATTCAGGAGTTTCAGATGTAAAATATGTTTAAAAACAAAAACAGGCCACAAACCTAGCACTTAATTTTGTATATAGTCAAATAGTTCAGATCATGGTAACAGCAAAATAACATCTACTGAACACGTGCTGTGTGTCAGACACTGCTAATTTAATCCTCACAATAGCACTATAGTAATAGATAGGTACTTTTATTATCATCCTTTTTTGCAGGTGAGGGAAAGTTAAGTTCTTTGCCTAAGGTAGAAAGTGAGCAGTAGAGCCAAGATTCTACCCTCACCTGTAATCACTGACGTATATTGCTCCCCTTGCACCAGTGCAGTGAGCATGCACTGATAAATGTCTAACTTGTTTTCAGTTTCTCCGAAGTCCTGGAGTATGTAGAGAAATACATGATTTCAGTTTAGTAGTACTCCCCAAATTCTTAAAAGATAAGAGCCAATCAAGAGATCAGAAAACAACCACACCAAGTATAAAAAATCAACAGGGAAAATATATCAAACACTGGAGCTGTACAAGTCTAACCCATACAGTTCAAGCCACATACCCTTCACAGGGCTACCTGTGTCCTTACAATCAGATCCCCAAAGACTCAGATGGATGTGACATCCCGGGTCTGTGCAGCCTTCCTCGGTGATTGCTGTTTTCCTAGCTGCAAGCCTGCTGTCTCCTCATCTCTTCGGTTCCTCACACCATCACACATAATTCTCGGTAGCCCTTGGCAAAATCTCTTAGCTGTTTCCAAGAGGAAATGGAAGCAGGAAACAAAAAATAAGAGAGCAACATTAAGTTCCATTTTATCTTCAACAGGGTCAAAGGAAACGTTAGCAATTTCTTTTTCATCCTTTGTCCCTAGAGACAGACTTTTGAGTATATTTTCCCATTCTGTTGGTGGCAACCCTGCATGTGGGCTGGATTCCATTTTCACAGCCAACCTGGTTCAATTTCCCACCTTCTTTTCCCCAAGGGGGGATGCTGTTTGATTTAGGTTGGGTGTCATTGTTTGTGATACGAATTTAGGACATGACACTCCTTTTCCTGAATCATTCTTCCCGACCCTTGCCTCCACCTTCTCATTCTCAGCTATAACTCATTCAAATAGGAGGTTAGGTTCTCTCGTTTCCATTCTTCCCAGAGATTACAGAGACCCCATTGCTGCCAGTGAGTGAAGGACTTGGGGTGTTGCTCCGCTATTTTCTGAGCTGTGGACTGCATATCCTTGCCCTCTACCCACAACCCAATGACACGGCTCTAGAGGGCCTGGTGGTCTGTCTCACTGAGGTCTATAAGGTGACCTGTTTTTTGGTGCACAGAAATCTTGTAACTTAGGGTTGCTTTTTAATAGAATGATAAAGAAACTGATCTGGGCAGAAAGCAGTCCCTTCTGTCTCTTCTGTCAATGATCAAGCCACTTCAAAGTCTGTCTTTGGATGCCACAACACTTAATTTTCCTGTCCCAGCTTCATTTCAGCCTGATGTACTGTGGTCCAACTCCAACCCTGGCAGCTACACCAACTTGTTTTTCATGTCACAAGATACCCTCAGTAGCATGGATCCCAGAAGACCTGGGGTAATATGCAGGGGACAGAGATCAAGACTGAGTCACAGAAGCTTAAGAAACTTTTTTGATCTACTGACATCTACTGGCATGGCTCAAGCTCAGCTCCAATGAGTAGATTTTGGTAAAGTTTATACAGGCAAGACCCTTTTTTCTCCAATATAGCCTTTTACTTTTTTTCTTAACCCTTCTTCCATCCCTGCAGCACAGAGCGGGGATGATAGAAGATGAGAAGAATGAGCATGTCCCTAGGATGTTTGTTCTCAGTCTGGAGCTGCTTGTCCTCAGAGGTCCCGCCCAGTGTCTTTTCTTTTGGTGGGTTCATGAGGCACATGAGCACTAGAAAAATCCACAGAGGGAAACGTGTTCTCATCGACTTCGCACCAAAGATGTTCTTAAAACCCTATATATTCTTAGTGTCTGGCATCAATAAATACTCAAATCACATGAATTCTACATAGAAATTCTGAGGAATGTGACAGTAAATGTTCTAAGATAAAGGGAGCTCAGGTCATCCCTGGATAACCCTTTTCACAAATAAGGGAATGCAGGATGCCAGAGGCTGTGATAGCATTGCCCAGAGAGACACAGGGTCTGGGACCACAGACCAAGGAGGGCTGATGGCAGACCTTGCTTCCTTAGTTAGGATGCCCAGTATAGCTTGATCCAATTCCACTTGTGTCCCCTGCGTCCTCTTTGAACCTCCTCAGTAGCCTACTCTTTGCTGTGTTCTCTGCAGGTAGGATAGGTGGACACTGTCCCTTCCCCCGTGTCTTCCTCATAGTGTGAAGTGCCATGCTTTTCTCCATGGCCTTAAAAACTGCCTTTTTTCTTACTGGCATTGGGTAAGAGGGAATGAAAAGGATCAGTTAGTGCGAGTCCAGAGAGTGAAGCCCAATTCAGAATCTGGGCTATCGGGAAACTGGGACATGCAGGGGAGGTTTGGAATTCGGGTTGGCCAAGAGGCCAGAGCTGGGCCCCAGAGCTTGGGCCAGGTATAGGGGTTATAGGTGAGACCTGTGGTGAGCACCAGGAGATAGGGAAGGGATTGGCTTAAGCTTGAGAGATCTGGACCCCCTGGCCTGGCACTCTATATAGTACATTCCAGAAGCAGGAAGATTAGGAAGGCAAGGACCAGGATCAGGGCTTCCAGAAACACATGGCTTATGAAGCAGACCAGGCCTCCACCACATTCTTCTCAGGAGTGGGGGAGTCAGGCATTTCCCAATTCTGCTCACTTGTGACCTCTGACCTTTGCTTCTCTGACAGCTGCACACCACCCCAGTTTCACAGACCTGGATCTCTGCCCCAAGTTCTCTCAATGCCTGTCATTTCTTCCTGCAGTTCTATCATGCCTGTGACCAGCCAGGCATTGTGGTTTTCTGCATCATGGACTACGATGTTCTGCAGTTCTGTGATTTCCTGGGCTCCTTAATGTCTGTGTGGGTTACTGTCATTGCCATGGCTCGTTTACAGCCCGTGGTCAAGCAGGTCAGTCCAGAGTGGGCCCTGGGGGACAACTATGATCAAGGTCTACTTGAAATCCATCCCTGACCTTTCCCTAGGGGCATTTCAAGTGCCTCTCGCCATCCTGGCCCAGCCCCTGGAGTGCCATCCCCTGGCTCTAGCCCAGTCCCTGGAGTCCTCTTTCTTTAGGTGCTGTATTTGCTGGGGGCTATGCTGCTGTCCATGGCTCTGCAGCTCGACCGGCATGGACTCTGGAACCTGCTTGGACCCAGTCTCTTTGCCCTGGGGATCTTGGCAACAGCCTGGGTAAGGGTGGAGAGGACAATGGCAGGGGGAGGGGGACGGAGAGTCCAACTGGACTTGGGTGCAGGGTCCTGGGTATCTGGTCCCAAATTTAAGGTGGGCTTGGGCTCCATCATCATCACCTGCTGCTCACAGTGCCCACTCTAGTCTTGGCATGTACCTTTAGGTCACAACCAGGACTCAGGTGAAGCCTGAGAGTAATTGGCTCTGGTTTGGGTTCTAGGGCCTCACATTCCTGAGCCCCACTTCTCTGCCTCCCCCAGACAGTACGCAGCGTCCGCCGCCGGCATTGCTACCCACCCACATGGCGCCGCTGGCTTTTCTACCTGTGCCCGGGCAGCCTTATTGCAGGCAGTGCCATCCTACTCTATGCTTTTGTGGAGACCCAGGACAACTACTTCTACATTCATAGCATTTGGCATATGCTCATCGCTGGCAGTGTGGGCTTCTTGCTGCCCCCTCGTGCCAAGACTGACCACCGGGTTGCATCTGGAGCTCGCGCTCGGGGCTGCGGTTACCAGCTATGCATCAATGAGCAGGAGGAGCTGGGCCTTGTGGGCCCAGGAGGGGCCACTGTCAGTAGCATCTGTGCCAGCTGAGAGGGGCTTTGGGCCTGGCCCTTGGGGGATATGAACGCTTCCTAGTTTTCTTCCTGGGGGCATGGAGCCCTCCCAGGGATAAGAGACAAGCTGTATTTTTTGAGGACATGGAGTCTTTCTCAAGGACACAGAACTCTTCCAGGGACCTGAAGCCCTTCCAGGACATGGAGAACTTCCCGAGGGGCTGGAGTCCTCCTGCATCCATGGAATCCTTCTTAAGGACTAGAGCCTATGCAGGGCACAGGGCCCCATCAGGACCGAGGAGTCCCTCCTAGGGGTGTGGAGCTTTTCCCAAGGATATGGAGCCCTCCTAAAAACATGGATTGCTTCTCAGGGAGACAAAGCCCTGTTGGGAACATGGAGTCATTCTAGAGGAAATGGAATCCATCTTGGGGAAATTGAATCTCCAGATTATCCCATAGGCTCAGCAACTCTGGCCTTAGGCGTCCTTCCCAGAGCCAGTGTCTGGGCTGTGCTATGCTGGGGAGGGTGGGTTGCAGAACAGATGGAGCTGGGACTGGAGTTGCGGTGGCTGGTATCCTGAGTCGATGCAGGTGGAGTCTGGTGTGTCTCTAATGAAGTATGTGCTGGTTCAGTGCTGCCTTTGTTTCTTGGGGTGTGGGGAAGGGAGGTTAGGAGGGAACCTGAGGAAATCAGCAGGCGTGATGGGAGCCCAGCCTGAATGAGCTGCTGGGAGATGCTGGCTAAGACTTTTGCCCCAACATGTACACACCCGTATCTCTCTCTTCTGGTTCCTGCATTCATTTCCAAACACTTCTTAACGCCTGTTTCTCAATTCCTATTGAGCCCAGTCTGCCATAGCTGATAGAGGTGTGTGTGTGCTGAGAGGGTTGAAATCAGTGAGACAGGCCTCCCTCATGACAGCCACCCCAACAGGGAAGGAAGCCGAGGTCCCAGGAAATTGGAGTAGCAGGCACAAATCTCTGATGTGCGAGAAATATCATGAGAATGTAACTTCTATTTTAAACACCCATTTTTCCAGAGTGCTAGAAATAATCTTTTGTCAATTTGAGATTTCTTCTTTTTTCATAAGGGGCATAGCTGAATTCTGAGGGTCTTAACTAATGCCAAGGTGTTGGGAGAATGTTCTTTCTGGTCACCAGGGTCCATACTTCATCCGTCCCCTGAGATTTCCATTATTCCATCTGGTCCCCAGTCAGTGGTCCAGACAGATGATGTGGGATGCAGGGAGGTTTCTTGTTCCCATCTGCGTAACCCTCTCAGTCCTGAGGTTCTCTCTACCACTTCTGTGCCGCATGTGGAAACCTGTGAGGTTGTCTAAGGCCTTGGCTACCCAGACAAATTTTGAAGCCATTTCTGCTCTGGGTTTCTGCTCTGGGTTTTACTTGACAAACAAAGTTGCTCCGTATTTTAAATCCTATAGACCTATCCAGGGGTGCGGCCTGGGGAGTGGGACCTAGGGCTTCTTCCTGTTGGGACCCTTATGTGCCAGTGCTCTCACTACATTCCCTCCTCCTCTCTCTCTTTCCGCTTTTGTTAATCTGGTTGGGGGTGGGCCTTACTTATTTTGCTTCTCCCAAAGCTTTTATATATGCCTTAAGTCTTTTCTGTTCCCTTCAGGGCATAGGCTTTAGAAGCCCCAAAGCCAGGAAAACAATCCCCTTGTTCTCTGCTTTCTGCAATCACATCTGTTCCTTAGGGCACTGAGAGAACGATGTGGCCAAGTGAACGGTGAGCAGGAGTGAGGGGTGTGGGCTAGGTGTCTGCTCCTAGATCAGAAAAACTGTTCCTGTATCAGAAATATTATTCCATCACATTGAACCTTACAAAGCCAGGTCACTAGAATGGTTGAACCCCAAAAGCTGGGGTTCGGGACAGTGTCAGCAGAGCGCAGAAGGCACTGAAGAGGGAGACAGAGCTGGGACACATCCCACCCAGCTAGGAGGGGTTAAGGGGGCTTCCTGGAAGAGGGGGTTTGAATGAGGATTAAATGAGCTGTCATAATGCCAAGATGTTGGGGAGAGTGTTTTCTGTGATCACCAGGGTCCATATTGCATCCCTCCCCTGAGATTTCCATCATTCTGTCTGGTCTCCAGTCAGTAAGGCCCTCAGAACACTTAGTATCGTGCCTAGCCAGTTACACGAGATGTGTCCAATTTATGTTAGCTAGAGCCACAAAGTGCTTCGACCTGGGGAAGGAACCATAAGGGGGAAATGCAGAGGCAGGAAAGACTGATACTTAGGGAACTGTGAATTGGGCCTGGATGTGTGTGTGCGTGTGTGCGTGTGCATGTGCGGTAGAGTCACCACTGGAGGGATTTAAGCAGGAGAGAGAATGATTGGATAGGTGTTTTGATGGCTGCTGTGGAAGACGGATTTTGGGGAGAGTTTAGAAGACATGAGTGCAGTGACACAGCTGTTGCAGTATTAGAGAGAAATGGTGAAGGCTTCTTAACACAGTGAAAAGGTGAAAAGGAGGGGACCAATTTCAGAGCTATTAGGAGGTAGACTCTGAAGAACTTAGTGACTGATTCGATGTATGGGGTGGTGAGGTATGAGAGAGAGTCTAGGATGACCTCCATGTTTCTGACTTGAGGGTGATGGTGCCCTTCCCTGACACGGTGACACCACTTTGGGGGAGGGGATGATGAGTTCAGTTTTGGACAGTTTGAGTTTGAGGTGCCTATGGGAATCTAGGTGAAGGTGGCCAGCACTAAGTGCTGGGCATAGCAGTGGAATCAGGCCTGGAACCCTGGTTTCCTGGCTCCCCAGATGGGGATCCTTGGTTGTCTTCTGACTTGTCTCAGTGGAGGACAGCCCAAAATCCAAACAACTCCTGCCAGCCTTGAATACAGGGCCGTGGCTGGTGGATACGCTGCTGCCTTGCAGTATCTGTTCATACAACCAGACTAAGACCCCTGAGTACCTACAGCTGCCTGGAGCACATTTATCAACACAGAACTCAATCCCCAGTTGGTGACATTGTGAGAGCTGAGTGACAGCTCAATTCAGCAAATCTATAGGGAAAGCTCTGCGGGAGCTGCAGAGATGAGCCAGACCTGGCTGAATCCTGCCTTGAAGGAGCTCCTGTGGTGGTAAAACGTCACAAATGCAGTCATGATGGGAAAGGTCCTGACAAAGTGCTATAAGATGTGCAGAGAATAATCTCGAAGTGCATTGAGAAAGGATGGTGTCTAAGCTAGCTATGAAAGCTAGTCCTAGGTGTCATCAGAGACCAACATAAGCAAGGACCTGGAGGTGCAGGCAGTACGGATAATGTAGTGAAAGGATGGCCCAGGTGAAGGGTGTAGAGGAAAATCAGGCCAAGGAAGCAGGTGGAGCCAGATTCTGGAGGATTTTGAGGATTTCACTGAAGAATTTGGACTTCATGCTGTGGTAGTGGGGAGCCACCAAAGGTCCTTGATTGTAAGCGTGATGAATCCATCAGGGTTTGACCAAAGTGGCAGCACCACTAGGAGTGATTTCAGGGATTTATTATAGAGATTAGGCATATACACTCATGGGAGCAGTTGGAGAAATCCACAAAGCTACTACCTCTGCATTTGGTGTTGGGCCTGTAGCTGCTACAGGTAAGCTGCACTGATAGTGGGGTGCAGGAAAGTTGAGTGTAAAGTGGGAGAGAGAGTAAGGGTGATCTAGAACCTGGGAAGACAGACTGGAACCTGTGTCTGGCTGTCACTGCCTTCAATGTCAATGATACTGGCAACCTGCAGGAGAAGCTGGCACCTTTTTTCCATGGAACTGCAAAAGGCCCTGGACTCAGAATAGCTGGAGGTGATCTGGTAGGAACCGGATGTGCTGTGCCAACAAAGTGAGCCAGCAAATTTGTGACAACATGTGAGTGCTCCTGCAGTGTCTGGTACTGCTCCACTTTTGCCTTCAAAATCTCACGCAAATTTTTGTTGTGGTCAGCCCTAACCCAGACCCATGCACGGAAAGAAATTCTGGGAAGCACACTTCCAGCCTAGTTTGATCAACCCAGTACAAACTACCATAAGTGAGCTAACCAGAGCTTTCTTGGGATATTAACCTGGCAGCACCCTTTGAGGAATGGTCAGGGAAAAGGAGCCAAATCTCTAGTAGCTCTTGTGTTGACTCTGTAGGATGGCATGTTAGTCATTAGGCTCCTCGTGCATCTCTCAGTCCTCCCTTTCCTTCCAAACACATGATAGCTGTGCTTCTCCCTCTTCATGTTCGATGTGGCCATGTGCCTTGTGTTGGCCAATGAAATATAAATGGAAGTTACATGTCACTTCTGAGTGGAAGCTTTAAGAGTCAGTGTAGGCTTTGTTACTTCTCTTTGCCTTTGTCATGGTGACTAGCAATGTTCCAGATGGTAGCTGCTTTGTCGTCCTGGGTCCCAGGGGGATGAAGACAATGGTGTATAGCAGAACCCCCAGCCAACCTCTAATGGACCTGCAGCAGGAGTGAGAAATAAACCTTAATGGTTTTAAGCCACTGAAAATTTTAGGTCAGTACCACAACATAAACTAGCCTATGCTGACAGAGATGGAGCGCAACAGTAAAGATGAGACATTTTCCTGGAGAGCAGACCTCCCCGCAGCAGAGCTATGGCAGCAGCTTTCACCTCCGTGTTCCTCAGGCTGTAGATGATGGGGTTAAGTGAGGGTGTCATGACCCCATAGAACAATGCGATAATCTTATCCAAGTTGGGGTCCTTGACCTTGGGCTTGAAGTACATGAAGGAGATGGTCCCGTAGAAAACTACCACCACTGTGAGGTGGGCAGAGCAGGTGGAAAAGGCTTTGTGCCGGCCTGCAGCAGAGGGCACCCTAAGGATGGCAGTCAGGATGAACATGTAGGACAGGCAGATGAGCAGGAGTGGGGCCAGCGTCAGGACAACTGTGGCTGCCATTAATACCAGCGCATTGAGGGAGATGTCTCCACAGGCCAGTTTCAGCACTGCCAAGATCTCACAGAAGAAGTGGTTGATGATGTTGTGGCCACAGAAGGGGAGGCGCCAGGTGAGGGTGGACTGCAGCAGTGAGTTGGCAAAGCCTGTCCCCCAGCTCAGCACTGCCATCCGCATGCACGTCTCTCCACTCATGAGCTCTGGATACCTGAGTGGCTGGCAGATAGCCACATAACGGTCGTATGCCATCACAGCCAGGAGCAGGCACTCTGTAGATCCCAGCGCCAGGGTCAGGTACATCTGTAGGGCACAGCCAGGGAAGGAGATGGTCCTCTGGGTTTCCAGGAAGTTGACTAGCATGAGAGGCACGAAGGAGGAGGTGCCACAGATGTCCAGGAGAGAGAGGTTGCTGAGAAAGAAGTACATGGCACTGTGCAGGCGCGGGTCCAGTGTGCTCAGCCCTATGAGGAGGGAGTTGCCCAGCACATTCACAAAGTAGACGCCCAGGCAGAGCACAGACAGGACCATCTCCAGACGAGGGTGCTCATGGAGCCCCAGCAGGACGTACTCCGTCACAGCTGTCTGGTTCGCCCCATCCATCTCATTCTCTCTCCTTTTCCATATGGACTACACAGCTTTATGGAAAAAGCTCTGGCTGGCCTGGAAGACAAGTGACCTGGATATGGGACCTGTAGCAGGTCAGCCTCCCTCTCAGGAATTTAGTTTCACCATCTGTGTAATGAGAGAGTTGGACTTCAGGTTTGCAAGCTGGCCCTTTCAGCTCTGTAGTTCTACTGACATCATGTAGGGGAGGATGCGGCTCATCCCAGTCTCCTAGGCTCTACTCCCCGAGGTGGGCTCAGAGGAGACAACAGAGTAGGATTTATGTTTGATGTACTCCTTTGGAATCTAACGTGTTCTTGGCTGTTCAAAGGAAGCATCTTTTCTAGGTTATGACTTCACATAACTGAATTGTGCCCATAGTATTTCAGATTCATTTATTCGCTGATTATTTATTGAGTGCCTACTCTGTACTAGGTATTGTTTCAGGTGCTGGGCTATAACAGTAAGAAAAATACATGGACAAAGAGATCCCACACCTGTCACAGGTGCGGCCCCCTTCCCTGAATTAGGTGAGATGAGCTCTGGAAGGCAGGTGGATGATGAATGATGCTCACCTAGTGGTCCTTTGGGCCATGAAAGTTGAACATTTCAGCTCCACAGGATGTGTAAACCTGATTTCTGGTCATCTATCCTTAAGGACTAACAGAGCAGTCATTGATTTTTAAAAGAAACATGCATACAAGAACATACATATCCCAATAGATCTACCAGTCACAGGATTTAACCCTGGCCATGAAAGCCAAGTAACTCACTTCTTGGCCTATATATTGCCTTTTAGGGTAAGTGATATTGACAATGATGCCAAATGAGGAGAGAAACCAAGTGTTAATCTGGCAGAGGTGTTGTTAGTCACTGAGTAGCTTTATAAAGGGAGGATTGGGAAGAGACTATCATTCCCTCCTGGCTACCCTCCATTGTTCTGCTGAGCTGGTCTCACTGCCTCCTTGGGAAAGGCTAGTGTCAAGTACTCAGAGGAGGGAGCCCAAGTGTCCGCACAGCACAGTAGTCTTGTTAGGACAGGAAAGCTATCTTCTGGCCAGGTGGTCCCTGGTCTGAAGGAGAAATAGTAGCTGAGCATGAACTTTTATTGTCCAGAAGATATAATCTCCCTGCCCTTCACTTCACTTCTGGATTGACTGTGAGGCCAGTGTCCTGTGACAGCCATGGAGCCCTGCCTGACCTTTTGGGCTGGATTTTCCCTCTTCAGTTTTCCTGCTTAATTGTATCCACCATTTCTAGGTACTGAATGGCTCACCGTTTCCTGAATAAACCATACCTTTTCCCAGCTCCATATCTTTGCCCAAGATGTGGACATGTCCTCCCTCTCTTCCCCTGGGAGGTGTTTCTGCTCAGTTTTCAGAGTCCATATCTGCATCTCCTCCTCTCTTCTCCCTCCTGCCCCTTTGCAGAGTTATCTGCTCCCTTCTTGTGCTCCCACCGCCCTTGGCCATCCCTCCGTGTTATTATGTGGTGTCTGGTGTCCCTGTCTTCTCTACTACACCCTGAGAGCAGGACTCTGTCCTCTTCCTTCCAGCACCTCATACAGCAAGTGCTGCCAGCTCTACAGATATTGAGTGCACTATTTGAAAACCCAAGTTTGCCTCCCAGCTTCAGCATGAACTAGCTGTGTGGGATCGAACAAGTCACTCAGCCTCTCTGAGACCCAGTTTCCTCCCTGACAATTGAGAATGCTGTGTAGCCCAGAGGAGACATACACAAGAAGGGCGTGTAAACTGCCCAGCGTGGTGCAATAATATGATGCTGAGACTGCAGGTGAAAGGCTGCATCTTCAGCCACAGCCCCCACTGGTTCTGCACTCGCCACCTCCTGGACAAGGGCTCCAGTGTCTTCATGACATCCTCTCCCCTCAGAGCCTGTACAGGCTTTCCTTCCTCTACCTGAGTCAGGGTGATTGTTAAGGGACAGTTTCTGGAACTGGATTCCGGGGGCAGTTGGGTAATCTGGGTTAGTAACCGACCTTAGATCTTATCTACGTGAACATTTAAAGGTAGGGTTTCTCTTGCTGAGGTTTGGCAAAAAGATGAAGAACTGCCCAAGAGTGATGGTTCTTTCACGTACTCATTCAACAAGTAATTACTGAGCACCTACTAGGTGCTGGAAATAAGGAGAGACGGACGTGGCTTCTGTCCTCATGGCATTTATAATCATTCACTCTCTGGGTGACCTTGGACACATCCCTTCCTCTGTCTGGGCTTTAATCCTCTGAGATTCTCTCTGAGTCTGAGGTGTAAAGACAAAGTAAAACCTGAAATCTGGAAAGAAGAAGTATAAGGGCTTGGTCTTTGTGGGGTGTGCTGTTACAAAAAGACCTGTGTTCATTTCAAATTCTGACACTGGACACAGGTGTGGGGGTGCGTTCACGCAGGTGAAGGGCGGGAGACCACCTGACTGCAGTTCTCTTCCTCACTCTTGTCTGAGCAAAGGCCGGGTGGCAGTGGCAGAGGCATCAAGGGCTTCGTGAGCGGGCTCTGGCCTGCTCTCCTGCCTCTGCTTCCTCCATGTCCCTCACGCACACCTGCTCCGGCCTCACCAGACCACCCCCGTTGTTTGGACAAAGCCCGCATGCTCCAGTCTCGTCCCTCTTCTCCTGCAGTTTCCTCCAGCTGGAATGCCTTTGTCCTCCACTCGTCTTCCCACGCTCAGCTCCCACTCCTCCTCCTCCGTGCAGCCTTCTCAGATGCTTCCACAGAACCGACCATGCTGGCAGCAGGATGCTCACACAGCTGTTGGCACAGGTTCATTTCATTCTGCCTTGCACTGTAGTTATTTCATTGTATCTGTCTGTCTGTCTGGACTGTGAGCTACTGAGGTGAAGGGACTGTGTCCGATTCATCACTGTTACACTCCCGTGCCCTGCACCCAGATGTCAGTGGTGACCTTTTGAACTGAACTGACCATTTATTGAGATCTAGTGCTATTCTTCGGCCAGTGTCTACTCAGCCCGAGTGACACTGATCCAATGTCTTACCTAGAGATCAACACCTCCTCCCCTCAATACAACCCCTCCTCCCAACAGAAGGATGCAGCCATTGTGAGCGTGAGAAGAGCTCTGGGGCTGCCAGTCTCCTCCCCGCAGTAACAGCTGCTGTTTCTGAAGCTGTCTCTGTGCTACGTCAAGAGCATGGCAGGTTTCCTCACAGTTCAAGCATCTGATCATAACACATTCATGGAAATTAGAATGAGCCCAAGAGACCACAGGTTTATGGCCTCAAAGAATTAAGTCTGTGTCTAGAAAATATCATGTTGCCAGATTACCACAGTTTTTATTCTGCAAAATGGGCAAGGGGTGGGACATCAGGGAGCAGCTGCTGTCTCTTTGGTGCATCAGAAGGGGCTAGATTATGCTGCAGTAACACACAATCTCATAATTTTAGTGGCTTAACATTACAAAGGTTTTTTTTCTTTCTCATGCTACATGTCCACTGTGGGTTTTCAGGACCCTCTCCTCAGAGATACCATCTGGGACATCTCCAGCTACTAGGGCTGGGCAAGGGCAGAGGCATCTCACACCAGCAGTTAGTGCTCCAACCCAGAAGTGACATACATCGTATGTGCCCACAACCCACTGGCCCCGTGTAATCCTAACAACGCCCCGAAGGAAGAGAACCAGAAATGTTGCTGGCTGTGCAGCACCTCTGCACCTGGCACGACGGTCCGGTGGTCCATAGCACACCCAGAAAACCGCTCCAGCATCTGTCGGCCAGTGTCACATACTCAGTCGTGCCCTGCATAATCAGACTCGCAGAGGTATAGGACATTTGAGAGTCTCTGAAAATAACTACTTTCACTGCCCAGTTTTACACTTCCTGAGAGGCAGGGTGATGCTTGGAACGAGCCCTGGACTGGGAGGGAGGGGACCTGGGTTAGATTCTTGGCCTTTGTTTCTATTCTGCTGTGTGACCTTGGTCAAGTTTCTCCTAAGAAATGGAGCCTTTCATTTAGGGGAGCTCTGGTCCTCTGTAATCTCCAAAACATTTCCCTCCATCTTTCTAGTAATTTCCAACCCTGAGACCTGATAGGCCCATGGTTACTTTGTGAGGTAAATATTGTATCAATCTGATGGGCTGGCAAATCTAATTTTAACCATTTAATACTTATTTTAGGCTTCACAAATTATTTTAAAAGAAAGGAAGGAAACATAAGAAAGCTTCCCTTCAGTCACAATTTTTCTGAAGTGTCCGGGTCTGGGATTCCTGCTTCTCCCCTTCCTCACTATATGGCAGAGGAGCTGAGGGTAGACTTTGGAGTCAGAATGATCAGGGTCTCAGTCCCAGCCCTGCCACTTGCTAAAAGTTTTCTCAGCCTCAGTTTCCTTACCTGCAATGTGGAGGTAGTACTAGCATTTCCTCATGGGGCTATTCTGAGGATCCAGTCAGATGAAGCGTGTAAGTTCTCAGCACAGAGCCTGGCACATGGTAAATAGTCAGTAAATGGAAGGTGATGCACCGTCATCCTGATGTTCCCGTCCCCAAGCCAGTAACCTGGTTTTAAATATTTTTAAAAGATTTCGTGAGAATAATCACCATGCCAGATGAATTCTTACTTACTACCCAGTGGCCCAGTGGCATTAGTGCATGTGGGGAGCTGGAGCCAGGAGAGCTGCCCTGGGCTTGGGAGAGCAGAGGGGGAAGTGCTGAGTTCATTACCACAGGCGCACTGTGCTGGGCCCTGCTGGGCCAAGGGGCCCTGGGGACCAGCCTGCTGATCCCCTGCCACGTACACAGACCGCTTGCTCTCTGTACTCAGGGACCACACATTCCCTGCCCAATTTGAAGTACAAACTCTGAAAAAAAAAAAAAAAAGAAAAGAAAAGAACAACAACAACAACAACAAAAAAGAAGTACAAATTCTGAGACTACGTGAAGTTGCAGGTTTGGTGATTGTGGGACCTGGGCTTCAGAGACTCCGGGTTCCTTGCTCTGCCCAAGGAGGGCCCTGCAGGGGGTGAGGTCGGCACAGCAGAGACACTGGACAGAGAATCTGGAGTCTGGCTGTCTTTTCAGTCCTGCCCCGTGGATACCACGGGTTGCAGACCCAGGACTCTCCTTCCCTAGTCCTGGGTGAAAAGGGTTGTCTCCCTCCAGGATTGCTGTGAGGATGTGGATTCATCAAAGTTTAAAGAAAGAAAATTGCTTTGTAAGGTGTGAGACCTCGAGTACATATTTTATTAAGTCAGGGATTTAGGGGCTGGCTGGTTAGCTCAGTTGGTTAGAGCTTGGTGTTATAACACCAAGGTCAAGGGTTCAGATAGCTGTACTGGCCAGCTGCCCCCCAAAACAGGTCAGGGATTTAGTCAGACACATGAGGTTTTACAGGTTTCTTTTTTCTTTTCCTTCCCCCCCCCCTTCCTTTCCTGTCCTTTCATCATAAAGAAAAACAACTTGACACAGTTTAAAGACTTAAAAAGAGCCTTAAATAAAGCAGCAGAAGTTGCAGATTTTCATATTATACTATGATTTGCGTTCTGGAATTTTTATCCACACAGGTCAATGTAAAAAACTGGAAGATTGTTACCACTTATTTTCTATCTGCTCATTAAACAGTGCCCTCTTGCTACCGCGGGGCTACCCCGAGCTCAGCAGGTCTAAGACAGACTCACCGTCATCTCCCACCCCCATCTGCTGCTCTCATCGGCCAGTCCCAGGGTCGCCACTGGTGGCGCCTCTGTCCACCCGAATAAGCCTGTCCTCTCTCTCCCTCACCCACTTCTATAACCCCAAATATTACATTGCTATCTCCCAAATATTATTTTACATATAAAAGCATACTTCAAAAAGTTCATGAAAAGAGTTGTACTATCTTTTACTTCTATTTCTCCATGAACTCTTTGAAGTACCCTCATATATAATATACATAACCACAAATATTTTATTTCTATCTCCCAAATATTTTACGCATGCAAGGGTACTTCAAAAAGTTTGTGGGAAGATTTGTATTATCTATTACTTTGATTTTTCCATGAATTCTTTGAAGTACCGTTGTATATAATACACATAATCTCAAATATTTTATCTCTAGCTCCCAAATACTATCTTCCTCTGCCGGTCTCTGTCTCCGCGTCTCCCTCAGCTCCGTCCTCTCTCCTCCACTGCCCGCCTGGCCCAGGCGTCGCCTGAATTCCTGTCCCAGAGCAGCCCTCTGTCCTCTGCTCTGGAGCAAGGTGACTTTCCATTTCTTAAAAATGAGTAACATTATTCCTTAGGTTAAAGTCATGGTCATTTTAGAAATATTGGATGACATTGAAAAGACTAATTAAGAAAAGGTACTTATCTATAACCCCATCACTCAGAGGAAAGAATTGTTAGTTAATATTTTGTCATAGTTTTCCAGAATTTCCTACATACGTACTTATTCATATATCTGTGAGAACAATACTTAAAAAAATAAAATTGGGATCATACTAAATACAGTGTTATGTTGTTCTCTTTTTTTCTATTAATTACATTGTGAGCATTTCCCAACATCAAATATTCTTCAAAAAATAAAATTTCTGATGGCCGAGTCACATTCTATCATTGGACTCCATCAGGATTTATTTAAACATTCTTCTATGGTTGGACCTTAAGATTATTACAATTTTTTGTGACTGTAAATAATGCTGTGATTAACATCCTTCTTGTATGTAAATTTTTTACTGCACCCCGAATTATTTTTGTAGACTAGATTTCTAGAAGTAGAGGTGTTAGGTCTGGAAGTTTTTAAGGCTCTTGATTCATATTTCCAATTTACTTTCCAGAAGTTTATATTAATTTATTCCCATCTCCACCCGATCTGTATGACACTTCACTACACCTTACTATAATAGACATTATAGTGAAGAAAATTCTTTACCAATTTGGTAGGTGAAGAGTGGTATCTAATCAGAGATGTTGCTGAAAGTAAATCTGATTGTAAACCCCCAATGCCCACAGGATAAAGTCCAAACTCCTGGTGTGGTATCCAAGACCCAGCAGAGCGTCAGGGCTGCTGACAGCCTTCACTCTGATGTGGTCAGAGAGGATTGAGGGTCTCTCTTGCAGGCTGTGCTTGTCTCCTCTGTGCCTCTATCTGACAGCACAGGAAGTGGGAAGAAGGCCTGGGTGGGGACCCGAGGGCTCCTGTGGGGGCTGTGCTCACCAGCAGCCAGATGAGACTGGAGCAGGGTGGGGAAGCGAAATGCTCTGTGAATCTTGATCCATTTCCACTGCATGGTCATTGAGTTCTCAGAAAGGAAAGGTGGGAAGAGGCTGGGCACCAGCAAAGCACAGCTATGGCAGGATCCCAGGGGACAGGGTGAGGAGGGGTAGAGCAAGCCTCCCCAAAGCCAGCTGAGGCCTGGATGCCAGGCAGGAGGCACTGGAAGCTGCTGCTGCTGCTGCTAAAGTGGGGTGTGGGGGAGGCCTTGGGCTGCTCTGGGCGACTGGTGTCCTAGTGGAATCTTGGACTCTGGGCCTCATCACTGACTGTGCTGTCACCTCCCAGGGTGCTAGGCCTTGCCTGCATCTGTGCACTTCCTCCCAGCTCTGCTCAGATTTGGGACTCCAGTCTCTGCCATTATCACCCCTACAATGACGTGTTCATAAATCTATTTAAGAAACTTGTGCAGGGCCTGGACTCGGGACAGAGTGGAATCTGACAGTCCCTGCTCTTAGAGTAACACTGAAGATAAAGAGCATAGAAGATAAAGAGCACAGGGAGACAAGCAAAGTGAGGTGGCTTCCTGATGGAGGTGGCATTTAAATCAGGCCTCAGATGCCAGGGTCAGGCAGTCCTTTGACATATGGGGGGTGGTGTGCTGAGAGGGTGCTGCCTCGTGGGGAGAGCCCAAGAGGAGCACAGAACTGGGAAGTGCAGGGAGTGTCGAGCTCACATTCGGCTGTGTGTGCGGGGCTGAGGGGGAGACTGTGGGCAGAGGGCTGGGAGCTAGTCTCATGGGGCCAGCTCAGGAGGCCTCGATGCCTCACTGAGGAGCTGCTGCTCTATCCTTAGAGCAGTGGGAAGAGTGATGGGATCACACGTGCTTTTTGAAAAGCTCTCTCTGGATGCTGCATGGAGGAAGATTGGAAGGAGAACAAGACTGGTCTTCAGATCAGCCAGGAGGCTGGTCTGGAGGCCCAGGGAGAGATGCTGAGAGCTGGCCCAGGCGATGGCGGGGCAGGAGCGGGGGCGATCTGTGAGCTATTCTGGGGCAGGGTCAGTGGATTTGGTGCTGCCTTTCCGGGATGAGGACACCAGACCCATAGCCCTGCGCCCCACCTGTCCTCACTGGCATTGACATTTGATGGCCTCACCTGCTAACCTGAGACCCGTGCCTACGCAGAGCCCTGCCTCCCTCACCTGGAGGCCCGGCTCCTGCCCCACACCTTCCTGGAGGCCTCCTGCATGTCCTCGTTCCTCAGGGTGTAGATGACAGGGTTCAGCATGGGTGTCACCACAGCATAGAGGACCGTGAAGACCTCATCAGAGATGTGGGCCTCCTTGCTCTTGGGCTTCATGTACATGAAGATGACGGTGCCATAGAAAAGCAGCACCACAGCCAGGTGTGCTGAGCAGGTGGAGAAGGCCTTGCGGCGCCCGGCGGCTGAGGGCACCCTCAGGATGGTGGCCAGGATAAGCATGTAGGACAGGCAGATGAATGCCAGGGGCACAGGCAGCAGCAGGATGGCGCCCATCAGCAGGAAAGCCTCGCTGACTGACGTGTCACCACATGCCAGCTTCAGCACTGCCAGGATCTCACAGGTGAAGTGGTTGACCACACGGTGGCCACAGAAGGGCAGCCTCATGGCAATGACCGTCTCCGTCACTGACTTGAGGAGGCAGAGGACCCAGGCGGCTCCTGCCAGCAACAAGCAGAGCCGGTGGCTCATGAGCATAGGGTACCTGAGTGGCTGGCAGATGGCCAGGTAGCGATCATAGGCCATGATGGCGAGCAGCAGGCACTCCGTGGAGCCTGTGGACAGGCTCAGACACATCTGGATGGCACAGCCAGTAAAGGAGATAGTCTTTTGGGATGACAGGAGGTGCACCAGCATCAGGGGCACAAAGGTGGATGTGTAGCAGATGTCCACGATGGAGAGGTTGCCCAGGAAGAAGTACATGGGCGTGTGCAGGTGGATGTCTAGCATGCTCACCACCACAACGGCTGTGTTTCCCAGCAGGGTCACCAGATACATTGCTGAGCACAGAGGGAAGAGCAGGTGCTCCAGGAATGGATAGCCAGAAAATCCTTTCAGAAAGAACTCAGCAACCCCTGTCCTGTTGACTGGCTCCATGCTGCAGGAGAGACACACAGCTGGGAGGGAAGGAGAGAGGGTGCAGGGTGGTGGGAAGCTCGCAGAGCCTCTTCTGGGACAAGGCAGATGGCTGGGGTCTTTTCCAGCTCTGACACACTGTCTTTGACTTTGGGCCGTCCCCTTACCCTCTCTAGGCCTCTGTTAATCCATGTGAAAAATGAGGATTGATTTAGATCAGCATTTCCCTAAGAGAGTGTTAATAGAAATGTCAGTAGGCCATCTAAAAACTCAACTTGAGGCAACACTGGACTAATAAAAAATAAAGCTCTTTACTGCTGGACTTCTCAGAGGCTTTAATATGCTACTGTCATTTGTGACTTTCCAAAAGCAGTGCAGAACATGCACTCCCCATGGTTCCCCCTTTCACAGAACACGCATTAACCTACTGCAGATAAGCGTTCTACAAACAGGGTTTGGGAAACAATGGGTCAGAGGTCTTCAACTTTCACAAGCAACAGAATCACCTGGAAAGTTTGTTAAACCACACCTTGTTGGGCCCCCTCCCAGAGTTTCTGACTCAGCAGGTCTGGGTGATGCTGCTGTTGCTGGCCCAGGTACTATACAGTGAGAACTCTGGGCTAAATAGTCTGAGGGTCCTCCTGGCTTTAAGGAAGTCTCTGAGCCATTGTGTATATGGTTCCTACTGTCTGGAATGTCCTTCTCCTTTACCCCTCAGCCTGCAGAAACGTGACTTGTCAATTCAGGCCAGCCCTCGTCTCCATGTGCGAAGCATACACCATGCCTTGTGTTGGAGGGTCTGCTGGCCTCAAAGCCTATCAGTGGGAGTGTCTGCCTGTCCCCTCTGCAGGGTCAGTTTCATCAGCTACATTGTGTACATTGAACCTTCAGAATCTGCCTTGTTTGTAGGTTTTCTAGCTACAGTTGGACGGACCTTAGACCCTGCCCCGAGTCCCGATTTTCTCCAGGCCAAAGCCAAGTTGCTTTGACTTCATGAACTCCTGGGGCATTAGCACGGAAAGTGCCCTGAGAGGTCAATTCATTGGATCTGCCATTGTGCAGGGGGAAAACCGAGGTCATACTTGAGGTGAGTCTCAAGTCCAGTCCATCCAACAGCGTGACACCAAAGCCACTGTCAGAGGAGATGTTTGCTTCTTTCAAGCCCCAAGTATCACTGTTCTTTTATCGTGCTGGATGGACATCTTTCTCCCTCTTCCTCCCCACAATCATCTCACCAGCTAAGGAGCATGAGTCAACCTGTCCTTAATGTTCCAGGGTACCTGGCACGGTGCCATTAATCCCGTGGGACACATTGCCGAAGCCAGGGCCTGGGCTGAACACCAGTGTCTCTGTGCCTCACGTGCATAAGACATTTCCTTCTTTTATGCCTCCCTTGTTTATTCATTCCAGAATCCAGAAATGATTGAGGACTACTGCAGGCCAGGCACTGAGCGAGGCATGAGGAGAGCCAGTGAGGACAAGGGTGCTCCCAGGCTGCTGAACCCAAACCCTCTCAGGCAGTAATCTCCTCTACCCTTTGCTGCCAGCCTCGTCCTGCTTCTGTCTGCATGCCTTCAGTGACAGCAAGCTCATTACTCCCGTACATTCTGTCTCTGTTTGCACTCTGTTAAATGAGGGCTCCTTCCACAAACTCCACCTCAGAGTTTGCCAGCTGGGTCCTGGAGGGAGCTTGCAGCTCACACTCTCCCCAGCCCCACTTGAAGGGTCACAGAATCCTTCCTAATGTGGAGTCTGTGTGGGTCTCACTGGGCCTCCACCCCCCATCAGGGTTCCTGGCTGGGTGGCCCCTGTGGATACTCCTTCTTGTCCCACAGTGTAAACACGGGGTCCAGAGCTTAGCCCTACACACTGAGGCCCTACCTCGGGGAAGTAAGGTCCACTTCTGCAGCAAGGAGATCTCTGACCTGGTCCTGGGGCCTCAGAGAGAAGGTCTTGCCTCAAGTCGACTGTGTCCAGAGTCATCACGGGGTCAGGGCGTGTGAGCTGTGAGCTCCCTCCAGGACTCAGCTGGGAAGGTCTGAAGCTGGGTTCCTTGAAGGAGTCCCCGTTTAACAGGTCGCTGACAGAGACAGGCACTGAGCCAGGGCTGGGGTGAGGCACAGAGGTGACCTTGTGCTTTCCCTGCAGCCCCAGTGGCTGAGCCAGGCCACGGCCTGCCCTTTGTGTGGTTCCACATACTGCAATTTACCCCGAGAGTCACTAGGGAAGACCCTCAGCCACTGGCTACCTGTTGGAATATACATCCATTCACACAGGGTCACCACATTGGCACCCACTTACATGTGTATGCACGAACACCTGTTTGACATACAGGTACACACCTATGTGCCTGTGAGTGTATGCCACACACAGGCTCGTGCGTGTGCATGCGCGGTCATTCACAGGAGTGTATGTGCATAGGTACCACATGCTCTCACTTGCTCTATCTTCACACACACACACACACGCATGCACGCACGCACGCACGCATGCACGCACGCACGCACGCACGCACGCAGGCACCCTGTGGTGCAGGTCCCTGCCCCATGGCCAGGGAGCTTCAGAGGGCCGGGCAGGATGACAATCCCTGGGAGACCACAGCTAGGCAGAGGCCTTGGGGGTATCACTAGGGAAGGAGCAGCCCTGAGGCAGGGGAGCAAAGTCTTCCTAGGATAAACTAGGAGGACAAAGGAGCCCCAGAGCAGCAATGAGGTCACCAGAGCAGCTCAGTGTTTGTCTCCTTCCCATCCTGCATGCCAAATACCTGAGTCTCCCGTCCCTGCCTTCTGTCTTTCGGCTGAGGGCTGGGGCCTGGGGGAGAGGAGAGGCGGAGGGATGCGACTAGGTACTGTGGAACTTTGCTCCCAGAGCAGGGCCAGGAAGCTTTGTCTTCAGAGCCTGCAGCAATGTCTCTCTTCTAGCAGAAAGCAATCTAAAAACCAGCTCACGTGGCACCTCCCACAGGGAGCCTTCCTTTGTCTTCCTGAGGGCCACCCTGAGCCCTCCCCACTTTGTGCCGCACAGCCCCGTGTTTGCTCCTCTAGGAGGATGCTCGTCTCTCTCACTCACCTCCTGCCTGTTGCCTACCCCTGTCAGCCCGTGGGGATGTTACCTCCTTGCCCCTCCTCTCCCAGGTTCTGAAGATGAGGCCCCCAGCCTGGCCACAGCCAACTTCTCTCTGTCTTGCTGTGACTTCCTGAGGCTAAGGCAAACTGGAAATGGGCAGCTGGCTGCCAAACATGGGCTGTTCCCAGGCTGGAGGACACCCTGGCAGAGCTGAGAGGAATCTTGCAGATCAGCTAGACCACCCTCTTGTTATACATGGGGAAATTGAGGCCCAGAGAGGGGAAGAGGCTTGCTCAGCATCTCACAATGAGTCACAGGGGGAAACCAAGGCCCTGGTAATGCCTGAGGGCTCTTGACTCCTTCTTCCTCCACATTCCTGATTCTCACTTACCTTCAGGCTCTTCCAGATCCATGTCCTTTGTTCCATGAAAGATGTTTCAGAAGGTTTGAGACCAGGGACCTCCTTTGGCTGAAGCTAGGGGGTTGCAGGCCTAAGAAGCAGGCTGGAGCCTCCTCTGCAGAAAATCCGGGTGGGCAGGACACAGGCCCAGCTTTCCAAACTGTGAAAAAGTGCCTAGACTTTTGTAGAATTCAGTGAAGTGTCTGCAACTTAGAATTAAGTGGAGCTTTTAGAATTTAGCAGAATTATACAGCACGCTTAGAATTCATTGGGGTTTCTGAAATGTGTCAGGTTTCGTAGAATTAGGAAATTCTGGTGGACTCAAGGCTGAACAGAATGGCCAATAGTTTACCGTGGGCAGCCAGGGACCCCATGAGCTGGGCAGCACCCAGGTGCATCCTGGCTGACAGCCTCCAGGGGAGCAGGCAGGCCAAATGGACAAGGCGCCTTTCAAAGCTCCCTGGCATCCAGGGACTGCATGATCCCCAAGGCAATTTAGAGGGAGAAGAGAAAATGTGCCCAGCTTAGAAACTTTGGGACACTTGAGGGATGATGTCCCAAAGACCCAATTACACAGAGTCTATTTAGAAATCTTAATTGATGTGGAAAAGTTGGAGAAAGTGGCCCAGAGCTAGGAATCCATCCTCACAGGTCAGTACCTGACCAGCACTGGTCTAGGAACATTAGTGGAATGAATAAATGAATAGATAGATGAATAATTAAATGAATGCGTAAGCATGTTTTAATGAATAAATTTAAAAATAAGTGAATGGGTGAAAAAATGATAGGTAGAGTTGCTGTAAGACTGGCCCGAAAGCGCGAATCTTACTTGTTGGGAAGGCTCATCTTGCAAAGACCAGGAGACAGAGATCGCTGCAATCAAGCAAGAGGTTTTTTATTTCCAGCATGCTGGGCTCGCTCCGTCTTCAGGACAAAAACTGCCCCGATCTCTTACCATAAGCACTTTTTATACAGTTTGGTAGGCAGACTTAGGCAGCAGGATGGGTTGTATGTCGTCTATTGGCTACTTTAAGTGACCTTTAAAATCATTGGTGACTTTTAGCTTTTGGCGGACAAAGGAGGGACTGAGGTATTGACCAACGGTCCACCCCCCCTCTTCCCTCCCTTGGTGTCCAAAGATAAGGAACTGGTCATGCTGTTCCTGGAATCGGGTGAGCATACTCCCTTCCTGGAACTGGGTGTACTTTGGGCGGTTTGGGAATTCCCACCCGCAGGGGCTTGTAAAACCTTGCGCAAGCTAATTACAGAAGCAGAAAAGCTAGTCAGTTAATATTCAAGGGTGGGGGAAGGGGTTCAGGTCCACATTGCTTTCCAGGTGGGAGTTAGAGGTCTTGGTGCAAAATTTGGGGTGTAATAGGGGAAAGAATTGATGAAGAGACACAAACAGAATCAGAATATCAGAGCAGGACCTTACAGGCCATCTTGACCAATACTCATTGTTCATATAGGAGAACTGCCCCAGAGAGGGGAAGGAGCTAGCTCAATGTCACTTAGGGAGGCAGGAGTGCAGCCTGGGATTGGCTCTGACACAGATTTGTCTACCCTTGAATCGTATCTCCCTCAGTGCCTGCAAAGCTGGTCTGCCCAGGTCAGCCAGCGGCCGGGTTCCTCTCATCTCCACCTGGACCCTGTTCCCTGCGCTCAGAACATCCGTCGTGACGTCCTTCTTGAGGTCCCTTCCAGTTTTCAGAGTCCATGTCTCCGCAGGCCTCTTTAAAACGTGGGGTCATTTTATTTTGCAACTGGATATTGTTCTTAGATTTTTATTTAACTATTTTAAAGCCACAAGTAATTTCATTAGCTTTTTATTTATTTACACAAGCAATATATATAGAACATTATCGTAAAAAATTTAAAGAATACTGAAATATATAGTGTAAAAGTGACCCTCCCTTTTCATGCTCCCCAACTCACTTCCTCCCCCAGATGTGACCAGTATTATTAGTTTTGTATTTATATGTATATATACACCTATATGCATATCTATCTAGATACTTTTCTGGTCATTTGCGTATGTGTATATCTACATAGAAATAGCTCTTTGATCATATGTATGTATGGCTTTTTAGTATGCTTTTTTGTTGTAGCTTTATTGAGGGATAATTGATGTACAACTGCATAGTACACATTTTTAATATATTTTTAACTGAATCATAATTGATTATACATATCTTTTGGGTTCAACATTGACATATATTGATTGAATCAGTATTATTAGCATATACTTTATTACAAATCATACTTATTCTTTATGGCCCTTATCAAATCTCTCCTGATGGAGTTTGGATGTGTTGTCCCCTCCAAAACTCATGTGGAAATTTGATCCCCAATGTGGCAGTGCTGGAAACCGATTGAGTCATGGGGGCGGATCCCTCATGAATGGATGAATGCTCTCCCTGGGGGAGAGGGATTAATGAGTGAGTTCTCGCTGTATTACTTCCCGCGAGAGCTCCTTGCTTAAAAAGACCCTGGCACCTTTTCTCTCTTGCTTCCTCTCGCCATGTGATCTGCCTATACCCACCGGCTGCCTGCCACTTTCCGCCATGAGTAGAAGCAGCCTGAGGCCCGTGCCAGATGCAGCTGTCCCAGAATCGTAAGCCAAATAAACCTCTGTTCTTTATAAATTACCCAGTCTCAGGTATCTCTGTTATAGCAACACAAAACCGACTAAAACATCTCCCCATCCCCCTCTCCCTCTCCCCAGCCCCCTCTCCCTCTCCCCTCCCACCCCTGATAACCCTAGATTTCTTCTCTCCTTCTGAAAGAGTAACAGTTACTCTGCTGATGTGTTGCCTAGGTGATCTGACCAGTGCTGAGAGAGGTGTGATCAGGTCCCCCACTATTATCGTAGAGCAGATGCTTCTTCTATCACTCTGGAATGGGCTATGTGGAGAGAGACATCCTCTTCTTTGGTCTCTGCTGGTGACTGTCCTTGTGTCAATGCACTCGAGTGGCTGGAGGGCCATCTGTATGGTGGTTGTGGCGTCTAGCCCGTGGCTATCGTGGTGGCTATGGTGGGCCACCCACACGGAAGTGGTCTTTTTGGCATGCTCCTTGCCTGGATGCAGGAGGAGGGGTCATCCCCACTCCATGTCTCAGGACTCCTGGTGGGCCCTGTGCAGTAGCGGCAGTGTGCCTGTTTGTGGGAGGAGGGGTTGGTCCCCGGCTCCATCTGTTTTTACATTCTAAGATGTTGTTGCAGAGCTTTTGGGTGGGAGGGGGAGAAGGAAAGAGGGAAGGAAATAGGATGGGAGAAGGAGGAGGAGGGGGACATGGCTGGGGCTCATGGCATCCCCCTCATTCCTGCAGGGGAGACCAGGGGGCTTCCAGGGGTGGCTTCGTCATTGCTGGGCTGAATGCAGATGTTGGGTGGGTGTGTCTGGAGCCCTCAGCCCCCACTGTCCTGGCTCAGGAGCCTGGGGTGTTTCCTGTGGCAGCTCAGTGTTTGTCACTAGACTAGCTGTGGGTGTCAGGGGGCATGGCTGAGGCCCCCAATCCTCCTCCTTCCCTGCTTTGGGGGCCCAGGGGGCTTCCATTCCTTCTAGGTTTTATGGGTGTTCTTTGGTGAAGTGAGACCCTCAGTAGTTAATATCAAACTTTGTCTCTGGTCTGTGGGTACTTTGTTTTTTCTTTCAGTTCTGTGTTGGATTATTCGCTGTTCCCACCACTTAAACTCTGCATGGGGACTAATTTGTTGTCCTTTGCTTACTTCTAAAATGGGGGAACTTCCTGTGGGCACCAGCACTTGAGCCCTGTGGTTGCTGCTTTGCTGCTGATTCACTGGGGAAGGCTTTTTGTGCAGTTCAGGTTTTAATGGCTGACTTTCTATGTACGTCCAGGTCTCGTGAGGTCTGGTACACCTGGGTTGTGTAGAAGCTCTGGTGTGGACCTGAGTCTTTTCAGCAAACTGTATCCCCTGCGGTTCTATATTCCTGACCAGTCTACACAAAATGGTCCTGTGCTGATTGGGGGGCAGATCAGCTGTCCATGCTGTGCCCTAATGTTTTCCCAGTGGGTCTGTCTCCTCCACTGCCCATGTTCCAAACAATTCCCATGAGAAGGGCCACGTTCCAGTCCCTTGCAATGACTCACCAGCCTCTGAGTGGCTCCTTTTTTCGGTTGTTGTGGCCCCTCGCTCCTATGTGGGTCCATGGGGGCCCAGCTAATGGTCTTGCTGGCCTGGGGGCCACCAAGGCCCTCTTCTCCCCTGCCACCTCCAAGCAACTTCATAGGAAGGGCACAGCTGTGGCTTTTGCCAGCTCTTGCTCCATGTGCTCACCAGGGCCAGCCTTGAAGTGGCCAGGGCTCAAAATGATAGGAGTGATCCTTTCTTTCTCTCACCATGGCTTCTCCTGCCTTTATGTACTCTGTCTCTCCTCCTCTTCCCCGAGCTCTAGTGGCCCCAGCTTGGCTGTCGTTGCTTTTTAATAGTTGTAAATCTGTTGATTTGTGGGAGAGAGTGACGCTGGGGACCGTCTATTCCTGTCTTAACCGGAACTCTTTCTTTCAGCACTTCATATGTGTCACCCTACCACCTCTGGCTTCCATTGTTTCTGATGAGAAATCAGCATTAATCTTCTCATGGTTACCTTGTGTGTGATGAGTCCTTTGTCTCTCACAGCCTTCAACGTTTTCTCTTTGTCTTTCAAGTACTTTTACTATTACGTGTCTGGGTATGGGTTTCTATTTTTTGAGTCTGTCGAGTTTCTTGGGATGTGTAAATTAATGTTTTTCGTTAAATTTTGTAAGTTTTCAGCTGTGTAATGATTTCTTTTAATATTTTTTTCTGCTCCTTTTTGTCTCCTCTCTCCTGGTAATCCCGTCACTCACAAGTTAGTACACTTAATGGTGTTTTACATTTCCCTGAGTTGTGTTCACTTTCCTTTTTCTCTCTTTCTATTCTTCAGATTGTATAATCTTTACGGGTCTATCTTCAAGTCTGATGACTCTTTCCTCTGCCAGTTCAAATCTACTGTTGAGCCCCTCTAGTGAATTTTTCATTTTGGTTATTGTACATTTAACTCCAGAATTTCCATTAAAAATAGTTTTTTAAATCTCTTTATTGGTATTCTCTATTTGATAAGACGTCGTCATCATTGCTTCCTTTACTTTTTTTCCCCCTAGCAGTGGAATTGCTGGATCATATGGTAATTCTATTTTACTTTTTTTGAGGAGCTGCCACACTATTTTTCACAGTGGCTGTTCCATTTTACATTCCCCCAAACAGCATACAAGGGTTCCATTTTCTCTAAGTCCTCACTGACACTTGCTATTGTATTTTTTTTTTATAATAGCCATCCCAGTGAGAAAGAAGTAGTATCTCATTATAGTTTTGATTTGCATTTTCTTAATAATTAATGATGTTGAGTATCTTTTCATGTGCTTATTGGCCATTTGTAGAGCTTTTGGGGAGAAATGTCTATTTAAGTCCTTTGCCGATTTTTAAATTTGACTGTTTTGTTGTTGAGTTTTAGGAGTTCTGTCTATATTTATGGATATTAATCCCTTATCAGATACATGATTTACAAATATTTTTTGCCATTCTGTGGGATGCCTTTTTACTCTTTGACATTGTCTTTTGATGCACAAAATTTTAAGGTTTTCATAAAGTCCAATTTGTATATATTTTCTTCTGTTGCCTCTGCCTTTGATTTATTTTCCCAACAGAGATCTTTTTTATTGCATCATTAAAATATACAAGCATGTCTTAGGAATCAAGCTTGTTTGCTTTTCATGTTATATCCAAGAACTCATTGCCAGATCCAATGTCATGAAGCTTTTGCCCTATGTTTTCTTCTAAGAGTTTTATAGTTTTGGGTTTTACATTTAGGTCTTTGATCCATTTTAAGTTAATTTGTGTACATGGTGTTAGGTAAAGGGCTAACTTCATTCTTTTGCTGTGGATATCCAATTTTCCCAGCACCATTTGTGGAAAAAACTGTGCTTTCCTCATTGAATGATCTTCTCACTCTCGTCCATTCCATTGGTCTATATGTCTTTTCTTTACGCCATACCAGACTGTTTTAATTACTGTGGATTTGTAGCAAGTTATGAAATCAGGAAGTGTGTGTCCTCCAGCTTTGTTCTTTTTCAGGTGTGTTTTGGTTACTCAGAGTCCTTTCAGATTCCATATGTATTTTAGGATGGGTTTCTCATTTTCTGAAAAAAAAGTCATTGGGATTTTGGTAGAGATTGTGTGGAATCTATAGATCTTTTAATTCTTTAATCATAGATTTTTTCAATTCTTTGAATACAGTTATGATGGATGCTTTGAAATCTTTGTTAAATCTGACTTTGGACACTTTTGCAGGCAGTTTCTATTGCATGTTTTTCTCCTCATGTACGGGTCACACTTTCTTGTTTCTTTGCATGTCTCAATTTTTTGTTGTTGTTGAAAATGGGTATTTTTGGTAGTATGTTGTAGCATCTCTGGATACTGATCTTCTACCCCTCTTTGTAGCTTGCTTTTGTTGTTGTTTATTTCTGACTTGGCTGGACTACTTTAGTTTAGTCTATTTGCCTGCAGTGTGCAGCCTCTGATGTCTCTCCTCAGAAGATATAACCTTAGATATGTTCACACTCACCCTGGGTTGACAGTGGTTTTAACAGAGCTGTCTTTGACTGTTCGCTTTCCCTGATCTCTCTGTGAAACTGTCTGCCTCTGTGGGTGTCATACCCAGTGTTAGGCTCCACTAATTGCCATCTGATTGCTCTATTGGTTTTGACCATGCCCTGGGGAATGAATTACTCCACAGCCTGTTCCAATTAAATTTGGGCAGGAGTAGTTTTTGAGGCTAGTCTTTGAGGTTTGTTCTGACCCTAGGAGACTCTCCTTAGCTGTCTCTTTTCATGATTTTTTCTGGTAAACGAGATAGCTTATGAGCTAGCTTGTTGCTCTCATAGAGCTACCAGTCTCCTCTTAATTGTTTACCACCAAAATATCTGTTGTTTTCAAGACTGCTTTTAGGATTGAACTTCCCCACATTCTGTTTCAAATAAAGTCAATTCCTTTGGGATAAGACATCAGAATAATCTGTTTTTATAGACTACCCCTTCCCATGGGCAAAATCTCCGAGCCACTGCCCTAGGTGCTGGGTGGGAGGCAGTAGCCTCTGGTCTTCTCAGCTTGCCTTTCCCAGTGACTTATGAGCTGGGGTGAGTGAGATAGGAGCCCAAGTATTCTCTGCCTGCTGTAGCTGGGGTAGAGCCTCCATATTACATGTAAGGGCTGAGTGGAGGAAGGGAGCCCCCAGTCTCTCAGTTGCACTGATCATAAATTTAGCCTTTGCAACTTGGGGTTGGAGGGTGTGAGAGATGCTGGTGGTCTCTCCTCTCTGTGATAAATGTTCTGTCTGCACTTGAAACAAATGTGTATTCTGCTGTTACTGGGTGGATTGTTTTATAAATTCAATTAAGCCGATTAAGAGCACTCTTTAAGTCTTCTATATTCTTACTCATATTCTGTCTATTTGTTTTTCAATTATTGAGAGAGGGGTGTTGGAATCTTTGGCTAAAATTATAGATTTGTCTATTTTCCCTTTCAGTTTTGTTAGTTTTTGCTTTATGTATTTTGAAGCTTTGTTGTTAGACGCATAGGCTTTTAGGATTGTCATGTCCTCATGATGAATTGACCTTTTTGTCATTTTCAAATGACCCTCTTTTCACTGTTAATATTCTTTGCTCTAAAATCTACTTTGTTTGCTATTAATATAGAATTGAGTTTTTAAAAATTTAGTTGGATAATCTCTACCTTTTAATTTAGATGTTTAGACCATTTACATTTAAAGTTATTATGGATATAGTTGGGTTTAAATATTTCACTTTGTTTTCTATTGTTCCATCTGTTATTTGTTACCCATTTTATTTTTCTCTGTATCCTTTTGGATTTATTGAGTATTTTTGTGATTTCATTTATGTCCTTTATTGGCATACTATCTTTTATTTTTAGTGGTTGCTTTAACTATTACTTATCAATCTACTTTTAATTAATATTATGCCACTTCACCTATAGTGGATAAGTGTTAGGACAGTGCACTTTTGTTTCCCTTCTGCTGGGTTTTGAGCTATTGCTGTCAAATATCTTAATTCCACATATGTTATGAATCCTATAATATCTTATTACTTTTGCTTCTAACATTAATAGCGTTTTAAGAGCTTTAAAAATTAGGGGGAAAATCTTTTAAAATTATTTTATTTTATTTTTCCTAAGTAATAGACTTTATAGCAGTTTTAGGTTTACAGAGAAATTGAGCTGAAAGGACAGATAATTTCCATACCCTTCCCCCACACACATACACAGTTTCTCCTGTTATTAATATGCTACATTAGTGTAGTACATGTATTACAATTATGAGCAAATATTGATATATTATTATTAACTCAATTTTACATTGGGATTCCCTCTTTGTGTTGTATAGTTCTATGGGTTTTGCCAAATGCCATGCCATGTATTCATTGTTACAGTATCATACAGGATAGTTTCACTGCCCTAAAAATCCTCTGTGCTCCACCTATTAATCTCTCCCTCCCTCCCTTCTGCCCTAAAACCCTGGCAACCACTGATTTTTTTCTCCATTACCCCAAACATTAATAATTTCTTTGTATTGGAAACAGTCAAAATTCTCTCTTCTAGTTAATTGAAACAATACAATAAATTATTAATTATAGACACCCTACAGAGCTATAGAACACTGAACATTATTTGTCCTATTTAGCTGTACTTTTGTATCTATTAACTGACCTCTTACTATCCCCTTCTCCCCCTCCCTTTCCCAGCCTCTGGTAACAGCCATTCTACCCTCTACTCCCCTATGATCAATTTTCTTAGCTTCCATATATGAGTGAGAATATGTGGTATCTCTCTCTCTTTGTTCTTGGCTTACTTCACTTAATATAATGTCTTCCAAGCTCATCCATGTTGCTGCCGATGCCAGGTTCATTTTTTTCTAATGGCTGAATGGTATTCTATTGTGTATATATTCCACATTTTCTTTATCCATTCATCTGCTTATGGATACTTGGGTTGATTCTATATTATGGCTATTGTGAATATTGTTGCAATAAACATGGGAGTGCAAATATCTCTTCGATATACTGATTTCCTTTCCTTTGGATATATACTAACTAGTGGGATTGCTGGATCATATAATAATTCTACTTTTAGCTTTTCTAGAAAGCTCCAGACTGTTTTTCTTAATGGCTGTACTAATTCACATCCTTACCAACAGTGTATAAGAGTTCCCCTTTCTCTGCATCTTTGCCAGCATTTGTTAATTTCTGTCTTTTTGGTAATAGACATGCTAACAGAAGTGAGATGATATCTCATTGTGGTTTTGATTTGTATTTCCTTGATGATTGGTGATGTTAAGCATTTTTTCATATACCTGTTGGATTATTTATTTTCTTGCTATTGAGTTGTTTGAGTTCCTTGTATGTTCTGGATATTAATCCGTTGTTGGGCGCATATTTGCAAATATTTTCTCCCATTCTGCGAGTTGTCTCTTCACTTTGTTGATTGTTTTTTTGCTGTGCAGAAGATGTTTAGTTTGATATAATCCCATTTGACTATTTTTGGTTTTGTTTCCTGTTCTTTTGAGGTCCTCTTCATAAGATCTTTGCCCATGCAGTGTCAGACTCCACAGCAGGTGCTGCCGGCAGCTCAGTGGGAACTCCGGCCTGGAAATTCTGCAGAGCTGAGCCTACAGGGGCGTGGAAGTGGCCCAGCTCTCTATACTCTTAAGTTTTGTAGGTCGAGTTTGCATAAGGACAGCCTGGGGTTGTGTAGGCAGCTTGTGGGGTGGTGACGAAGTCAGGGACCCCTCTCTAGTACTCCCTCCAGGAAGTACATAGTCTTCTTTGCACCCCTGCAGTGTCTGTAGGAAGGTTCCCCTTCTCTGCAGATGACACTGTTCCCTGAGACAACCCTAACCAGGTTGACTGCAGAACTGGGTTGTTCGGGAGTAAAAGTCCACTTGGCAAAAACAAGCAAACAAGTAAATAAATAAAAATAAAATAAAATACAATCTTTGCCCAGCCTAATGTCCTGAAGCATTTCACCTATGTTTTCTTCTAGTTTCATTGTTTTAGGTCTTACATTTGAGTCCTTAACCCATTTTGCATTGGTTTTTGTGTATGGTGAAAGATAGGGGTCTAATTTCATTCTTCTGCATACAACTATACCGTTTTCCCAGCACAATTTATTGAAGAGACTGTCTTTTCCACAGTGAATATTCTTGGCACCTTTGTTGAAAATCAGTGAGCTGTAAATACATGGCTTTATTTCTAAGTTCTCTATTCTGTTCCATATGTCTGTGTGTCTGTTTTTATGTCAGTACCATGCTGTTTTGGTTACTATAGCTTTGTTGTATATTTTGAAGTCAGTTAACGTGATGCGTCTAGCTTTATTCTTTTTACTCAAGATTGCTTTGGCTATTTGGGGTCTTTTGTGGTTCCATACAAACTTTAGGATAATTTTTTCTATTTCTGTAAAGAATGTTGTTGATATTTTGATAGGGGTTGTCACTGGATCTGTAGATTGTTTTTGGTAGTATGGTCAGTTTCACAATATTAATTATTCCAATCTGTGAATATGAGAAGTTTTTCCATTTCCTTGTGTCCTCTTCAATTTCTTTCATCAGTGTTGTATAGTTTTCCTTGCAGATCTCTTTCACCTCCTTGGTTAAATTAATTTCTAGGTATTTTATTTTATTTTCATAGCTATTGTACATAGGATTGCTTTCTTGATTTCTTTTTCATCTTGCTTGTTATTGGAGTATAGAATCACCACTGATTTTTGTATGTTGATTTTGTATCCTGCAACTTTACTGAATTTGTTCTAAGAGTTTTTTGGTGGAGCTTTTAAGATTTCCTATATATGATGTATTAGTCCATTTCTGTTGCTTATAAAAAAATACTTGAAACTGGGTGATTTATGAGAAAATGAAATTTATTGCTTACAGTTTCTGAGGCTAGGAAGTCCAAAGTCCAGGGAACACATCTGGTGAAGGCTTTCTTTGGTAGTGACTTCAGTGACTGCAGAGTATTATATTGCAGAAAATGGCAGAGCAGAAAGAGCAAGAGACCAACCTCCTCATTTACTCTCCTTTTAAACAAAACCCCCAGAATCATGTCCCTGACTGCCATTATTAGTCCATTCACTATGGCATGATCCTACAATCTAATCACCTCTTCAAGGCTCCACCTTTCATTTACCATAGTAGGATTTCTCACCCTCTTAACAGTCACAGTGGAAGCCAATACATAAAATACATAAAACTTTCTAATACATAAAACTTGGGGACACAATTCAAGCTTCAGTGAGTTTTGGGGGGACATAATTCAATCTACTACATAAGATCATGTCATCTGCAAACAGGGACAATTTAACATCCTCCTTTTCAATTTGGATGCCCTTTATTTCTTTCTCTTGTCTAATTGTTCTGGCTAGGGAAAAAGTCTTTTATATTTATTTACATTTTAATCACCTCCGTTGGTAGTCATTGCTTTTTATAGATATGTATTTTCTTCTGGTATCATTTTTCATCCACCTGAAGGACTTCTTTGAACATTCTTGTAGGTATCGGTTGAGCTCATAGAAGTAGAAAGTAGAATTGCGGTTATTAGAGTCTGGGAAGGGTGGATGGAAGGAGAAGATAGGAAGAGATTGGTTAATAAATACAAAATTACATCTAGATAGGAGGAATAAGTTCTAGTGTTCTATAGCACTGTGGGGTGTCTATAGTTAACAAAAACTTACTGTATATTTACAAATAGCTAGGAGAGAGAATTCTGAATGTTTCCAACACAAAGAAATGATAAATGTTTGAGGTAATGCGTATGCTAACTACCCTCAAGTGATCATTACACATTGTACACATGTATTGAATATTACTCTGTACCCCATAAATATATACGATTATTGTGTTAATTAAAATTAAAAAAACACACAACAAATAACAGATCTGCTTGTAGATCTGCTCTGCTGGTGATAAAGTCAAGTTTTGTATGTCTGAAAATATTATTTTGCTTTTATTTTTTGAAGGATATTTTTGCTGATTATAGAATTCTGATAGTTTAATTTTCTTTTCAGCATTTTGAAGATGTCGCAGTACTGTCTTCTGGCTTGCATTGTTTCTGGCAAGAAGACTGCTGTCATTCCTATGTTTGTCCCCTATACATGTGTCTTAAACTCTGGTTGCTTTTAAGATGTTCTCTCTATCGCTGGTTTTAAGCAATTTGATTATAATGTGCCTTGGTATAGTTGTATTTATGTTTCTTCTGCTTGGGGATCTGTTGAGATTCTTGGATCTGTGGTTTTACAGTTTTCAATACATTTGGAAAAATTTTGACCATTATTTTTTCAAAATCTTTTTCTGTCCATTGTTCCTTTTCTTGGGATTCCAATTGCACATATATTAGCCACTTGAAGTTGTCCCAAAGCTCACTGATGTTTTCTTTGTTAATTTTTAAAATATTTTATTTTGGAAAGTGTCTATTGCTATGGCATCAAGTTTACTAATATTTTCTGCTGCAGGTTCTAATCTGCTATTAATTCCACTAAATGTATTTTTTTAAAACAATGTTTTGTTTTGAAATAATTTTAGATCAGCAGAAGAGTTCTAAACACGGTATATAAATTTCTTGTATACCCTTCACCCAGCTTCCCCTAATGTGAACATCTCATATAACCATGGTACATTGACCAAAATGAAGAAATTAGCATTGGCACAATGAATTATAATTGGTACTATTAATTAAACTACAGCCTTTATTCATATTTCACCAATATTTTTTGCTAAATTTGTTGTCATTGTTGTTGTTTCTGAATCCAAGCCAGGATATCACGGTACATTTATCCATCCAATGTATTTTTTATCTCAAAAACTGTATTTTTCATCTTTAAAAGTTTTATTTGGGTCTTTTAAAATCTTCTTTCTTTTCTTAATATGTGAACTTTGCATTTAACAAATTACGGTGTGTCTTATAGACATTTTCATATAATTATTTGTTTCTTTTAGAGTGGTGCATAATATTGTATGAATATACCACTTTTAAAGTGGAATGCAATATTGTTTGAGCATATCCTGTTGTTAGACATTTAGGTTATATCCAGTGTTTTTCTTTTGCTATTCAAACAATGCTGCAAAGAACATTATTTTACTCTTTGGCACATGTACAATTTCTTTTCGAGGATAGATATCTTCATAGGGAATTATTGGATCAAAGGTATGTTTATTTACATTTTTGAAAGATGCTACTAAATTGTCCTCAGAAATCTTGTCTTCATTTAGCTCTCCCCCAAGGGTACAGCAGTACCCATTTCTCCATATCCTGAGTGATGAGGGGTGTTATTTGTCTTTTAAATTTTGCATTATGATGGATGAAAAAGAATATCTTCTTGTTTTATTTTATATTTCTCTGATTACTAGAAATATTAAGGATAATTTTTTGATCATTTTTTGCTATCAAAATACTCTCTTTGTTAATTGTCTCAATATTTTATGCCCATTTTTCTAATTTTAGAAATATTGATTTCTAGGAGTCCTTTATGTATTCTCTATAGTTTTCCTTTGTCTGTTATATGTGTGGCAAACATTTTAGTCACTTGCCTTTTTTGTCTGTTTAATGGTATCTTTTGTTATATAGAAGCTTAATTATTTTGGGTAGTCAAATTTCTTTCATTTTCTTTTTCTTTTTTTTTTTTTTAAATTTTATTTTGTCGATATACATTGTAGCTGATTATTGCTCCCCATCACCAAGACCTCCCTCCCTTCTCCCTCCCCCCTCCCCCCCAACAATGTCCTTTCTGTTTGCTTGTCGTATCAACTTCAAATAATTGTGGTTGTTATATCTTCTTCCCCCCCCCCCCGGTTTTTTTTTGTGTGTGTGTGTGTGTGTGTGTGTGTGTGTGAATTTATATATTAATTTTTAGCTCCCACCAATAAGTGAGAACATGTGGTATTTCTCTTTCTGTGCCTGACTTGTTTCACTTAATATAATTCTCTCAAGGTCCATCCATGTTGTTGCAAATGGCAGTATTTCATTCGTTTTTATAGCTGAGTAGTAGTCCATTGTGTAGATGTACCACATTTTCCGTATCCACTCATCTGATGATGGGCATTTGGGCTGGTTCCAACTCTTGGCTATTGTAAAGAGTGCTGCGATAAACATTGGGGAACAGGTATACCTTCGACTTGATGATTTCCATTCCTCTGGGTATATTCCCAACAGTGGGATAGCTGGGTCGTATGGTAGATCTATCTGCAATTGTTTGAGGAACCTCCATACCATTTTCCATAGAGGCTGCACCATTTTGCAGTCCCACCAACAATGGATGAGAGTTCCTTTTTCTCCGCAGCCTCGCCAGCATTTATCATTCAGAGTCTTTTGGATTTTAGCCATCCTAACTGGGGTTAGATGGTATCTCAGTGTGGTTTTGATTTGCATTTCCCGGATGCTGAGTGATGTTGAGCATTTTTTCATATGTCTGTTGGCCATTTGTATATCTTCCTTAGACAAATGCCTACTTAGCTCTTTTGCCCATTTTTTAATTGGGTTGCTTGTTTTCTTCTTGTAAAGTTGTTTGAGTTCCTTATATATTCTGGATATTAATCCTTTGTCAGATGTATATTTTGCAAATATTTTCTCCCACTCTTATGGTTGTCTTTTAAATCTTTTAATTGTTTCTTTTGCTGTGCAGAAGATTTTTAGTTTGATATAATCCCATTTGTTTATTTTTCCTTTGGTTGCCCGTGCTTTTGGGGTCGTATTCATGAAGTCTGTGTCCAGTCCTATTTCCTGAAGTGTTTCTCCTATGTTTTCTTTAAGAAGTTTTATTGTTTCAGGGTGTATATTTAAATCCTTAATCCATTTTGAGTTGATTTTAGTATACGGTGAGAGGTATGGATCTAGTTTCATTCTCCTGCATATCGATATCCAGTTCTCCCAGCACCATTTGCTAAAGAGGCAGTCCCTTCCCCAGTGAATAGGCTTGGTGCCTTTGTCAAAGATCAGATGGCAGTAAGTGTGTGGGTTGATTTCTGGATTCTCTATTCTATTCCATTGGTCAGTGTGTCTGTTTTTATGCCAGTACCATACTGTTTTGGTTATTATAGCTTTGTAGTATAGCTTAAAGTCAGGTAGTGTTATGCCTCCAGCTTTATTTTTTTTTGCTCAGCATTGCTTTGGCTATGCGTGGTCTTTTATTGTTCCATATAAATGTCTGGATAGTTTTTTCCATTTCTGAGAAAAATGTCTTTGGAATTTTGATGGGGATTGCATTGAATTTGTATATCACTTTGGGTAGTATGGACATTTTCACTATGTTGATTCTTCCAATCCAAGAGCATGGAATATCTTTCCATCTTCTTGTATCCTCTCTAATTTCTCTCAGCAGTGGTTTGTAGTTCTCATTATAGAGATTTTTCACCTCCTTGGTTAACTCAATTCCTAAGTATTTTATTTTTTTTGGTGGCTATTGTAAATGGGCAGGCTTTCTTGATTTCTCCTTCTGCATGTTCACTATTGGAGAAAAGAAATGCTACTGATTTTTGTGTGTTGATTTTGTATCCTGCTACTGTGCTGAAATCATTTATCAATTCCAACAGTTTTTTTGTAGAGGTTTTAGGCTGTTCGATATATAGGATCATGTCATCTGCAAACAGGGACAGTTTGACTTCATCTTTTCCAATCTGGATGCCCTTTATTTCCTTCTCTTCTCTGATTGCTCTGGCTAGTACTTCCAACACTGTGTTGAATAGGAGTGGTGAGAGTGGGTATCCTTGTCTAGTTCCTGTTCTTAAAGGAAAAGCTTTCAGCTTTTCCCCATTCAGGATGATATTGGCAGTGGGTTTGGCATATATGGCTTTAATTATGTTGAGATATTTTCCCTCTATACCTAACTTATAGAGGGTCTTTGTCATGAATGAGTGCTGAACTTTATCAAATGCTTTTTCAGCATCTATAGAGATGATCATATGGTCCTTGTGTTTGAGTTTATTAATATGGTGTATCACATTTATTGATTTGCGTATGTTGAACCAACCTTGCATCCCTGGGATGAATCCCACTTGATCGTGATGAATAATTTTACGTATGTGTTGCTGTATTCTGTTTGCTAGTATTTTAGTGAGGATTTTTGCATCTATATTCATCAAGGATATCGGCCTGTAGTTTTCTTTTTTGGTTATATCTTTACCTGGTTTTGGTATCAGGATGATGTTTGCTTCATAGAATGAGTCTGCGAGATTTGCGTCCGTTTCAATCTTTTGGAATAGTTTGTAAAGAATCGGTGTCAATTCCTCTTTGAATGTTTGGTAAAATTCTGCTGTGAATCCATCTGGTCCTGGGCTTTTCTTTGTTGGGAGCCTTCTGATAACAGCTTCAATCTCCTTTATTGTTATTGGTCTGTTCAAATTTTCTACGTCTTCATGGTTCAGTTTTGGGAGCTTGTGTGTGTCCAGAAATTTATCCATTTCCTCCAGATTTTCAAATTTGTTGGCATATGGTTGTTTATAGTAGTCTCGAATGATTCCTTGTATTTCAGATGAATCAGTTGTAATATCGCCTTTTTCATTTCTAATTTTTGTTATTTGAGTCTTCTCTCTTCTTTTTTTTGTTAGCCATGCTAATGGTTTGTCAATTTTATTTATCTTTTCAAAAAACCAACTTTTTTTTGAGGTTTCAAGATGGCGGCGGCTGCGGCGGCTGGCGCGGAGTAGCTGAGGTGGAAAAGGTGGCCACTGGGCCTCAGGCAGCCGGGAAACTTGTGGACCTTCCTCTGGCCATCTCTTAAGGGAGGACTGCTGCTGCTGGCCGGTCGTGGGGGCTCAACGCCACTTTGCCCCCGGCAGGAGAGGCTGCCTCATTTACAGGCAACAGCTTTGAAGTGTGGAACAGGAAAAGAACTGATTCTTAGCTGCAAAAGTGAGTCTTGAAACAGGGAACACGGCGCCAAGGCTGCTGTGGATGCAGCCAGGATCCCGGAGGCTGGGGCCGCACTGAAGGCGGCCAGCTGCCCTATTCAGGATTCGAGGTTTCAGGCCAGCATTAAAGAAGACTCCTGGGAGCGCCCGAGCGGCGCCGCGACTGAACAGCCCGAGGCGGCAGCGCCGAGAACACGGAAGGCAACAAACCAGAGACAGAGCGAGCGCCCGACCTTGCACAGCACTGTGAGTGATCCCTGGCACAGCTCTGTTTGGGGGGTGGATGCCCACGCGGCTCCCGCCTGCACCACCAGGCCACTCACTGCCCCGGTGCTGCCTCCATTTTCCCAGGTGCGGGCAGCTCCGCCCTGCTCGGCCATCACTGAGCCCATTTGCTTGGCCTGGCGCGGGGCTTTCCGGACCCTGCGGGCCGGCCTCCTCTCCCACTCCCTCCACGGTTCTCTGGCAGGGCTGGGGGTGTGGGGCGTCCCGACCAGTTTTGGGAGGGCTAGGAAGTACGGGCGGGCCGACTGTCACTCCACCACACCCTGGACTCCGGCCCCGGTAAACTTCCTGTTACTGGGAGGCAGATACCATCTCTGCGACCACCAGTTTGGAAAAAAGCCTAACGAATTTCTGGTTGGGAATAGTGTGGTAGGAGAGTTCCCAGGTCCGCTTGAACCTGCCGGAGAGCAGGCTGCAGGCGGGCACTAGACTCGGTTTATACCGGGGGGATACAAAGGTGAACAAGACCCGAGAAAGATCTACACAGTGTTACAAAGGCACCCAGAGAGACCGGTCGTCTGTGCCTAGCAGAAACCTGGTAGACTTCCTGGGCGAGACGGTGCTGAGCAGGGTCTTGAAGGCCCAGCTGATAGACGAGGGGTGCAGAAGACACGCCCCAACCCAGCACAGTGTGCACAGAGGGGGGAGACGTGCGGCCAGGGAGGCGGAGACTCGACAGAAACCACACACCCGGTGGGGTCGCCACTGCACGATCTAACAGCCTGGGCCAGAGCACACGGAACGGGGAGAAGTCCTGTACAGAAAGTGAAAGCTCAACAGAGATCACACACCCTGTGGTACGTGATCCACCAGCCCAGCAGAGTCCAAGCTGACCAGAAAGGTGGATCCCCGGAGAAGCCCAAGACCCGAGGCAACCACACACACAAGACACTAGAGGCCAACTGAGCAGTCACGGCGGGAGCCATACCAAATTGGCAACAACAGCAACATCCTAGTTAGTCATTAGTCTTAAACCGGTGGACTGTGAAACCCCCTGCCACAATGAATAAACACCAAAAAAAAGACACCAGAAATACAAAAAATCAAGAAAGTACACCACCAAAAGTTAATAAATCTCATACTCTAGATCCTATAGAACAAGAAGCCCTTGAATTAACTGACAAGGAATTTCGAGTGATAATTCTAAAGAAACTGAATGAGATACAAGAAAACTCAGCTAGACATCATGATGAAATGAGGAAAAGTATACAGGATCTGAAAGAGGAAATATACAAGGAAATCAATGTCCTGAAAAAAAATGTAGCAGAACTTGCTGAACTGAAGAAGTTATTCAGCGAAATAAAAAACACAACGGAGAGTTTAACCAGCAGGCTTGTCGAAGTTGAAGAGAGAACCTCTGAACTTGAAGATGGGCTGTTTGAAATAACACAAGCAGACAAAAAGAAAGAAAAAAGAATCAAGGACATGGAAGAAAATCTGAGAGAGATATCAGACAACCTCAAGCGTTCAAATATCCGAGTCATGGGTATTCCAGAAGGGGAGGAAAATGGAGATTCCATTGAAAACATATTCAACAAAATAGTGGCAGAAAACTTCCCAGGTATAGGAAAAATCACAGATCTTCAGATCCAGGAAGCTCAACGATCTCCAAACGTATTCAACCCAAAAAGGCCTTCTCCAAGACATGTCATAGTCAAATTGGCAAAACTCAGAGACAAAGAGAGAATCTTAAAAGCTGCAAGAGAGAAGCGTCAAATCACCTATAAGGGAGCCCCAATCAGGTTAACATCAGACTTTTCATCACAAACCCTAAAAGCTAGAAAGGAATGGGATGATATTTTCAAAATACTAAAAGACAAAGATTGCCAGCCAAGAATACTCTACCCTGCAAGGCTATCCTTCCGAAATGAGGGGCAAATAGTATATTTCTCAGACAAACAAAAACTGCGGGAGTTCACTACCACAAGACCACCCTTACAAGAAATCCTCAAGGGAGTACTGGGTTTGGTTCCTGAAAAATAACTACCACTGCCATAAAAACCTAAGAAAAATCTAAACCCACTAGTACAATAAAAATGGCATTCATGAAGAGAAAACAAGCTAACAAAAACACTATCTACAACCTAAGGAACCAACAAACAAAGAAACCAAACAGTAAATCAGAAAGCAAGGAACAAAAGACACCTAAGACAACCAAACAACCAATAAAATGCTAGGAATAAATCAACACCTTTCAATAGCAACTCTTAATGTTAAAGGCTTAAATTCCCCAATTAAAAGACACAGACTGGCTGACTGGATCAAAAAGCAGGACCCATCTATATGCTGCCTACAAGAGACCCACCTCACCCATAAAGATTCACACCGACTAAGAGTGAAAGGATGGAAAAAGATTTACCATGCAAACAGAAAAGAAAAACGAGCTGGAGTGGCTATTCTTATATCTGACAAAATAGACTTTAAACTAAAAACCATAAAAAGAGACAATGAGGGACACTACTTAATGATAAAAGGACTGATCCATCAAGAAGACATAACAATCATAAATATGTACGCACCCAATGTTGGAGCAGCCAGATTTATAAAACAAACTCTATTAGACCTAAAGAAGGAAATAGACACTAATACCATAATAGCAGGGGACCTGAACACTCCACTGTCAATATTAGACAGATCATCTAGGCAAAGAATCAGTAGAGAAACACAAGATCTAAACAAGACTCTAGACCAATTGGAATTGGCAGATATCTACAGAACATTCCACCCAACAACCTCAGAATATTCATTCTTCTCATCAGCACATGGATCATTCTCCAGGATAGATCACATATTAGGTCACAAATCAAGTCTCAATAAATTCAAAAAAATTGGAATTATCCCATGTATCTTCTCAGACCACAATGGATTAAAACTAGAAATTAATAACAAACAAAACTCTGGAAACTATACAAACACATGGAAATTAAACAGCATTCTACTTAATGACATATGGGTCCAAGAAGAAATCAAGCAGGAAATCAAAAAGTTTATTGAAACTAATGAAAACAATGATACATCATACCAAAACCTGTGGGATACTGCAAAAGCAGTATTGAGGGGAAAATTTATTGCATTAAATGCTCACTTCAGAAGAATGGAAAGATGGCAAGTGAACAACCTAACACTTCACCTTAAAGAACTAGAAAAACAAGAACAATCCAATCCTAAAGTTAGCAGACGGAAAGAAATCATTAAGATCAGAGCAGAACTGAATGAAATTGAAAACCAAAAAACAATTCAAAAGATCAACGAATCAAAAAGTTGGTTTTTTGAAAAGATAAATAAAATTGACAAACCATTAGCATGGCTAACAAAAAAAAGAAGAGAGAAGACTCAAATAACAAAAATTAGAAATGAAAAAGGCGATATTACAACTGATTCATCTGAAATACAAGGAATCATTCGAGACTACTATAAACAACTATACGCCAACAAATTTGAAAATCTGGAGGAAATGGATAAATTTCTGGACACACACAAGCTCCCAAAACTGAACCGTGAAGACGTAGAAAATTTGAACAGACCAATAACAATAAAGGAGATTGAAGCTGTTATCAGAAGGCTCCCAACAAAGAAAAGCCCAGGACCAGATGGATTCACAGCAGAATTTTACCAAACATTCAAAGAGGAATTGACACCGATTCTTTACAAACTATTCCAAAAGATTGAAACGGACGCAAATCTCCCAAACTCATTCTATGAAGCAAACATCATCCTGATACCAAAACCAGGTAAAGATATAACCAAAAAAGAAAACTACAGGCCGATATCCTTGATGAATATAGATGCAAAAATCCTCACTAAAATACTAGCAAACAGAATACAGCAACACATACGAAAAATTATTCATCACGATCAAGTGGGATTCATCCCAGGGATGCAAGGTTGGTTCAACATACGCAAATCAATAAATGTGATACACCATATTAATAAACTCAAACACAAGGACCATATGATCATCTCTATAGATGCTGAAAAAGCATTTGATAAAGTTCAGCACTCATTCATGACAAAGACCCTCTATAAGTTAGGTATAGAGGGAAAGTATCTCAACATAATTAAAGCCATATATGCCAAACCCACTGCCAATATCATCCTGAATGGGGAAAAGCTGAAAGCTTTTCCTTTAAGAACAGGAACTAGACAAGGATGCCCACTCTCACCACTCCTATTCAACATAGTGTTGGAAGTACTAGCCAGAGCAATCAGAGAAGAGAAGGAAATAAAGGGCATCCAGATTGGAAAAGATGAAGTCAAACTGTCCCTGTTTGCAGATGACATGATCCTATATATCGAACAGCCTAAAACCTCTACAAAAAAACTGTTGGAATTGATAAATGATTTCAGCACAGTAGCAGGATACAAAATCAACACACAAAAATCAGTAGCATTTCTTTTCTCCAATAGTGAACATGCAGAAGGAGAAATCAAGAAAGCCTGCCCATTTACAATAGCCACCAAAAAAAATAAAATACTTAGGAATTGAGTTAACCAAGGAGGTGAAAAATCTCTATAATGAGAACTACAAACCACTGCTGAGAGAAATTAGAGAGGATACAAGAAGATGGAAAGATATTCCATGCTCTTGGATTGGAAGAATCAACATAGTGAAAATGTCCATACTACCCAAAGTGATATACAAATTCAATGCAATCCCCATCAAAATTCCAAAGACATTTTTCTCAGAAATGGAAAAAACTATTCAGACATTTATATGGAACAATAAAAGACCACGAATAGCCAAAGCAATGCTCAGCAAAAAAAATAAAGCTGGAGGCATAACACTACCTGACTTTAAGCTATACTACAAAGCTATAATAACCAAAACAGTATGGTACTGGCATAAAAACAGACACACTGACCAATGGAATAGAATAGAGAATCCAGAAATCAACCCACACACTTACTACCATCTGATCTTTGACAAAGGCACCAAGCCTATTCACTGGGGAAGGGACTGCCTCTTCAGCAAGTGGTGCTGGGATAACTGGATATCCATATGCAGGAGAATGAAACTAGATCCATACCTCTCACCGTATACTAAAATCAACTCAAAATGGATTAAGGATTTAAATATACACCCTGAGACAATAAAACTTCTTAAAGAAAACATAGGGGAAACACTTCAGGAAATAGGACTGGGCACAGACTTCATGAATACGACCCCCAAAGCACGGGCAACCAAAGGAAAAATAAACAAATGGGATTATATCAAACTAAAAAGCTTCTGCACAGCAAAAGAAACAATTAAAAGAGTTAAAAGACAACCAACAGAGTGGGAGAAAATATTTGCAAAATATACATCTGACAAAGGATTAATATCCAGAATATATAAGGAACTCAAACAACTTTACAAGAAGAAAACAAGCAACCCAATTAAAAAATGGGCAAAAGAGCTAAGTAGGCATTTCTCTAAGGAAGATATCCAAATGGCCAACAGACATATGAAAAAATGCTCAACATCACTCAGCATCCGGGAAATGCAAATCAAAACCACATTGAGATACCATCTAACCCCAGTTAGGATGGCTAAAATCCAAAAGACTATGAACGATAAATGCTGGCGAGGCTGCGGAGAAAAAGGAACTCTCATACATTGTTGGTGGGACTGCAAAATGGTGCAGCCTCTATGGAAAATGGTATGGAGGTTCCTTAAACAATTGCAGATAGATCTACCATACGACCCAGCCATCCCACTGTTGGGAATATACCCAGAGGAATGGAAATCATCAAGTCGAAGGTATACCTGTTCCCCAATGTTCATCGCAGCACTCTTTACAATAGCCAAGAGTTGGAACCAGCCCAAATGCCCATCATCAGATGAGTGGATACGGAAAATGTGGTACATCTACACAATGGAATACTACTCAGCTATAAAAACGAATGAAATACTGCCATTTGCAACAACATGGATGGACCTCGAGAGAATTATATTAAGTGAAACAAGTCAGGCACAGAAAGAGAAATACCACATGTTCTCACTTATTGGTGGGAGCTAAAAATTAATATATAAATTCACACACACATACACACATACACACACAAACCGGGGGGGGGGGGAAGAAGATATAACAACCACAATTATTTGAAGTTGATACAACAAACAAACAGAAAGGACATGGTTGGGGGGGAGGGGGGGAGGGAGAAGGGAGGGAGGTTTTGGTGATGGGGAGCATTAATCAGCTACAATGTATATCGACAAAATAAAATTAAAAAAAAAAAAAAAAACCAACTTTTTAATTCATTGATCTTTTGAATTGTTTTTTGGTTTTCAATTTCATTCAGTTCTGCTCTGATCTTAATGATTTCTTTCCGTCTGCTAACTTTAGGTTTGGATTGTTCTTGTTTTTCTAGTTCTTTAAGGTGAAGTGTTAGGTTGTTCACTTGCCATCTTTCTATTCTTCTGAAGTGAGCATTTAATGCAATAAATTTTCCCCTCAATACTGCTTTTGCAGTATCCCACAGGTTTTGGTATGATGTATCATTGTTTTCATTAGATTCAATAAATTTTTTGATTTCCTGCTTGATTTCTTCTTGGACCCATATGTCATTAAGTAGAATGCTGTTTAATTTCCATGTGTTTGTATAGTTTCCAGAGTTTCGTTTGTTATTAATTTCTAGTTTTAATCCATTGTGGTCTGAGAAGATACATGGGATAATTCCAATTTTTTTGAATTTATTGAGACTTGATTTGTGACCTAATATGTGATCTATCCTGGAGAATGATCCATGTGCTGATGAGAAGAATGAATATTCTGAGGTTGTTGGGTGGAATGTTCTGTAGATATCTGCCAATTCCAATTGGTCTAGAGTCTTGTTTAGATCTTGTGTTTCTCTACTGATTCTTTGCCTAGATGATCTGTCTAATATTGACAGTGGAGTGTTCAGGTCCCCTGCTATTATGGTATTAGTGTCTATTTCCTTCTTTAGGTCTAATAGAGTTTGTTTTATAAATCTGGCTGCTCCAACATTGGGTGCATACATATTTATGATTGTTATGTCTTCTTGATGGATCAGACCTTTTATCATTAAGTAGTGTCCCTCATTGTCTCTTTTTATGGTTTTTAGTTTAAAGTCTATTTTGTCAGATATAAGAATAGCTACTCCAGCTCGTTTTTCTTTTCTGTTTGCATGGTAAATCTTTTTCCATCCTTTCACTCTTAGTCTGTGTGAATCTTTATGGGTGAGGTGGGTCTCTTGTAGGCAGCATATAGTTGGGTCCTGCTTTTTGATCCAGTCAGCCAGTCTGTGTCTTTTAATTGGGGAATTTAAGCCTTTAACATTAAGAGTTGCTATTGAAAGGTGTTGATTTATTCCTAGCATTTTATTGGTTGTTTGGTTGTCTTAGGTTTCTTTTGTTCCTTGCTTTCTGATTTACTGTTTGCTTTCTTTGTTTGTTGGTTCCTTAGGTTGTAGATAGTGTTTTTGTTAGCTTGTTTTCTCTTCATGAATGCCATTTTTATTATACTAGCGGGTTTAGATTTTTCTTGGGTTTTTATGGCAGTGGTAGTTATTTTTCAGGAACCAAACCCAGTACTCCCTTGAGGATTTCTTGTAAGGGTGGTCGTGTGGTAGTGAACTCCCGCAGTTTTTGTTTGTCTGAGAAATATACTATTTGCCCCTCATTTCGGAAGGATAGCCTTGCAGGGTAGAGTATTCTTGGCTGGCAATCTTTGTCTTTTAGTATTTTGAAAATATCATCCCATTCCTTTCTAGCTTTTAGGGTTTGTGATGAAAAGTCTGATGTTAACCTGATTGGGGCTCCCTTATAGGTGATTTGACGCTTCTCTCTTGCAGCTTTTAAGATTCTCTCTTTGTCTCTGAGTTTTGCCAATTTGACTATGACATGTCTTGGAGAAGGCCTTTTTGGGTTGAATACGTTTGGAGATCGTTGAGCTTCCTGGATCTGAAGATCTGTGATTTTTCCTATACCTGGGAAGTTTTCTGCCACTATTTTGTTGAATATGTTTTCAATGGAATCTCCATTTTCCTCCCCTTCTGGAATACCCATGACTCGGATATTTGAGCGCTTGAGGTTGTCTGATATCTCTCTCAGATTTTCTTCCATGTCCTTGATTCTTTTTTCTTTCTTTTGTCTGCTTGTGTTATTTCACACAGCCCATCTTCAAGTTCAGAGGTTCTCTCTTCAACTTCGACAAGCCTGCTGGTTAAACTCTCCGTTGTGTTTTTTATTTCGCTGAATAACTTCTTCAGTTCAGCAAGTTCTGCTACATTTTTTTTCAGGACATTGATTTCCTTGTACATTTCCTCTTTCAGATCCTGTATACTTTTCCTCATTTCATCATGATGTCTAGCTGAGTTTTCTTGTATCTCATTCAGTTTCCTTAGAATTATCACTCGAAATTCCTTGTCAGTTATTTCAAGGGCTTCTTGTTGTATAGGATCTAGAGTATGAGATTTATTAACTTTTGGTGGTGTACTTTCTTGATTTTTTGTATTTCTGGTATCTTTTTTTTGGTGTTTATTCATTGTGGCAGGGGGTTGCACAGACCACCGGTTTGAGACTAATAACTAACTAGGATGTTGCTGTGGTTGCCAATTTGGTATGGCTCCCTCCGTGACTGCTCAGTTGGCCTCTAGTGCCTTGTGTGTGTGGTTGCCTCGGGTCTTGGGCTTCTCCGGGGAGCCACCTTTCTGGTCAGCTTGGACTCTGCTGGGCTGGTGGATCACGTACCACAGGGTGTGTGATCTCTGTTGAGCTTTCACTTTCTGTACAGGACTTCTCCCCGTTCCGTGTGCTCTGGCCCAGGCTGTTAGATCGCGCAGTGGCGACCCCACCGGGTGTGTGGTTTCTGTCGAGTCTCCGCCTCCCTGGCCGCACGTCTCCCCCCTCTGTGCACACTGTGCTGGGCTGGGGCGTGTCTTCTGCACCCCTCGTCTATCAGCTGGGCCTTCAAGACCCTGCTCGGCACCGCCTCGCCCAGGAAGTCTACCAGGTTTCTGCTAGGCACAGACGACCGGTCGCTCTGGGTGCCTTTGTAGCACTGTGTAGATCTTTCTCGGGTCTTGTTCACCTTTGTATCCCCCTGGTATAAACCGAGCCTAGCGCCCGCCTGCAGCCTGCTCTCCGGCAGGTTCAAGCGGACCTGGGAACTCTCCTACCACACTATTCCCAACCAGAAATTCGTTAGGCTTTTTTTCCAAACTGGTGGCCGCAGAGATGGTATCTGCCTCCCAGTAACAGGAAGCTTACCAGGGGCCGGAGTCCAGGGTGTGGTGGAGTGACAGTCGGCCCGCCCGTACTTCCTTGCCCTCCCAACACTGGCTGGGGATGCCCCACGCCACCAGCCCCACCAGAGATCTGGGGAGGGAGTGGGAGAGGAGGTCGGTCCGCAGGCTCCGGAAAGCCCTGTGCCAGGCCAAGCAAGTGGGAGGGCTCAGTGATGGCCGAGCAGGGCGGAGCTGCCCACACCTGGGAAAATGGAGGCAGCCCCGGGGCAGTGAGTGGCCTGGTGGTGCAGGCGGGAGCCCGGTGGGCATCCACCCCCCGAACAGAGCTGGACCAGGGGGTCACTCACAGTGCTGTGCCAGGTCGGGTGCTCGCTCTGTCTCTGGTTTGTTGCCTTCCGTGTTCTCGGCTGCTGCCCCCTCGGGCTGTTCAGTCGCGGCGCCGCTCGGGCGCTCCCAGGAATCTTCTTTAATGCCGGCCTGAAACCTCGAATCCTGAATAGGGCAGCTGGCCGCCTTCAGTGCGGCCCCAGCCTCCGGGATCCTGGCTGCATCCACAGCAGCCCTGGCGCCGTGTTCCCTGTTTCGAGACTCGCTTTTGCAGCTAAGAAACAGTTCTTTTCCTGCTCCATACTTCAAAGCTGTTGCCTGTAAATGAGGCAGCCTCTCTTGCCGGGGGCAAAGTGGCGGTCACCCCCCACGACCGGCCAGCAGCAGCGGTCCTCCCTTAAGAGATGGCAAGAGGAAGGTCCACAAGTTTCCCGGCTGCCTGAGGCCCAGTGGCCGCCTTTTCCACCTCAGCTACTCCGTGCCAGCCGCTGCAGCCGCCGCCATCTTGAAACTAGTTTCAGAGGCTAAGTCCAAAGTCCAGGGAATACTTCTGGTAAGGGTCTTCTTTGGTGGTGGCTTTATAGCAATGCAGTTCTTTCATTTTCTTTCTTGTCTCTTGCTTATATCCCTAAGGTTTTAAATACATTTTTCTTTCTACATTTTCCTCTAATACTTTTAAAGTTTTGTTTTTTAATTTAACTCTTATTTTATTGGAAATTTGTTTGTTTACTTATTTATGCATTGAGTGAGGTAGGATAAGCTTATTTACTTGCCAGAACAGAATTTATGTAATGGTTATCCTTTTCTCACTGATTTAAAAATGCCACCATTATCGTATTCTAATTGCTCACACATTTACGAGTCTCCTTCTGGACCAGCTGTTAGGTTCTGAAGAAATTCTATTGTCTCCTACTGTCCTCATACCACATTGGTTTAATTACTGTAGCCTTATAGTGATTTATAGCTTTCTAGTGATATCTTCTAGGCCAAATCTCCTCCCACCAGCCTTTTTCAATAATTTCTTGGCTATTCTTGCACTTTTTCTTTTCCGGATAAGTTTTGCAATCAGCTTGTCAAAGTTTATAAACATTTTTCCTGGATTTTGCCTTTAATTTATTGGCTCATTTCAGGGCAGAATTGACATCTTTACAAAATCAAGTTTTCTTATCTAAGAACACTGTCTGTCCCTTTATTAATCCATTAATCCAGGAACATAGTTTGTCTCTCCATTAACATTGTTTACTCTGTCCTGATCATATGGCTTTTCTCCTTCTAATATGTTAATTAAGTGATTTACATAAACATATAGTTTTTTCTAATGTTGAATTCTCTTTGTATTTCTGGGCTAAACCCTTCTTCCTTCTTATGCTTTTTTCTCGCCATGGGTGCAGGATTGATTTGAGGTGAGTTGACCTGTTCCAGCTCCTGGGCTCCCCCTGGTGGCCATTAGACCATTCTCCCTGACCTTTGGGGATGGGGTTGGAACAGCTGTGAAATCCTGGACTCTAGGTCTCAGGCCCAGGCAGATCACAATGGCAGTGAGATTACAGATCTAGGAATCGGACAGACATAAAATCTGTGTGCCCCAACTATGTGGCCATCTTGACTTTTTGGGCTTTGCTAGTTTTTCATTGCTAGAAGACCCTGAGGCAAGAGACTAGACCTGTGTTAAAAGAAGTTGAATAAGCTAACTATACTGATCTAACCACCACACATTGTACACAATTATTGAAAATTAATGTTGTACCCCACATGTATGTATAATAAAGAAAAAAAAAGGGAAGAATCTACTCTATCAAAATCCAGCAGTTAATTTACTGATAATATCCTTTTCTCTAAGCTTTATAATTATCTTTATGTCATTTTCAATGAGAATAAACCCTCAAATATAGTTTCCCTTTTATGAATCTCGATAGCTTTTTTATCCGTAAACTTACAAATCATAAAAACATGTCCCAACTTTGATCTGTAAAGTAGGATAGTCCCTGGCATCAATAAAGTTTGGAGTCTCAATAGTTGATTGGAGATCTTCCTGAAAAGTTGTGTAACATAGAACTTGTGTATGTTTAAATGAAAATAAATCAACAGGAATGACAAACAAGAAAAAATGCCGCCAGCCAACCAGAAATGTTGAGGAATTCCTGAAAAATGATAAGCAGATGAGATTGGATTGTTGGAAGAAACCACAGCCAACCAAACCAAGGAGGGGATTACTGCAATAAGGGGAGTGGTTCTGGAGGCATTCTCAGCTCAGAGGTAACAGTTACAAGGAAACTGGAGGAAGGGCCGGAAGCAACCATTGAAATAATGGTTGGGGACTCTGATTTGCAGCAAGTGGGCAGGTTGAGGCAGTGGGCATCAGAGATATTTGCCCATACGCTTAGTCAGTCATTGCCAGTGCTTGAACCTGAGATGCAGAGATGTCCCAGAAGGAATGTTGAGCACAGATGATATCTTCCTGGTAACACCTCCAGCCCCTCCATCATAATTCCTGGAGATAGTAAATGGAAACCGCATCCACAGACAAGTCAATAGGGAATTTTAAATAAGAAGGTGAGCCTGTCAATAAGAATAAGCACACACCTAAGGAAAACCATCACCATGAAAGAGAGAAACCAAACCTAACAAAAAGGAACTAACATTGAAGGAAACAGTTAAAGTAAACAGAAGACTTTGAAAGAGATGTGGTTAATACTATCAGAAGGACAAGAAGGGATTTTTCATCCATGGAACAATAACAAGTTAATACAAAAATAAAGACCAATTAGATATTCTATTGATTGTTGAAATAAAGACAAAGTAAAACAGACAAAAAACCTCAGTGTATTAGCTGAGTATGAATGGACATATTTGAAGAGAGATTATCAAGCCAGAAGGTCAAGCTGAGGCATATTTCCAAATGCAGTGCAAAAAGGCAAATATGTGAAAAAAAATATCAAATGATGCGAAAGATAGATCCATCATTTTCAATCCAGATATTAGGAATTCCAGGTGGGTAGAATGGAAAGAATAGAGATTGGGGTAAGAAATTATCTGTATCAAATGGCCAACAGACACATGAAAAAATGCTCAACATCACTCAGCATTCAGGAAATGCAAATTAAAACCACACTGAGATACCATCTAACCCCAGTTAGGATGGCTAAAATCCAAAAGACTGTGAATGATAAATGCTGGAGAGGTTGTGGAGAAAAAGGAACTCTCATACATTGGTGGTGGGACTGCAAAATGGTGCAGCCTCTATGGAAAATGGTATGGAGGTTCCTCAAACAATTGTAGATAGATCTGCCATGTGACCCAGCTATCCCACTGCTGGGAATATACCCAGAGGAATGGAAATCATCAAGTCGAAGGTATACCTGTTCCCCAGTGTTCATCGCAGCACTCTTTACAATAGCCAAGAGTTGGAACCAGCCCAAATGTCCATCATTGGATGAGTGGATATGGAAAATGTGGTACATCTACACAATGGAATACTACTCAGCTATAAAAACGAATGAAATACTGCCATTATCAATAACATGGATGGACCTAGAGAGAATTATATTAAGTGAAATGAGTCAGGCACAGAAAGAGAAATACCACATGTTCTGACTTATTGGTGAGAGCTTAAAAAAAAAAAAACAAACCAAAATAACCTGGGGGTGGGGGAGGGAAGAAGACACAACAATTACAATTCCTTGAAGTTGATACAACAAGCGAACAGAAGGGAGGTTGTTGGGAGGGAGGGGGAGAGGGAGGAGGGAGGTAGGTTGCAGTAATGGGCCACAATAATCAACCACATTGTACACTGACAAAATAAAATAAAAAGAAATTATCCGTATCTATCTATCTGTCTGTCTGTCTATCTGTCTGTCTGTCTATCTATCTATCTATCTATCTATCTATCTATCTATCTATCTATCTATCAATCTATCTACCTATCTACCTATCTATCTATTTATATCTATATAGAAAAAAAAGTATCAGGGCTGAAGGAATACGTTACTTTTCAGATTGACAAGGTCCATCAAACAGGTTGATGAGAAAAAAAACAACAAACAAAAAACAAAACCACTCACACGTAGACACATTTCAGAGTTTCATTGATAATAAATTCCTAAAGGGCTCCAGACAGAAAAAAAAAATTTCTCACAAAGAATCAAAATTGTATCAACTTCGGATTTCTCAGCATATATCCCCTTGGATATCTATTGGGCATTGAAACTTAACTCAGCTGTGGGCCGGCCCGTGGCGCACTCGGGAGAGTGCAGCGCTTGGGAGCGCAGGGGCGCTGCCGATCCTATATAGGAATGGCCGGTGCGCTCACTGGCTGAGCCCGGTTCGGGCGACACCAAGCCAGGGGTTGGGCGATCCCCTCACTGGTCACAAAAAGACAAAACAAACAAACAAACAAACAAACAAACAAAAACAAACTTAACTCAGTGAAACGAAACTGTGGTTCTCCCGAATCCCCCAGACCGCCCACCTCTCGGTGTACTTTTTCAGCTAAAATCCTACGAGTCCCACTTATCTCTCTTTCCATTACCAACCTAGTTACTCCATTAACAAGTCTTATTGACTCCACCAGCAAATCATGTGCTGACTTTGCCTGCCTTTCTCCTTTTTCTACTACCTAGTCCCATCCGATTAGACAGATAGATATCTATCCATCCAATGGCTAGGTAGTCCCATCCATCCCAGACCTCCTAACTGGTGGTGGTCTTCCTCTACTCTTCCTTTTGTTTAGTTCCCCTCCACTCTCTTCCTCTAACAACATAGTCCTTTTCCTCCATCAAACAAGCAAGCTCATTCTCATTAGAGCTGTCTGTTCCTTCTATTTGGAAAACTTCTGCACCCCCACCACTGACTCCTGCACCCCCACCACTGACTCCTGCACCCCCACCACTGACTCCAGATATTTAGAATAATTCCTGATATCTGGTAAGGCAAGCATCCCTGCTTTGTTATTCTTCTCACGACTGCCTTGATGATTTCATATACATTTTAGAATGAGCTTGACAAATTCTGAAAAAAAAAAAAAAAACTTTACAGAATTTTGGTTGGAATTGCAGTGAAACTGTAGATCAATTTGGGCATAAATGATAGCTTTAAGATATTGTGTTCCAGTCTATAAACATGGTATATTGCTCCATTTATTTTCATTTTAAAAATGTACTTCAATAAATTTTTTAAAATGTTCTTGATAAAGGTTGTGCACATCTGTTATTTTGGGGGTATATCCTAGCTATTTTATGTATTTGAAAGTTATTGTAAATGGAATCATTTTTAGAAATTATACTTTTCGTGTTTATTGTTATATTGAAATGTAATTCATTTTTGTTTATTGATTTTAAGACTAGAAATAATGCTACAGTGTCTTATCAGTTGTAATAATTTATCTATAGTTTGTTTTGGGTTTTCTTATAGAAAACATGTCATCTGCAAGTAATGACAGTTTTGTTTCTTCTTTTTCAGTCCTTGTTTATTTTTATATATTTTATCTTGCCTTCCATGCTGGCTAAGATCTTTGAGAATAATTTTGAAAAGAAGTGGTGAGAGCAGCCACCTTCATCTTGCTCTTGATCTTAAGGGAAGGGCTTTCAAATATCAATATTAAGAACGATGTCTTATTTCAGATGTCCTTTATCAGGAAGAAAGCTTCCTTCTATTCCTAGTATGCTAAGAATTTCTACAAATTTAATTATTAAATTAAAACATTTTAATAGGCAGTTTATTTTTGTGGTGTGATATTCAAAAGGTGGCAAAGGATATGCAGACAAAATCTCCCTCCTGCTCATGTTAACTCATAACCTAGTTGCTCATAACCTAATGGCCACACACACACACACACACACACACACACACACACACACACACACACACACTCCCCCTTTATTTTTCACCCAAATGGAGACATAATAAATTAGTTCTTTGTTTGATTTTTTCCTCTAAGAGTTTAAAAATCAAATAGTGGTTGAATTTTATCCAATATTTTTAATGTATCTGTTGAGATGATAATATGATTTTTCTGGAAAGGACCTTCTGATCCTTTCACAAGCTGACAGTGATCCTCTCCTCTGAGTCCTTATACCCTTACCTGTTCCTCAACCAAGGCTATCTAGGGTCTTCTGAGTTTTGGCACCTCCAAGTTCTTCAACCTGAGTTATGTGGGATACCCCCCCACACACTTCCCAGCTCCCACAGCTTCGGCCCCTGAGATTAGATCAGAGGGATGACTTATTTTCACTGGGCACCCCCCAAAATGCTCTGTGGCTGTGGCACTTTAGGGCCTGATGCTGGAGGCTGGCATGTTGAGCTCTGGGGATAGCCTCCAAGAAGGCCGGTTAGGCTGGGCTAATTGAACCCTGCTATTGGCAGTCTTCATAACCAGACAGGCTTCCTGCTAGGAGCCAAGCCCTTGGGTGTCCCTGACTGTCCCAGGTGTTTTTCCTACCCCTAACAAGTCATGGAATTAGATTATGTGACTCAGTATCCCAGGAAGTTCCTTGTTCTTGCCTCCATAGAAATAATGGTATTGCCCCAATGTGGGCTGGAGAACAGGCCTCAGTTCTCAACCAGAGGGTACAAACAAGTATGTTACCTTTCTTCTACTTTTGGGTTTCTTGGCAAATGACAAGTCTTCCTCCTGTGAGACTGTCACACTCATTGCAGGATTTTTACCGTCCCTGGATCCTGCACACTAAATGCTGACCCAGTCATCTTGACAACCCCAAATGCCCCACATATTTCCAAATGTTCTCTAGGAAAGTGGTTGTGTCCCAAGCCCAGTCGAAAAGCACCAAGTTGACACCCACAAGCAAGAAAGTCACTGAGATCTCAAGGTGCTGAAATCATCTCACATTTTCAGGTCTGTCTTGGACCTAGGACCTAGACCTTCAGCTAGGTTCCCAGGACCTAGACCTTCCGCTCTTTGAGTTCAGTGACTGTGTTTGATTCATCTTTGCTTGGTCCAGAGCACCAGCTGTGAGATGTAGCACTGTCCAATAGAAATACAATGCAATCCGGGAAATGCAAATCAAAACTACACTGAGATACCATCTCACCCCAGTTAGGATGGCTAAAATCCAAAAGACTCTGAACGATAAATGCTGGCAAGGTTGCGGAGAAAAAGGAACTCTCATACATTGGTGGTGGGACTGCAAAATGGTGCAGCCTCTATGGAAAATGGTATGGAGGTTCCTCAAACAATTGCAGATAGATCTAATATGACCCAGCTATCCCACTGCTGGGAATATACCCAGAGGAATGGAAATCATCAAGTCGAAGATATACCTGTTCCCCAGTGTTCATCGCAGCACTCTTTACAATAGCCAAGAGTTAGAACCAACCTAAATGTCCATCATCAGATGAGTGGATACGGAAAATGTGGTACATCTACACAATGGAATACTACTCAGCTATAAAAACGAATGAAATACTGCCATTTGCAACAACATGGATGGACCTTGAGAGAATTATATTAAGTGAAACGAGTCAGGGACAGAAAGAGAAATACCACATGTTCTCACTTATTGGTGGGAGCTAAAAATAAATAAATTCACACACACACACACACACACACACATACACACACCAAAAAAAAAAAAAAAACGGGGGGGGACACGAAGACATAACAACTACAATTCCTTGAAGTTGATACGACAAGAAAACAGAAAGGACATTGTTGAGTGGAAGGGGGGAGAGGGAGGAGGGAGGGGGGTTTTGGGAATGGGCCACAATAATCAACCACATTGTATATCGACAAAATAAAATTAAGAAAAAAAAAAAAAAAAAGAAATACAATGCAAGCCACTTATGTAATTTAAAAATTTTCTAGTAGCCACATTTAAAAAGTAAAATGAAACAGGTGAAATGAATTTTACTGATATATTTTATTTAACCCAATAAAACAAAAATATTATCTTTTCAACATCTATGCAAGATAAAAAGAAGTAAATATTTCACATTCTTTTGTGTACCAAGTCTTTGAAATCCGGAGTGTATATTACACTTACAGAACATCTCAACTCAAACTAGCCACATTTCAAGTGCTCACCAGCCATGCAGCTAGTGGCTCCCATATTGGACAGAACCAGAAAACCCTCTTCACCTACTTTCTCCCACCCCCAACTATTGCCTACTTTTTTCTCCCAACATTTTTTTGGGGATGTGTGTGAATACTTTCAAACATATAGAAAGGTTGAAAGGATTGTATAGCGAATAGCCATTTACTTAACACCTCGATTCTACAATTGTTAACCACTTGCTACATTGGCTTTATCACATATAAATCTTTCTATCCAACCATGTTGCTTTTTGATTATTGCCCACTTTTCAGGAGACTTTTTGTGTGTGTTTGTGTAGGATAGGTTAAAAAACCACTCAGGTAACTATTATCATTTTGAACATTGTTCTACAAAAGCCTAATCAGGAGTTTTTCAAATTTCAGGGCAAAGGTCCTTGAAAGGTTCTTTCCTGTTCCTCTTCCTTTTCTTCTCCTGTGGATTCGCGAAGACAGGGCTTCTCTTTTCCGCCAGAGAGCAAGCTTTCTGAGCGAGGCATCCCTCCTGTTCAGTTTCATCTCTCAGCCTAGCACAATGCTGTGCTGAATAGGAGGCGGGCTGTGATTGATCCTGGCTCTGCCCTTTACTACCGTGTGACCCAGCTTCATGTGTACTATGATGATAATAGGTTTGTTGTGAGGTTAAAATGAGATACGTGTGAAAAGTGTAAGTATTGTAGCAATTATTAAAATAGTCATTTGGGGAGGAAAAGGAAAGGAGTGCATTACTTATGAGTGACTCTCCTTTGTGCTTTCCTTGTGAACGTCCCTGAATTTACGCGGTGTGTTGTAATGATTTATATTTCCGTCTCCTGTCTTAGGTAAAAAGCTCCTGGAAGGCAAGGACTGTGTCTTTTTTCTCCTCAGACTCAGCATGTAACACAGAGCTTGGTTCAATAGATTTTAGTTAAATAAATGAATATGTGTCACAATTATCTTTAGATGATGGTTTCAGAAAATTACAGAGACTGGGAAAGTCAGAGAGCAGTGAACCTTAGACTGCACAGGTTCAATCTGTCTCCACTCCTTCCCTCGTTGTGCATTAGGGGAAACTGAGGCTCAAGAGAGTTTACTGTGTTCACCACATAAGCATGTCTAAAAGCCCATGGACACGCCATCTAGGAGCAGTGGGGCAAAGCAGTAGTCTTGGACTGACTGGCTCTCACACATCCCTAAGGACAGCTAATCTGGGACATCTCTTCCACTTGGTGGCATCTTTAAGATGACACCAATTGAGTTTATGATTCTGGGGATGGCTGCTCTCATTTTTAGTGGGGTCACTTGGCTAGGATTCAGACCTGTTCTACTTGAGTGGGCATGGTTTCTGAATGTTTTTCTAAAGGCACTATAACTTTTGTTGCTTTTATTATTATACAAGCAAAATGTTCACTGTTGCAAGTTTTGGAAATATAGAAATGCCAAAGTAAAAGTCAATCACTTGTAACCGCACCACTCAGAGAGAAGCACAGTTAACATTGCACCGCGTAGCTCTTCAGACTTTTGTCTATGTATGTTTCGATTTGCAACACGAACATTTTCAGTACTAACCACCCGGTGTATACAAATGAGGTCACATTTTCATGGATACACAGATTTTGTAGATTTTGTAGCCCATACTTCCCATCCAAATAACATCAGTGTCTCAGTTTATTTATCTCTACCCCCACCCTGCCGTATCTTCATTTATTTTTGGGGTGAGGGGCTGCCTCGCGTATTAGTCTTTCTTCTCTGTCCTTCCCGTCATCCCTTGGGGACTGGCTATCACAGCCTCCATCTAGTGTCCTCACGCCTCTGCTGCTTGGCTGTCACGTGTGGGATGGGGCAGCCTTCTGCATCACAGGAGAACTCCGTAGGTGGGTTCCTTAGCTTGGTTCTGAAAGACCCCTGGTTCAACTTACAACTTTTCAACTTTATGATGGCTTTATTTGGGTATTAAATGCATTTTCGACTTACTACATTTTTGACTTAAAACGGGCTTATAGGGACGTAATTCCAGTGCAAATTGGGGAGCATCTATATGTTAAATGGGGGAGAAAAAAGAATTTACAAAGTTTGTTCAGGAAAATGTCTCGACTTGCAAAGCAAAGGCAAATAGTGCTGACTATTTTGAATGTCAAAGATGGCATATTCTTTCTGTAATAATTCAAATCTCTCTCTAGAAGGATGCCTTGGACCAACTAGGAGGAAGCTCACGTATTTGGAAAGGCAAAATAAAAAGGCAGTGTAATGCTTTTCAAAATACTGTCTCTATATCACATATAACAACGTACTCAATAGATGCTTGTGGCAGGCTGTTTTCACATTTCACCTGATCAGTATCCACTGAGGCGAAGCCTGAGGCTTAGAACGTGGGTTCTTCCTGGTCAGACACGTGTGGCGCCGCGTCCTCTATTCAGGCCTTCCTGCCTGGTCCTCAGCAAAGTGTGGCCTTTTTTTTCACATTGGTCTTTCGTATCTCTTAAGTTTTTTCTTAGGAATTTTATCTTTTTGTTAGTTTCAATGATGTCTTTATTCTATTATGTTTTCAAATTAGTTATTACTACTATTTAGGAAAATCACTGATTTTTGTATTTTTATTTTAAAATTGCCTAGTTCTTATTAGTGTTAACAGTTTTCCAGTATATTCTTTTAACTTTTCTGATATGCAATCACATTATCTCTAATATTTCTACTTTCTATTGTATGCTGTTGTTTAATTTTATTAAGGTAAGTATAAATGGTAAGAGTAAGCATTCTAGCTTGTTCCTGTTTTTAATGGGAATGCCGCATGTTTTTTTCACCATTAATCATGATGTTGGCTACTGGTTTGAGATATTTTTTTCTCTTAATTGTGTTAAAGAGTGTCCTCCTAATAGTACACTTGTATTTTTTTATTTGTAATATTTATCAGGAATGCATAGTGAATTTTATCATATGCCTTTTGCCATCTGTTGAGATGATTATATGGTTTTACTTTTTCAACCTACTTGTGTAATTAATGACAACAATAGATTTTTAAAAATATCAAACCACCCTCACATCCCTAGAATAAACTTTACTTGATTATGGAGTGTAAGTCTCTCAATATTCTGCTAGGGATATAAATATGTTATTTATTTGTTAGAATTTTGAGATGATTCTGTAGTGATTTTGTGCTATGGTTGTCAGGTTTCATATCAGGGTTATGCTAGTTTTATGAAGTAAATTATATAAATTAAAAAATAAAAGAAGGTCTCTTTATTCTTGCAACAGTTTAAATAGCTCCTGTTGTTGTTTGTAGGATTATTTTCCTTAACCTTTTCTTTTTCTTTTTTTAAACAGACCTTATTTTTTAGGGCAGTTTTAGGTTCACAGCAAAATTGAGTGGAAACTATGGAGATTTCCCATATGCCCCCTGCCCCTATGTATAAACACAGCTTCTCCCACTTCGACATCCCCACCATAATGGTACATTTATTACTATCTATGAACCAACATTGACCCATCATTATCACCCAAAGTCCATAGTTTGTATTATTCACTCTTAGTGAACATTCTACATACCATGGGTTTTGACAAATGTATAAAGACATGGATTTGCTATTATACTGTCTCACAGAATAGTTTCACTGCCCTGAAAAATCCTCTGTGATTTATCCTTCCCTCCCCCGAGCCCCTGGCAACCACTGATCTTTGTACTATCTCTATCGTTTTGCCTTTTCCAGAACGTCATATAGTCGCACTCAATAGTATGGAGCCTTTTCAGATTGGCTTCTCTCATTTAGTAAGATGCATTTAAGGTCCCTCCATGTCTTTTCATGACTTGACAGATCATTTGTTTTTAGTGCTGAATAATATTCCATTGCCTGGATGTGCCACAGTTTGTTTATCCATTCGCCTACTGAAGGACATCGTGGTTGCTTCCAAGTTTTGGCACTTATGAATAAAGCTGCTGTAAACATCTGTATGCAGGGTTTTGTGTGCACATAAGTTTTTAACTCATTTGATTTAATTCCAAGAAGTGCAATTGCTGGCTTGTATGGTAGAGTGTGTTTAGTTTCGTATAAAACTGCCAAACTATTTTCCACAGTGGCTATACCATTTTACTTTTCTTTATTCTTTTAACATTAAAATTTCACCTGGATATACTTAGATCATCTGGCCTCTTCAGTTTGCCTAGAACTCAGTGCACCTTTTGATCTAAAGACTTAATTCTTCAGGTCAGGAAATTTTCTTTATTTCTTTAATGATAATTTCTTCATGGGCTCTGTTCTCTACTTCTGAAATGTCTGTTATATAAGTATATTTGATTTCTGGACCTGTCTTTCTTTCTCTTTTAATCTCTTTATTATTTTTTTCCTGAGTTATGGGTAAGGTTCTCAAAGTAGTCTTCCCTAGTTTGGTTTTTAATCTGAAAATATATTTCCTGTTTTTGCATATTTTTCCACATTCATACATAGACTGACCTTTGGAATCTTATTTAGAATGTAAATTAGGAAATTCTGTTTCTCAGTTTCTTAGATTCTAGTAACCCTAAATGGTAAGGATATAATACTTTATATCTTTTTTCTTATGTCTAGTAACTTTTCTCTACTGGCTCACCTTATGGAGGGGCCTAGATCTAGGGTTTTTTGGGATTGGCATTTGAAATGGGTTCTATAAAAGATTATGTAGATCATTTTCAAGCATGTTGGTTCTGGGCAATGGAGAAAGAAGAAATTTAATTTTCTAGTTTGGGAGGCCCAACTGGCCATGATTAGGGCAGAAAGAACTTCTGAGAAGAGAAGAGAAGTTTGCTGCTGTCCTGGGCAACTTCTTTTCAGTATTTGCTGAGGCAGCCTAAGGCTAGATGGAGGAGTGTCTCCCTTCTCTAACTGGCATGAGCACATAGCTAGGAACCTGCTGGCCAATGTCCCTGCTTTTCTGTGCAAACCAAAAGGTGGGCTGAGCCGTGACCAACTTCTCTGCAATTTATTTTCTGCCTGTGCCCACCTCACCCTTGTTCCTAGTCCTGGCTGTCTATTGAAGAGCTTCAGGGAGGTTCTTCTGGGGCATACTTTTCACTGCTTCCCAGGAATGCAGTGAAATGCATACTTTTCACTGCTTCCTTAGACAATACTGGACCAAATCAACCTGGTTCCATTTGCACTATATCTTGTAGAAATTCCTTACAGTCTCTGGGCCAGTAATGTGACTCTTTACTGATCTCCAGCATTGAATAGTATCTTCTCAGTTTTAATTCTTTGGCCATTTCAGTGGGAGTTTGGAATGGAGAGGAACTAAATACATGGGCTCAAATTATGATCTATAAACAAAAATCAGGATACTATAACTTTGGACAGTTCAGAATACAGAACTGATTTATTTACAATGTCACCACTAGGTGGTGCCACCAACTAGTGAAAACAACGTGGTTGCTATCGCTGGACGAGCAAGAACCACCTGCAGCTAGACAAGCACAAGTTTGTGAACCTGTCTGGAATTTGTATGTACTTGGCATATGTATGTGAGTGTGTGGGCACACAATTATTGGTGCATGAGTTTGCTCACAGAGCAGTGTTAGTTTACAGGTATACACACGCCTGCAAGCACGTGCATGAGTCTGTGCACCCTGGAAAGCATGGTCATTAACTAAATGACATGAGCTTCAAAAGACTTACCCGCCAACCATGTGCTCCGGAACTCCGGAACCTCAGCTAGGAAGGCTGCTTGTGGAGGGTGCAGAAGATGCAACCCTGTGGGAGAAATACAACCACAAGGCCATGGGACAGCTTTTCTGAGGCAGGGAATCCCTAGACGTAGCCACTTGCCCCTCAGACTCATCCACATCTACACATCGTCTTCCTGTTATCTCTGTGGAAGGTCCCAGCTATCTTAGACTCTTGCTCTGATCAGCCTCCTCACGCAGGAATAGTGTCTTTGCTTACCTGCTGACAGAATAGCCCATAAAGCTGGGGCATTTAGGCAAGTTCCTTCCCTTCTCTGGCCTCAGTTTCCCCATCTCTCAGTGAGGGCTGGGTCTGTGTGCTTCCAAGGGCCTTTTGCACTGTCTGAAGTTTTTCAAGTCCATGGGTTGGAGGGCCCTGCCCCTACTCCAGCTGCTGGTGTGGAGTTGGAATATCCTTGGAGTTCTGAAGAATAAAGTTTCCTGTTTGACTCCCTTGTCTTCCTCCTTACAGCAGACTTCCCCCCGTACCTTCCCCCTAGGGGAAGGCAGCTGGGCTCCCAGGGCCCCAGAAGTCTGCAGGAGGAGTTCTTACTCCAGCATCATTAAAAGTTCAAGTGGCTTCTGCTGGGAGCCAAAGAAGCCCCAGGATTCATTAGACGTGCTGTCCCCTGAGCCCAATTTGGTTGAAGGGAATGCTTAGCCTTTTCATCCAGTGAGGATTTTCACAAGGGTTTGAGGCCTCCCTGAGAGAACTCAGCTGGGATTGAAGTCGGAGAAGGAAGGGTCCCTGAAGGTCACCTTTGGCCCTGGGACTTTTACAGAGGATGAAACAGGCTGGGTCAGGGGAAGGGGTTTGCCCAAGGTCACAGGATGGAGGTGCTGCCAGAGCTCAGCCAGCCTTGCTGCTTCTGTAAACATTCCTCCAGGTGGCAGCGAGATGAGCACAAGCCCAGGAGGAGCCTGGAAGGCCCCTGGGGACCCAGATGCAGAGCTGGGGCTATGGGAGGCCCTGCTGCATGTGAGGAAGAGCTTCGAGAACAGTCCAAGAAGCCCACAGCAGAAAGGGCTGCCAGGGAGAGAGTGAGCACCTGTCCCCGAGACCTGTGAGCTGGATGGGGCAAGTGCTTGTCTATGATGGATAGAGGGGATTCGGGACTACGAGGAAGAGGAGAGCCGGGGACTGCTCAGACCCTGCTTGCCCTGTAAATTCTCTACCAGGCAGGAATGGCATCCATGGCTGCTGGGCAGAGAGGGTGGGACAGAGCTAGGAGCCTGCCACTCATGGCCAGTTGAGACTGTTGAATTGGGAATCAGGGAGCTGGGACTGGGGGCTGGCCTCTCTGAGCTCAGTGCCTCCTTCCTGCCTCCCTGCCACCTCAGGCTGACACCTCTTGCCTTCCAGACAAGGACCAAGGACCTCCCTGGATGATGAAAATCTGCCTGTGGTGCCTCACTGAGCTCCCAAAGCCCACTGAGCTCAGGATAATTCATTTGGCAGAACCTGACTTTTAGCCCTGGAGGACTTTGTGGGCTACAGGATGGGTGATCAAAGACATTCAGATGACAATGTCTCCCAAGTACTCTGGTCCAAACTTCATTGCCGTAATATCAACGGCAACACGCTTTTTATATCTTAATTCCTTTAATCCTCAGAAAACAATATGAAGTAGGTGCTATGATTAGCCATTTTACAGATGAGGAAACTGAGGCACAGAGAGGTTAAGTGACTGTGCGCTGTCACAGAGGTAGTGAGTTGTGTGGCTCCAAAGCCCATGTTAATAATGTCTGTGCTATACTGTCTCTACAAGAGAAACTAAAGCCCAGAGATGGGTCGTGGTAAGCCTGTCCACTCGGCCAGGTGGCAGGGTGGGGCAGGCCCTGACCTCTTACCTCTGGACTCAGAGCTCTTCCCTCAACCCTGCCTGACAGCTCCACTGTCCACCCAGCCTCCCCGCCAGCCTCTCTGGAGTTAATGGCTGTCTGGCGTTGTCCTTGGCCACAGCTCCAGTCTAAACAGTCCAAACAGGCTTCGCCCACATTCCCTGGCTGCTCTCCAGCCCGCAGGAGCTGAGTGATCTGTGGCTGTGAGGGCTGAGCAGAGGCTGCTGATGGGGAGGAAGCGGCAAGGAGCTGCCGGCCAGAGAGGGCCTGTCCAGCTCCCAGATGCACGGCGTCCTGGGGAGCACGACCCTTGTGGGCTGGATTGCAGGCGTCGCTGTGGCCATCCTGCTGCTGCTGCTGCTGCTGGCCACCTGCCTTTTCCACAGACGGCAGGCCCAGGATGTGGAGAGGAACCATCCGACTGCAAGGGGAAACCGAGTCCGTTTGGCCCAGCCTTGGTTCTTCCGGGGCCAGGGCCGGGGCCATGGAAGACCCTTTCACCACCATCATCATCCTGGCCATGTGTCTCACATGCCCAGTGTGGGCCTCCATCACCACCGCCACCACCACCCCCTCCACCAGGCTCACCGAGGCCGCCGCTGATGCCTGTGGATCAGTGGACTCTGATGTTTTCGTGTAGAGGGATGCATCTCTGGAGTGAATGAGGGAACTGTGACATGGGTCCTGCTCGGGCTCATTTGCATACTACACCGCAGTGTACTGTGCATTTGGAGGACTGAGGAACACCTGGCGTGGCCCTGTGGACAATGGAGGGTTTGGGGGTTGAGAGCCAGGGTGGTCCTTTGTTGCTGGATATCCCACCATGTGACTGTAACTCCCAGTGGCCCTAGAAGTGACAAGGTGTGTCTGGACAGAGCCAGCACACAGGTGGATGTAAAGTCTCACCTTCTGACTTCCTCATGAGGCAGCTGCAGGCCTCTGGCAGGGGGTAGCTTGGAAGGACCCTGAGAAAGCCCCTGGGTTTGGAGAAGGCAGTATGGGGCTGCACAGTCAATTTGTTGGTGCATTACTGCAAGAAAATAAAAACCACAAAGAGGCTATTGTGAAGAGGCTCTTGATTGCAACACAGTGGGAGGAAGGGAGTTGCCAGGCCTGTGTCTGCCTCTCTGACGCCTGGAACGCAGGCGCTGGCTGTGGAGAGGGAGCAGTGAGTGGGCTCTGCTGAGCTCTCAGGGAGGGTTTGCAGGAAGCCCTGCCCAGAGAGGGCCCTCTGTGCACTAGCGGAGCTCTATCCTTCTGGGGAACAGTTCAGGGCCTTGAGAGGAGGGTTGAGGCTGGCTAGACTGCCCCCCCCCCCCCCCCCAGGGCTCTACCTCTAGTATTCTTTCTGGACCAGGTCCAAGCAGACTGAGCTCTGGGACCCATGGAAAATGCTCAGCCTTGCTATGTTCTGCCTTGTACCAGTATAGCTTTCCCCACTTCATGGGTTGCATTGAGTTTAGTGTTTCCTTGGTAACTGGGTCAGGGTTTCTTATCGAAGCCTTAAGTATCCAACCAGCCTGCTCCACTGGTGCCTGTGAGAGGTGGTGGGGGTGGGAGGGAGAGGGTGGGGTTCTTTAAACTGGAGGATGTGGTATTGGGGAGCTGGGTAGCTTTAGGAGACTGTTTGACTCCTCTGGGTCTCAGTTTCCTCTTCCCTAAAATGGGATGGATACCAGAGATTCCCTCTTGCTAAAGCCCTGAAGCATGTTCCCAAATGCTCTAGGAACAGCTGGTGGAATCCACAGCCAGGAAGGAAATCTCATTCTAAGGCCTTCAGCCTGTGCCTGTGAACTGGGGTAGGAAGGGGGGTGGGGGGCTTTGGGCCAGGCAAGGCAGTGGGGAGGGGCTTGAGAACAGGCCAGAAAGCTAGGGTCCTGATGACTCACTGGAACAGAACGTCCTCTTTCCTGTCTGTTTCCCAGTGGATTCTATGTGAGGGCTTGGGGTGGGGGAGAGGAAGGCAAATTCGCACTGACAGCCACACTGGACTTCTGGGGTGGGCCATGGGTCGCCATGTGTTGTTAATTTTCCCCATTCCCCACGCTCTGCTCTGGCCCAGCTGCATCCCCAGCTTGGATTCCTGCCACCGCCTCCCAGTCTGCCCACCTCCAGCCCTGCCCCTTTCTGAAGCATCTCCACGCTGATTTTACAGATGAATCAAAGAAGGGTAAGAGGTTTCCACCAAATCTTGGAAGTGGAAAAGGAAACCTATATTCGCACAAGGCAGAAGATAACAGGGCTGAGCATTGTTATTTATTTTAGTTTAAAAATGCTGAGCCACTCATGCCTACTGCATGTGGCCTAGAGCTACACGTACCCACAAAGAACAGGCAAACGGAAGTCATAGGCACAAATAATCAAGCTTGAAACACAGTGCCCTGGTGCCCTCTATCACCCAAATACCTAGCTGATGTTGGTAATTCAATCGAAACCACAAGCACCACAGACTGGTTCATCATGTTTGTTTCTCTCTGCTTCTGGTTGTCCACTTACTACAAATAATCCAAAGTGTCTGGCTTCCTGTCACAGCGTGTTCCATATGGAGGAGGAGCCCAGAGCCCAGACCGCACAATCATCTTAGTAAAGGTCCAGAGTGAGCATGTGACAGGGCATCATGTTATCTGTAAAGCGACTGTCCCATTTTGTATGTAGGCAATTCCTAATGCTGGTAGTAAAGAAAGTTCCCCTGGACCTTGGAGAAATTGAAAAGAACTCAGGCTTTGTGACCTTGGGCCAGCCCTCTGCCCTTTCTGGGCTTTTACACCTTGATCAGTCAAACTGTAGAATCAATCAGGTGATCGCTCTGTGGTCATGTGGTACCTGGAAAGAGCACTGAGCTGAGTGGAAGGTGGGGCGTTCTTCCTGGGCCAGCTGGTGCTCTAGTTACCACTACTGATAAGCAATGGGCCACAGGCAAGTCATTAACCTCTGGGTCTATCAGCATCTTCATCTGTAAGATGGAGACACCGTCACTACACAGGGTTGCCTGCAATGTGAGATAATGCCTGGCTGTGCTGGGTGTCTGGAATTATTGTTTCTCATTACTCCATTTTCTCAGAATATGGGTAAAGCGGGGTTAATAACCCAGTCTCCTTTCTGGAAGTGGTGGGGGTCTCAGGAAATGTTGGGTGTGAGGGCCAGGATGGAGTCCCTCTTTGCAGACAAACTCAGCGGCCTGGGCCTGGCTTATTTTCCTGACCCCCCGGCAGGGGGCAGGGCGAGAATGGCAGAGGGTGTGTGTGGGGGGGGCGGGGTAAGTGCTGTCACTAAGAGGGGCGGCAGCTGTGCGGGTCCTGGGTCCTCACTCACAATTGGAGGAAGGGATTCAGGAAGTGCTCAGACATCTTGAAGCCAACTCTCCAGGAGGACCAAGGCTGCAGCCCCAGGGAGGAGCGTCATGGCCCCTGGGGCGGCAAACCGGCCAGGAGGCCACAGCGCCAAGTGCAGCCATGTGCAGCCAGGGTTGGCCTTCGGAGAGCCCAGGGTAAGTCGTCACAGAACCTGAGTGTGAGCAGTGGGCTTGAGCAGGCAGCAAAGAGGGCTGGGCGAGAATGGCACAGAAGAGGGTTTTTCCTGAGACCTCAGGGTGGAGAGGCCGCTCTGTATGTCACTGAAGGGGCTGGGATTCCCTGGGCTGGAGCATGCCCTGCCCTATCTAAATGTACTCTCCCAAAGCCATGCAGAAAAGGAGGCCAAATGCAACGTGCTCCTGCCCCCAGCTCCTGCCAAGGTCTCCTGGCACCTGTGGTGACCTGTGACTGTCCCCCACCTTCCCCAGAGCTGGCACTCCTTCCCACCTGTGTCCCTGCCCCCAGCACAGGCAGCAGACAGGCTAACTCAAGGACTGGCCCAAGGTCCTTCCAGGGGAGGAGACGGGCTCCTCCTGGACCCACAGGAGGGGAGTGTTTTGTCCTTTGCCTGAGTGTACAATTGCTTGCTCTTGAAATACGTAGCCGTCACCAGTGGGTCAGGGCTGGCCAGACTCCCTCTGAACAATGTCTTCTGCCCCCTCCTCCCCACCCTACTGTGTCCAGTGAGTCTTGTGCTCACATCCTCCAGGATGCCACTTCTTCTGGGAACTGCCGGTGGAGTTGACCTCAGCTCTTGGAGGCCTGGTCTGAGGCTTAGAAATTATATGGAGATCATCTGAGATCCAGGCAGTAGGGCCACGTGGGGGCACCTGATAGCCTTGGCTGGGTGCGACCCAGGACCTCAGGCCAGCATTTTCTCAGACGACCAAGGGAGAGTGGTCAGAAGAGCACAGGGCACCTGAGATCCCCAACAGCCCCCTATTTCGGATGGGGAGCTAAGGCTCTGAGACCACCCAAGGCTGCTCAGCGGATCAGCTGCCACACAGGAACGCCATGGAAATGGCAGTGATTGGGATGGTGGGGGTGCTGTTTGTGGTCACTGTGGCAATCACCTGCATCCTCTGCTGCTTCAGCTGTGACTCGAAGACCCAGAATCCTCAGGGGGGCCCTGGCCACAGCTTCACGGTGGCCACATTTCGCCAGGAGGCTTCTCTCTTCACGGGGCCCAGTCGCCATGCCCAGCCAGCACCAAGTGCCCGGGACTTCTGGACCTTCATGTGAGGCCTAACAGTCCCTCAAGATTTGCTCTGCTGGTGGCTCAGACTCACCCACCCGCCAGCAAACCTGCTCTGGCATCCGACCCCTCCGGGGCCCGTCTCCCTGTCCTTCCCCTCCTGTATCCTGAGAACTTCTTATCTCTCCACCCACCCTGGTTTGCTGTACCCTGCAGCCTGGGGGATCCCTGGTCGGGACCAGGTGGGGGTCAGCCCTGAGAGCTCAGTTGGGCCCCACCCACAGGATGGGACTTAGGAGGAGTCTGAGGAGTGAGTGAACAGACACAGAGTCGGATTGCATGGTGGGCCAGCTCTGCTCAGGCACTGGGCATGGAAACATCCACTGGAATTGATTGTAAACAGTGTGCCAATGAAACTGGTTCCCTTGCTATCAGAGGAAGCAGTGTCCTAAAGAGGACATTTTTAGAAATCACTTCTTATCTGCTCTGCTGATTGAGTATTTTTGCACATTGCACAGAGCCCAACCCTGAGGTCTGCCCCTGGCCAGTTGCTTGAAATCAGCCCTGAAATTCTGAAACCAGAGAACTGGTTCTTGGGAACACGTGATTTATTTTATAATCAAAAATGTATATCCTTTTATGGATCTTTCCAAATCTTGTTTGCAAAACCACAAAAGGAAACAGAAAATAAGAGTCGCAGAAAGTACAAGATGTTTTATTAACAGGAAAGTCAGAAAGAAGACTTTTAAACGTATTTCGAATGAGACTTTATTGCTGTGTTGTAACAGGTCACTTCTATTCTTAGAGCTTGTGAGTGACTTCCCTCACTCAGGAATGATAGAAAAATCATGAACTGTAACATAATTCCAAAAAAGTTAAAATGTTGTGTTACATTCAGAGCACGTAACGAAGCTCTTGTTTTCAACACAAATAAAGAGAAATTCAGTTTCTATTCACAGAAATCAGTTCTCCCTTATTCGTAGAAAATCCATGACCATGGAATAAATGCCACGCCATATTTAAAGAGTGTGGTTTGAAGGGTGCAAGATCATGAGCCTGCTGGACAAATGCCTGCATCCAGCCCTGAGACAGGACCCGCCTGTCTGGGGGACAGAACTGAGCCCGAGGGGGGCTCTGACCTCTATGGGTACCCAGACGGCTGCCCCTGCCATGTGGCTGCCACAGGAAGGACTCAGAGAGAGAGGCCTGGGGCGCAGAGGTGCAGAGGAGGAAGGGGCCGGGAGTCAGGCTGGTGGAGGGAGATGGAGCGGGGTGAGCATGGGGAGGGGAGGGCTCAGCCTGGGCACAGTGTCATTGAACCCAGTGCAGTTCATTTGCCATCCTGCAGTGGAAACCAATTACCAAAGCACGTGTCTTTGCAGTAAAGAAAAAAAAAGCTTATTCACAAGGTGGCCATGTGAGAAGACAGGAGATCTGTACCTCAGATCTGTCTGGCCCCCGACAGGAAAGAGGCTGTATTTATAGGGAGGTGGTTAGGGGTGAAGTGAGGATCTGCGCAGGCGCCAGACGTCTGCAGCCTCGTGGTTCAGAAAACCGCGGGACCCGAGGTGTTTCGGACGTGCACCCAGGCTCAGGAGAGCGGACTCTGGGTTCAGCCAGCCCAGGCTGGTTTGGGTTGGGCCAAGTTGACTGCAGCGATCCTGAAAAACCCCCTCAGGCACACAAGTTGTGACTTCTGCACCAGACGCAGATAGGAAGAAACAAAACGAGAGGTTAGATATGGATTTGTACTGAAAGAATGAGCAATTTAAACAGGGAATACATTCTAACTGAAAACCATGGTTACAGCAGGAGCTCTTGGGATTGTGTCCTGGTCACTCTGGACACTAGAGCCCAGCAGGGCCTTCACAGTTGCCCGTGGAAGGGAGCTGGCTGCAGGGAGGCCCTGAAGACTGAGTAAAGGGAACTGCTGCAGGCTGTGTCCTCCAGGAGTGAACGCTGAGACACGGTTTGGATCCGAGGGGGCGAGAAGAGCTGTTCCTGGGGAGCAGGGAGTTTGAGAAGAGAAGGTGGTCAAGGCCAGCACCTTGGAGCAGGTGGACAAAGGGAGGGGCTGGGAAGGAGCCACTAGAGAAAGGACAGGAAGGTGGGAGTGCATGGGGCAGAGAATCGGGGGATCGGGGTTGCCAGATTTAGCAAATAAAAATACAGGGCATCCAGTTAAATTGGAATTTCAGACAGACAACAAACAATTTTTAGTATAAATATACGTCCCTATAATATAATTATATTATAATATAATATAATTTTATATTATATTTTTAATATAAAAATACATGCAGTATTTGGGACATATCTACACTAAAACGTTATTCATTGCCTATCTGAAATTCAGGTTGAACTGAGGATCCTGCATGTTATCTGGCCACACTGTGGGGGAGAGAGTGGTCTGAGAGGGGGGCCCAATGAACGCAGCAGTGGCGCTGGCAAAGGAGAGCACAGAGAAGAGGTCCCTGGATTTTGCAACAATGGTTTGACAATGACCTTGGTGAGAACAGTTTGAGTGGAACAAAGTGAGCAGCCCCACAGTGTGTGTGTGTGTGTGTGTGTGTGTGTGTGTATGTTGTGCTGTGGTATGAGTGTGTGTGTGTTTTGTGGTGTGGTATGAGTGTGTGTGTTGTGGTATGTGTGTGGTGTGTGTGTGTGTTGTGGTATGTGTGTGGTATGGTGTGGTATGAGTGTGTGTGTGTGGTGTATGTGTGGTATGAGTGTGTGTGTGTATGATGTGGTGTGTGTGTGGTATGAGTGTGTGTGTGTGTGTGTGTTGTGGTATGTGTGTGGTATGGTGTGGTATGAGTGTGTGTGTGTATGATGTTGTGGTATGTGTGTGGTGTGTGTGTGGTATGAGTGTGTGTGTGTGGTGTGGTGTGGTATGAGTGTGTGTGTGTGGTGTGTGTGTGGTATGAGTGTGTGTGTGTGTGTGGTGTGTGTGTGTATGATGTTGTGGTGTGTGTGTGTTGTGGTATGTGTGTGTGTGTGTGTGGTGTGTGTGTGGTATGAGTGTGTGTGTGTGGTGTGTGTGTGGTATGAGTGTGTGTGTGTATGATGTTGTGGTGTGTGTGTGGTGTGTGTGGTATGAGTGTGTGTGTGTGTGTGTGTTGTGGTATGTGTGTGGTATGGTGTGGTATGAGTGTGTGTGTGTATGATGTTGTGGTATGTGTGTGGTGTGTGTGTGGTATGAGTGTGTGTGTGTGGTGTGGTGTGGTATGAGTGTGTGTGTGTGGTGTGTGTGTGGTATGAGTGTGTGTGTGTGTGTGGTGTGTGTGTGGTGTGAGTGTGTGTGTGTGTGGTGTGTGTGTGGTATGAGTGTGTGTGTGTGGTGTGTGTGTGGTGTGAGTGTGTGTGTGTGTGTGGTGTGTGTGTGGTGTGAGTCTGTGTGTGTGTGGTGTGTGTGTGGTATGAGTGTGTGTGTGTGTGGTGTGTGTGTGGTGTGAGTGTGTGTGTGTGTATGATGTTGTGGTGTGTGTGTGTGGTGTGTGTGTGGTGTGAGTGTGTGTGTGTGTATGATGATGTGGTGTGTGTTGGCCCGAGGTGCTCCTGCCGCTCTTCCCAGTACTGCCCATTGTGTAAGGAGAGGGAGAGGCCCAGCAACAGGCCGGCAGGAGCCCTTCTCTGTGAAAGAGTGGCCTCTCCCTTCTATCCCCAAGGGAGGGCGGTGGCAGCACAAGATGCTAGCCAAACCAGGAGTGTTCATCTGGTGGCAGCGAGGGAAGCAGCGGCTCAAGGTCACGCTGGAAATCGGGGGCAGAGCCACACTTGAACCCAGTCCTCCCGGTTTCCAAATCTAGCAAGCCCTCCCTTCGTTCTGCTACCATTGCTAGTTTCTGTCGGACACTTGCTGTGCTCCAGGGGATATCCTTTCTATATATCACCTCGTCAGTGCTCACAGCAACCCAATAATCTCCATTTTAGAGACGAAGGAACCGAGCCACCACAATGTGAGCTGCTTCGGGCCAATGCCGAATCTTCAGGAACAAAGCTAAACTGTCATTGTTCTCTGTAGACGGTGTCTGCGCCAAGCAAACTCTCAGCAGAACCCATCTGATATCTTTAGAAGGAAGGGGTTCTGATTGCCCAGGTTCACCTGAGCAAAAGACTTGCTGACACCTGCCCCCACCTGCATCTCTGGCTTTGAAAAAGAAAGGGGTCTTTGCCATCTGTAGTTCTAATGAGCAGCCCAGGAGCCTCTCCCCAAGATTAACCATCAGTTGAGGGCTAGAACTGGGTTCCCAGACCTCAGTCCTGAGCCAGCCCTGTTGAGGCCTCCCAAAGGCTTTGCACCTTTGCAGACATACAGACTGTGCCTCTCCTGTGATGGGTCTTGCTTCCCCTTCACCTCTTTGGGCTTCTCTGTCAGCTCCACCCCGGGGCAAAGGGCAGGGAGACCCTGCTGTGTTCCACCCCAGCCCCACTGGGTGAGGTGGAAATGACTACTCGTAGCCCTGCCTCTACCACTAACTTGCTGGGCCTCAGTTTCCCTGGTTGCACAGAGGAAATGAGAACCCCATCATACCTTGTTTAGAGGACATCTGAGAGTGCGAGATCCTCGAAAGCCAGCTGTCGGGGAGGGGGAGGCGCCCTCCTCTCTTCTCCACATTCTTTGGCTCTGAAACCAGGGTGGGTGGTGTTTCTCTTTGGGATGGGCTGGATTCTGGAATCAAGAGGCCTTGAAATAACATGTTTTCTGGAAAAGTACCTCCCTTAAAGGAAACTACTTTTTCCAAGGAGTAGAAAAGGGTCATTGTGCTTTGCCAGGTCCTCATTCCTATTCCACTTGTAATAGTGAAAAGTTAGAAACAGCCTAAGCACCAACAACAAAAGGAACAAAAGTCATTTTTTAAATTATAAAACAAACCAAGTACAATCTGAGATTAGAGATATTAAAACACAGTCAGACACAGACACAGAAATGGAGACAGACAAATTGTCAGGACAGACACACAGGGATAGACACACACACACACACACACACCACATTCTGCCTAATTCACACAGTTGTGGTAGGCAAAGCTGGGGAGTGGGGGCAATGGTTGCTAAATCTCCAGAAACTCTGGAATCTGGGTGTTGAGAGTGACTGCACAAACTTCTGGGCCTGAGGGGGTGTGTTTGGGTGGGCTGAGGAGAGTAGAGGGAGTGTCCTGAGCCTGAGGGAAAGGCCTGGCTGGCTTTGCACCCACCCTCTGCCTGCTGAGACGGGGCATGGATCCTAATCCCAGGTCCCCAGTTCAGGTAAGGCTGAGGAACCTGCCAAAGCAACGCCCCCCACCCGAGTTGTTGTAGAGGGATAGCAGCGCCCACAGCTGGGGAGAGGCCTCCTTGCAAACACTTAGGACTTCCAGGCCCAGGCCTTTCGGCTGTCCACGGGCCCCACATGGGAAGCCAGGGCTGTGGTGGCTCATACAGAGGCCCTCTGTCCTTGTCCTTCTGAGATGCTGGCACAGCAGCAGCCCCTTACCCCTGCGTGGGGCCTGTAACACCCCCTCCCCCACAGTCAGTCCTTGCACAGACCTCGCCACTGCAATCCTCCAGCTGGCCTCCCTGGCCTGACTTCACCACTGCCCGCCCCTGTCACAGGGCTCTTTCTCAGACACAGACCTAAACTCCTTAGAGGGTTATTGGAAGGGTCTCTGTTCCCACCTTCAGATTCTTGGTACCTGTGGTAGACACAATAACGGTCTCCCAAAGATGTCCATGTCCTAATCCCTAGAAACTGTGAATATGTTATATTCACAAAGGGCAATTAAGCTTGCAGACAGAATTACAGTTGCTAATCAGTTGTGCTTAAAAGGAGAAGATTATCCTGGACTGTCTGCAGGGCCCAGCGCAATCAAGAAGGTTTGTAAGTGTGCAGAAGAGTCAGGTCAGAGTGACGGGACAAAGACTTGAAGACAGGAGGGGGCTGCCAGCCAAGGAGTGTGGGCAGCCTCCAGAAGCCAGCAGGGAAGAGACAAGGGAACATGCTCTCCCCTGGAGCCTCTGATGGGAGCACAGCTCTGTCAACATGTCAATTTTAGCCCAGTAAGTCCCATTTCACACTCTGGTCTCCAGAACTGTAAGATAATATATTTGCATTGTTTTAAGCCCCTTAATTTGTGGTAATTTATTATAGCAGCAAAGCCTTAGCTTGCCCATTAGTGCTCCCCAAGACTTAGCCTTGAGTGAGCTCCTCCAGTTAATCCTGTGCCTGGCTGCCAAGAGACAGAGTCAGGTGGCCTCTGAAGGGACACAGGTCTTAGAGCTGAAGGACCCTGTTGGGCTGGAGACATGGGTGGGCTGGACTACCTCAGGGGTAAGGAAGGATATCCAGAAATGACGCATCGCAGGGAGTAGAATAAGAGTCATAATGTGGCAACGGTCAGTCCCTGTGTTGGGTGGTGTGCACACGCAGCAATGCCAGTGTGGTCTCACGGAAACACCCACACAAGTGTGCAAACATTTAGGTCGCAGGATGTTCTTGCAGGATCACTTTTAATAGCAAAACATTATAAAGATCCAAGTACCCATCAATAGGGAAATATATAAACAAATTATAATATATCCACAAAATATAATAATAGGCGGCCATTGCAAAAATGTACCGACTGGGAAACTGCCCACTATAAAGAGAGAAAAGACAGCAAGTTACAGAATGGTCTCATATTCAAAAAAAAAAAAAAAAGAGCAAATAAACAAACACTCCTTTTCCTGAAGAAAATAAAAATAAAAACAAAAAACTCCTATGTATATGTGCTTGTATGAACAGAGAAAAAAGTCCGAAAGGACATGATGACCCCTGGGGGACAGGCTTTATAACATGTATGGTTTGACCTTATTCAAGCAAACGTGTTGTTTTTTATTACATGTCATAATATTTTTTAAAGAGATGGTACAAAGGTTAAGAAAAGCAAACTAGACTGTTACTGTTCGTGACATAAAGTTGTTTGCAGAAAGGGCCCCCTGGGCTGCAGGATACCAGGGCTGCACTGAGCGAGGGGCTCGGGAGGCCGATGGGCAGAACCGTGGGGGCTCCTCTGGGGAGCGAGGGTGCGGATCCCCCAGTGGGAAAGTGGGCACACCCAGCCCTCTTCCGTTTTATAGATGTGAGAGCTGAAATGCTGAGAGGGGAACGCATGCATTCCTCTACATTTTATGGTACTTCAGAATAAAATATAACTTTCTGGCCTCCGTTTTAATGAATTCTGAACTTCCTCATAATTTACACTCCCTTTTTTATAATCCGTAACTTTCACATGAGGGATAAAATTTTCTGCGTTTTACTGCCGATCCCAAGTAGTTACAGAATGACTGCACTTTAAACCCAAGGTCTTGTTCACCTCCTGAAGGCCTAGCCCTCAAAAGAGACAGAGACTGGTGGAGAGAGGGCCCCAGGAGAGCAGCCAGGATGGTGTGTCGGAGTCTGAGATTCCAGTCCCAGCTCTGTCCCTCTGGCTCCCACTACAAGCGTTGTAGCTGGTGTGTGGATGTCCTCTCTTACCAGCGGGACTGCACACCCTCTGAGGGCAGGAGCTTCTGTGTCCCCAGAGGTCAGTGCAGAGTGACACTGACATCTTTCTAGCAAGTAAAGCCCTTCCAGGTGTCCCTGGTTGACAGAGCTCTTCTGCAGGTTTCTCTGAGTTGCCTCCCACAACAAGGCTGGGGCCCAGTAGAGCAGGCTGTAGTAACTGCAGTTTACAGATGAGGAAACCAGGACTTAGAGACATGAAAGGGACGAGCTCTGCCCTGAGTCACTCAGCAAACTGGTCTCAAAGTTCAGGACAGAATCACGTTTCCTCATTTTCCTGTCTCTTTCAGCCAGATCCTCACTTCATCTCTTTTATGTCTTCTGTTTCTAAGGTACATTTTTTAAAAAATCACTTAAAATATTCTCATGAACAGTAACAAAAAGGCTTCAGGTAGATTTTATTTGCTGAAAAGGGGTTTGCTGCTTAAAGAAGTTTGAAAGCTAATGATTCAAAATAGTGTTTCCAAATTTCCAACTAATAATGATATTCAGTATTCAGCAATGAGAAATTGAAATTTCTGGGAATTCTCAAGAATTCCTAAAATCACAAATTGTTCTATATTTTTCATAATAACCTATTTACATGATTTTAAACAATAATGAGTGACCATAATAATAAACAGTGAATAATTTTCTGTGATAGGATGATGCTACAAGTTTCAGAAGATTTCCACAAAAAATATGGTTTTATGGCTTATTATTATTATGAACCAATATACAGTTTTGTGGCAAGATTATTTCAATAACATGTAAAAATTTTCTCTACTTGATATAGACACTGGATATAGAAAATGTTAAAAACAAAGAACATTTTCACAAAATAAATGCCAAATAAAAACCACTTAAAAATTGAAAGATAATACCACAAATATTTAACATTTAAAAGTTATTTTTAAAATGAACTTTTAAAATACAAAGTTTAATTGCACCATCTAATAGTCTTGATCTTTGCTTTGTGCCAAATATTCCAGATGTAGAAAACTTTTTCCATTTTTCACTGATGTTGGTTGAATTATTCAGTGTGCCCCAAACATCTTCAAGTTAGGCATTAGGGTACATGTTTCTTCTTGGAAGCTCGTTTTCTTTTTTAATCATGAAAATGTTTTGTCTGCTTGCCTTAGTCTTGATTTTGCTCAATATTGCTCTTGCTAATTCAGATTTCAGAGCAGTGTCTGATTTCTACAACAACCACATCTTCTTTTTGTATCTCTTCTGTTAAACTATTTACAAAGAACTGTAGCCTATGGTGAATAGTCAAACATTTGGAAATGCCGGCAATCATTACTGGGGAGTTTACAAATAATGTTAACATTCAGACCCACTAGCAAGGATAACAGAATCACATTGAAATTGCCAATCTAAGGACTTATTCTGCTTCCAAAATTTGTTATTTTTTTTCCTGGCACCACTCGTAGGATTTGTATAAGTATCCTATGTGTATAAACTTACTATTTTTTTTTTTTTTTTTTTTACCAATATTTATTTTATTTGCAGAAATGACTTACCGTTAGAGGCAGACCAGGCCACAATCAGACACTTGTAACCGGTGTGTGCTGGTAAACAGACTCTCCTGGAAAAATAAAAATGAAAAGACCTGATATGCAGTGTTTGCCAAATTCCAAGGGGAGGTAGTCAGTGCCAGGCTACCAGTGTGATGTCACTGAGAGTTGGGAAGAGATGTGCACAGCGGACCCTCTCTGCAGCCTGCGCGAGCTGACTCCAGCACGCCACCGCTTATGACACGGCAAGGGTGGCCAGCAAGACTGACGAGAAGAGGGTCTCTTTTCTCCCTGGCGCGCCTGTTCTATTCAGGAACGGTCAACCCGAACTTTCGGGTGCACGCCGCAGCCCTTTCTTCTCTCGCTTTCCATTCAGTATCAGAGGATTTCTTTGAACTAGTAACATCTCTGTGTTGATTGGTAAGCTTTAATTCTCACAGAAGAACACCTTCCCCAGGTTTCTAGATTTCTCAACTTATTTTTCTCAGTATTTGGAAAAACATAACACCTCAGAAATGCTGGGAAGGAATTTCTGATTGAAAAACGAATCCAGGAGATCCAAGTCAAACCGATTTCCTTGAATGATTATGATCCTACTGGGTACATTTTCATGGGTCCCAGTGTTACCCACCGGTCATTCTCACTGATCTTGTTTGAGAGTATTTGAGGTATGGAGTCCCATACAATGTGGTGCTAAGTTCAGTGATTTTTTCAGAGACTGATCACCAGGGTCGGATCAGTGAGCATTTGATTTGATGTCTGACCTTGTGCACAGGTGGCACACACAGCTATTTATCTCACAATCTCAGTTTTCCCCTTCTTCCATGTTAGAAATGAACAACTGCTACAGCAATGACATGGTCTTTCTTGGAGCTAGGAATGGACAACAGAAGTGGTGTGCAATTTCTGCGAAATGTCCTTAAATCGAAGGGGAGTACTACTCTTTGCCTTCCTTGCTTCCAGTATGTGGACATAATGGCTGGAGCTGCTGAAGTGACTTTGGACCACAGAGTGACATTGGGAATGGAAATCACACATGGGGGAGCAGTAAGATAGAAGGAGCCTGGATTCCTGATACTGTGGGAGCCCCTCAGTCCTAGACTGCCTACTTCCAGGCTTTTACACCAAAAGGAAACAAACTATCTTATTTATTTATTTATTTATTACATTCTAAGATGTCCTGGAGCAGTGGGAGGGGGAGAGGGACAGAGTAGAGGGGCGGAGGTGGGGGTGGGAGGCAGGGCTAGTCCACCGCTGGCTCCTTCTCTGGCCTGGTTGTGCAGGGCAGGGTGTGTGGTTGAGGCCCTGGGTGGGGGGACTGCCCTGGCTCTGGGGCCCAAGGGCTTCCAGTGGCAGGTCAGTCGTGCTGTCTTATTTAAAACACTATTGATATGAGGTTTTCTATCACTCACAGCTAAAACAAATTAAACAGCACACTAATGCATTCTATTCTGTTAAACAAAGTTTACATAGGAGGCCATTATTTTTGGACTAGCCTCCTGCACTAGGCCCTAGCAGGCCAGACCAAACCAACATGGAGTCACTTGTGCTAAATGCCATGTAACCAAACCAGACTTTGAAATGAGACACTTTTCCAAAAAAACCTAAGATTCCAGGCAGCCTGAGTCAGTGTAATAACCCCAAAAGGAAAGTAACTTTGAAATGACCAATCTGCGTTTTGTGCCCTGTTTCTGCTTTCTTCAGCTCTTTTTGTCTATAAAGCCAAACTCCTTTGCTCAGCTCATTGGAACACTTGTTCTATATTATAGAATGAGGTGTTGCCCAGTTCTAGAATCACAAATAAAAGCCAAATAGGTCTTTAAGCAGAATTTGTTGTAATTTTGTCTTTTGACAGTTTCTATTGAAAGCAAAGACTACTAGCAAGAATCTTTGAACGGTCAGTAAAGGAGTGTGACCAGTGAAAGACCTTAGCATTATCCAGAGACTAAGGAGGTATGGGGGAGGGCACTATGTTTAGAGGTATCAATGATATATTTTGTAATATAAGAGACTGTGGTGCCATGGTGCCGGTCTTCCCATCTGCCAAGAAAGTTGGTGAGTAAACTTCTATACGGCTCTGAGTTGGTTAGTCTGGGGAGAGAAGTTTTCAGACTTCTAGCCCTTCACAGGGTGTTTTCACAAATGTCTATGATCTTTGCTTTGTAGCAATCAGATCCCTGGAAGGCTTAGAATGTAGTTGATTGCTCGCCAGCTGAGGGTTTAACTACTGGCTGGAGGATCTGGGGAATTCAGTCTAGGGAAGAGGTTATGGATTATGGGGTGAAAGTTGGGTCTGAGAGCAGCTTTTACACATCAGAATAAAAGAGGATTCAGCCTTCTTCATGGATGGCCCCAGGCAAAACCCAGGACCAATGGGTGGAGGCTGCCAATTTTACCCTAAATTAAGGAGAAACTTTCTATCCATCAGGGCTGGACCGTAGCCAAGTATACACACATCTTCCTTGACTGATAATGGGGTTATGTCATAATAAACTCACTGTAAGTTGAAAAAATCGTAAGTTGAAAATGCATGTAATACACCTAACTTACCGAACATCATAGCTTAGCCTAGCCTATCTTAAACATTCTCAGAACACTTACTTTAGTCCATAGTTGGGGAAAATCATCTGATACAAAGCCTGTTTTATAATAGAGTGTTGAATATCTCATGTTATTTATTGAATACTGTACTACAAGTGAAAAACAAAATGGTTGTATGGGTACTTGAAGTACGGTTTCCACTTGAATGGGTATTATTTTAGCACTGTTGTAAAGTTGAAAAATCATTAAGTGGAACTGTTTTAAATTGGAGACTGTCTATATCTACTTTTTGATAGTACCTCTCCATGCTGGGGGTATTTAAGTAGAGGATATTGCAGAAGGGATTCATAACTAAGCAGCAGTTCCCATATACCAATCTACATATTGGTGGTACCAGTCCATAAAATTTTTCAGGTCTCATTTTCCAAATGAGGAAAGAAAAAGCAATATGATATACTTTTTTAAAAGCTAAATATTTGCAATTTGAAGTACATTTCCTTTATTCCGAAGTTATGTTCTTTCCATTTTGCGTGTGTGTAGGGGGGGTGTTAGAAAGATCTTTTTTGTTAGATAGTAGGTGATATTAGTTATTGTTATTTAACATGCTAACTGGACAAAATAAAATCTTGTCAACCCCTTATTTTGTCTCCATTAAAAAAAATCATACTGGCTGTGAAATCTAGAAATCTGATAACTACTGACAGTATGGATGAGATAATACTTTGATTGTCTCTGAACTGATCTTTCAAGGATCTGTAGTTCATGCCAGTGGCCACTAGATGCCGTTCTTGTGTACTTAACAGCAGCTAGATAATTTCATGGTGCAAATTAGAGAAACCAGAAATGTGACCCACTTGCTTACGGTAAATTACACTTTATTACCAAAGTGTTCATTTTGTCATATATAGCTACTTTTTGATAGACACTAATTTTTTATTAGCATTTGAAAACAAAACTAATTTTCAAGGTTCTATTCTTAAAATTGAAATAATTACCTTCCTAAATGCTCTCTTTAAATGTCTTCAATATTCTCAGAAATTTAGTGTATTTACAGCAAACTGTTTTTCTTGGTTAAAGCCTTCTGTAAACATCCCAACTGACTGATGTCTTTATCCATGTGAGCAGGGTCTATGTCTGGTCCGTTTTTGCAGCATCTAGCACAGTGCCGCATTAATACAATGATAATAATTTCCATCAGTCTAGAGGCTTATGCTTTACAAATCACTTATTTATTCTCCCTCAATGACAGTCCAAGTTGCAGAGAATGATCCTTTCTTTGTCTTTCTCTGTAATAAGCCAAAATGAATCTAATGCACGTTCTTCATAGTGAAGGCTTTCTACCTCATTCATTTCTTCACTCAAGAACATCTAGTGAGCACGACTCTGCGTTAAGCACTGTGCTCCGCTCTACACTGCTCAGCGCTCTATGTTAGCAACAAACATGACAGATGAAGCCCCTTCCCCCCAGGTAGTGGGCATTGTAATGGGGAGATAGTCAATAACAACAAACAAACAGATTATTTGTCAGGTGGTAATGAGTGTTATGAGGAAGAATAAGGAAAGCAACGGGAGGGTGTCCATCTTAGGTACACAAAGGTGCCCCTCATGCAGCCCTGAGTGACGCGAAGGAGAGCTGAGTGTGGCAGTCTGGAGAAAGCACATTCCAGGTCTGTGGCAGAAGGGAGCTCGGCCATTTGAGAACCAGCAAGGATGTCTGTGTGGCTGGAGGGGAGGGAAGGAGGGGCGACTAGTGGGGATGAAGTTGAAGAGGTGAACGGGACACAAATGAGGTGGACAGGATGCAGATGGTGTAGGAGTCTGGGTTTTATCCCCAAGTGTGAAAGGACGCCAGTGGAGGGTTGTAAGCTGGGGAGAGAGATGCTCTGAAACATGAAGACTGGCCTGCAAGGAAGCACGTGAAACTGAATGGGTTCGATTTAGATACATGTTGAAGGGGGCAGACAGGACTCCTTGATGCACTGGATGCAGAAGGTGAGGGAAGGAGTAATCAAGGACGAGCCATAGGATTTTATCCTGAGCAGCCAGGTGAGCGGCGGTGCTTCTGGGAAGAAACAAGTTGGAAGAGAGGCCTCGAGAAACTAAGAGTTCTATTTTGGACTTATAAAATTTATTATATATCCACAAACAGATGTCAGATGGGCAGGTGACTATTCAAGTGTGGACTTCGGAGGATGGGTTGGGGCTGGCAAAGTTGCAGTGAGACCCGTTGTTGGGGACTTCTGCTACCTGGGCAGCTTTGATACAATGGGAGCCCTGTAACTTACTCTAATGGCATCTAGAAATTTAGCATGATCTCATAATATCTTCACTACATTTCAGCTGGAATATTTGCTAAATTCTACACCTACCAAAGTCAGACTTAAGACTAGTATATTTCAAAACACAGAAAGCATATTTTGAAACATTAAGCAGTAAAATTTTCTATTGAAATTACTTAGCTATCTTAGAAGTTACTTTGTTTCTTAATCACAGCTGTATCAACTTGAGAGAACTTTCCTTGAGGGTCCACTGGTAAGAGATTTGGGGTGCAATCCCTTTTTGGAACTCAGGAAATAACTAAAGGAGTGGATCCCTTTTTCTCAGCAAAGATGCTCATCTCATCATTATTTACAAGAGAAACATTGGAAACAAAGTAACTACCCACCAATAAATGTTATATTCAATAATTATGCATATTGATAAAATTGAAAATTGTTCACATATTAAAATGATGTCAACAAAGAGTTTTTAGTAACATGGTAGGTATAGTTATGACATAAAATTAAGTGAATCGTGAGATATAAATGTGCACATACAATATGATCTCAATTACATAAAAATTTGCATGTATAAAAATGACCAGACAGAGGGAAATTACTTCAAAATGTTTAGAGCTGTTAACCATAGGGGAAAGAATTCCTTCTATAACTGCTTTGGTTTTGTCTCGACTTTCTATAATGAGCATGTGGTATTTTGTACTATGAAAACAAAAATCACTTGGATTGAAAACAATGGAAAAAAACCAAAACAGAACAGGAAAACGGAAAGAACTAGCATTGGTCTGGGAAACAGATGGACAGGGGCTTGTGTCCAGGGTCCTGGTTTGCCTTCCCTCACCCTGTGAGCACGGAAACTCCGTTCTTTCTCCGAGCCTGAGATTTCTCACCTGCAAAACAAGGACGGGAATCCCAGCCTGTCTCCCTCTTGGGGTTGGTGTGAAGATTCAGCAGTCCTGCCAGCAACGGGGCTGACCGCAGAAGTGATTCAAAATTTGGAATGTGAAGAGTTCAAGGCTCCAGGGACAATGTCCTGCCTTCCAGTGAGTGCAGAGTGTGGGGGAAGGTCCTGGAGGGGGAGCGAAGTCTCCCTGTGCAGCAGTTCCTCTGGGCACCCTGTTCTGGGCTGCAAGGAAGTGGGTCTTCCTGCAGCCACTGGATGTGGGTCCACTCCTGACTCCCTCGTGCCTTAGGGCTTGGTAGTTAGATGGGAGAGAGTGCAGCGATGAAATGATAATAATGCTTATTTTAAAGTTATATTTATTGAAAATTCACAACGTGTCAGATTGATGCCTTTACTCTTTTGTTCATCATTTTGTCCATTGATTCCACCCAACGACTATTCACTGTGCACATGCTATGTGTCCTACCTGTGCAGTTGGTGTCATTAAATCCATCTTTATGTGGCAGGATTTTCTTGCTGCTCACCCTTTTGTAGGGCCCGACACACACCAACTCCCCCTTATGGGATGAGTGAGACTCACACCAAACTGGGAAAACAGAAGTTCACATTTTGTAACGCAGCTGGAAGCGCAGGCAGAGACAGAGACCCTCGCGGCACAATAATAAATACATGGCAGACTGAGAGGCAGTCACTACAAGTGTTACAAGAGCCTGCATGTCTCATGGGTGCTTCAGGCTTGGGGCTATTTTCCTTCATCTCCTTCGTCATGTTCACTCATTTTAAATAGTCTCTAGCTCCATCCAGGACAAAACAAAATGGAACTCAATGATTGGCCACGAGAGCCAGATGCAGGGGAGAAGAAAGCCCCAACGAGAGAGGGCAGGGGTTACAGAGACCACAGGGCTCGGGGGTGGGGGTGGGGGGAGAAGTCTAGAGACAAGAGGCTTCCGGGAAGACTGAAAGACGGGCAACTGCTCGGGCAGCAACAGGGTTGAGAACAAAGGTCACCACGACCTTGAGGAGCAGGAGGGGCCTGAGCCCTCCTCTGCAGTGGATGCTGCGGAGATTGCAACAGGCAACCGGGGCCCCAGGCAAACAAGTGTGTGCGAACCCTTCCAAGCTTCGTGCAGGGGACTGCTTGACTAATCCTCAGACAGCTGCTTTTTTCCAGTATGGTCTTCACTATTCCCTCCTGAAATTAAAGGTGTGGTAAGGGTGTTACAGTGAGATGAGGAAACTGAGGTTTAAAGATGTAGAGCTCCATGATGTGATGCAAACACAATGTACAGTCCTTATTTAGACCCTTATTCAACAAAGAAACTGTAAAAAAAAAAAAAAAGGAAAAAAGAAAGAAAGAAAAGAAAAGATGAGGACATTATGAGACAACTGGAAATTTCAAATTTGGAAATTACTAGATATTTGATGATATTAAGACATTACTGATAAAATTTTTCTCATGGTGATAGTGATGTGCATTAGAAGAAGTTATCTTTTAGAGATACTTTTTATTTTTTATTTTTTTATGGGTGTAATAAAATATTTATGGGTGTAATGATACAGGGTCTGAGATTTTTCTTGAAATAATGATGGAGTTGGAGAAGCTGGTTTAGGATATAAATGAGAGAAGATTGGCCATGAGTTGGTCATTGTTGAAGCTGAGGGATGAACAGGACATAATTGTTCATGAAACTATTCTGCTTTTGCATATGTTTAAAATTGTTCATAATTTTGAGGTAAAAAAAACTTGCCTGTTTCCATGGTTAGTAAGTGATGAAGCTGGAAGTGGAACCAAGACTGTGTGTCCCCAAAGCCTATGCTCACTATGGTTACGCATTCTACCTCTTGCCAACCCACCCAGGGCAGGGGTGTTGTCCCAGCATCTCCCACTCATGCTCCAGCCTCTGTTTGGATTCCTCCTGAGTCAGGGCATTCCAGGGGAAGGTTCTTTTCCAGGATGAACTGTAACTTCAGTCCCTTCAGCCTGTTTCTTGACAGAGAAGTCTTCCCTGATCACTGTCACCCCATACTAGGTTACGTGGCCTATTCTGGGCTTCTACAATGTTCTCTATTTCTCCTTCATGGCACTCTTCACACTTACAATTACTTCTTCCATGTCCACCTTCTCTTGGCTGTAGCTCCATGGAGTCAGGGTCTTGCCTGCTACATTTACTGCTGTGTGTTGATCATTGCTCAGACTCTTGGCCTTAGGTATATGGATGGAGAAAGGGTTGAGCCAAGTCACTACCTGAGGATCAGTTCCCTGGAGGGTTGCACCCTGGGAGGTCCAGGTCAGAGGACCCTTAGAGTCCTCAGTCCTTAGCCCCCCGTGCTTGCTTTGGTTACAGATACACATGGGGGTGGGTTTATAGGGAACACTGCAAGAATGAGATCATCTCCATGGGGTTTGGCATTTTAGAAATAACCGAGTACTGTCAGTTATCTTTCAAGGAATGCAACAGAAAATGAAACACAGCAAGTGCAAGCACAAGATGTTTAATCCTTGTGAACAAACTTGACACCATGAGCCTAGATTATAATGGGCTTTTCTTAGAATTGCTACAGGGTGGCTGCTTTATCATTTTATCTGTTTTCTGTTTTTGTTCTGGGACTGGATCACATGTAATCATCCCTAAGATTCAAGATAAACGTGGAAAAGCAGCTGGGATGTGCCGAGGAGGGCACCCAGCGCAATCAGCTCTGTCTGAAATCACAGCTGACTTCTGTGATCTGATCCTTGGGGACAGTGAGGACACATGGGCTTACAGAAATGGTCACACAAACTGCTCAGGTAAAACTTGTCTGATGGCAGTCCTTGCTGTATTTTTTATGGTAACATTGATTTATTATTATTATTCTATTTTATTTTTATTTTGTAACTTCAAAGAAAAAACACACTTAATAGGAAACTTAAATTTTCCATCAGGGAAGGCTAAGAGAATAGATTTTTTTAAAATCTTGAAATGCATGTGTATTTATTCGTCAGGAGTAAAAGTTACTTTCTAATCCCTTATATTCAGATTTTATTGTTATTTTCCATTTTTTATTTGTGTGGTCCATAATGAAAGTAGCAATTTTCATTCATAAAACTAAATTGATTTTTTTAATTGTAGTAAAACATACAGAACTCAACATTTACCCTTTAACCATTGTTAAGTGTGTAGTTCAGAGGCATTAGGTACATTCACACTATCGGGCAACTATCACCCACCATCCATCTCCAGAACTTTTTAATCTTCCCATCTGAAACTTTATACCAATTAAACACCAACTCCCCCTCTTCCTCTCTCCTCAGCCCTTGCAACCACCAGTCTACTGTCTGTCTCTATGACTTTGGCTGCTATCGGTACCTCATGTGAGTGGAATCACACAGTGTTTGTCCTTTTGTGACTGGCTTATTTCACTGAGCATAATGTCTCCAAGGTTCATCCACGTTGCAGCAGGTGTCAGAATTTTCTTCCTTTTTAAGGCTGAGTAATATTCCATTGTACATATATAATAATTTTTGTTTTTAAAATTCTTATTATGGCAAGTTTCAAAAACACATAAAAACACAGAGAATAGTATCATATGCTCCTAAGTGCCACTATCCAGCTTCAACAAACTTGTTTCATCTGTATTTCCACCCACTCCAACCCTACCTTATGAAGCTAATTCTAGAAATATTATTTAATTTGCAAACATTTCAGGATATATCTAAAAGATAAGTGCTCTTATTAAAAACATAACCATAAGACCATTATTATACCCCAAAACATTTAATAATGATTCCTTAGTATAATCAACTATCAAGTCAGTGACCAACTTTCCGTATAATTTTTTACGTTTGATTTGATTTATTTTCTTATATTTGTAACCGGACATTTTAAACTTCCAAAGATGTAAGTGGTGGTAGAAGGGGGTTGTCCTAATCAAGATAAATGAGATTTGAACTAATCGAGTTCCAATTAAACTTCATGTACTTGAAAACATCTTTTGTTCGCCTGTTTGTTCCAGGCTATTGGCTTACTTATAAAAGCATGGGGAGAAATGAAGCAATTGTTCTTTTGCAGTTGGGGCCTCCAGAGATTTAGCCTGTTATTTATTTGTACTCTCTCCTCTAGATTTGGCTTCTTATACCCTTCTGCAGAATATTTAGTAGTTCCTAGTTTTGAGATGGGTAAGATAATTGACTCTTGAATGTACCTGGAGCTGTTAACTGCAACTTGAAAATGCAAAGGTTTAGGAATGAAAAAGAAAGGAAAAGAAAATGAGTGAGGGATATTGGAGGATATTTTATGACAGATCCAGGATAAAGATAAAATAAAGGGATCAGCAGGGGAATTCCTGTGACAAAAGTTGGAAAGCCATACCCTGAGTAAGGGACAATGTGAAAGAGGAGATTCAGGGCAGGATTTTTAGCAACAATCTAAGATAAAACTTTCTTCTTTTGTTATTATTATTGCTTTATATTAAATTAGGGTTGCCAGATAAAACATAAGAAGATCAGTAAAATTTGAATTTCAGATAAGCAATGAATAATTTAAAAAGTATAAGTATGTTCCAACATATGTGGATGTACTCATACTAAAAAAAGTATTCATTGTTTATCTGAAATTCAAATTTAATTGGGCATCCTGTATTATTTACTGAATCTGGTAACCCTATATTCTAATCCATGGAGATTCTACTTATGAAACTGACGACTGTTTGGCCTTTATGCCACTTGGTTTTCTTTCTCTGGAGATGGTTGTTTTCTTTAATCAGTCTGCTTGTCTTGTATGTTTACCTAATATAGCATTACAGTAAAAAATTTGGCCCAGTTTACATTAGCAACCAATATAAGAGTACTTTTTTCCCTCTACTCTCAGTTATATCAGATATCATTAGTCTTTTAATTTTTGCTAGTTTGCAAGGCAAAAAGGTTGAGAACTGCTAATTTAGATCACTTTTTTTTTTTTTTTTTAGCAGCCGGTCAGTATGGGATCTGAACTGGAGACTTTGGGGATATAAGGCTGAGCTCTAACCAACTGAGCTAACTGGCCAGCCCAGACCATTTCTTAAATCAGGTAAACTCTTCTTTTGTGAGGCATGGCATCAAGGTTTTGTTCAAGAACTTTTTTTCTGGCAGCTGGCCAGTGTGGGGATCCTAACTGTTGACGTGGGTGTTATCAGCATCACACTCTAACCAACCGAGCTAACTGGCCAGCCCTGTTCAAAAACGATTTAAAATTTTATACTGTATTGTAAAAATGTGTACAATGAAATGTAATAGATTAGCTGTTTTTAAATTCCAACAGTAGATTTCCCAGCTTTTTTGTGCATACTCAAGTCAGCACTCAAGAATTTCAGCTTAGCTTTATCAAAAGCAAATATTTATATTTAAAAAGAAAACATTTGAATTAGGAATCTATTAAGATAAAAAGGTTAACAAACTAAAGATGCCTTGTTAGTTGACGCCCCTAATGGCGACATTTAGGTCAGATAACTTGAAATGACTCAAAACAGCCTTTCCCTTGGCATTGCACGATCATACTTAAAATTATTGCAATAAAGGATTTCACAAAAACCAAGTCTCTTTAATCTACACTTCCACAAAATGCTGTTGGAAGAGCAAATTTTTGCTCAGTTGTTTTTCCCTTTGCTCTCAAAAAAAAAAAGTGCCATGAATCCCACCCCACCCTGCTGCTGGGTAGCAGTCAATCGTTTATTATTCCTGGATCAAGCACAAGCATTCATGCCTATGAAAACACTCTGCATTTTGCAATGAATGGGATCTTGGTTTCTACTAAAAACAAAAAATGGCTAAAAAGAGACTTCAATTTATTTTCAAATTCTATGGCTAAATTCCTGTAATTCCTAACTAGTGAAAATACTGGCAAGTTACTAGATTTTACTTAGTGTCAGATTTACTTCTCTGGTGTATGTCCAGAGGTGAAATTGAGAGCTATTTGTGGCTAGCTTTTCAAGAGACCAAATGGACCTCAAATGGAATGAATACTGACACTGAAGTACAGTGTATAAGGAGAGGCAGGAGAGAGAATTGAATTCTTTCATTTTAACAAAATAACTAATATTACCAATTTCTACTTAGAAGTCTTACTATTTGGCAAACCAAAAAGGTCACTTCTCAAAATGACCAAACTTACAGCTGAACCCTTTCCATTGTATTTTGATATTAAACTGGGAGTTATATATCTTATCAAAATTTTTATAAAATCATATAATTCAATCAACCTCACCAAATACAATCATTTTCAGTCCAGACTCAACAGTCTTCCCTTCCTCAAGTCTAATCAGCTCTAAAGCTAACTAGACCCCTAGAAACCAATACATCCCCCAAAGTAATCAATTCCCCACAAACTGATCAATCTCCTTCCCCCAAGCACTCCCAATCATCCAGGTAACCACCAGCCACATCCAGCAATCATCCATGGAACAAATGTCATCATGACAGAGACCATTAATATTTGAGTATCCATTTTCCATTTCCTCCTTTCACTAATAGAACCCCTAAATTTTAGCAGAACACATGGCTTCCAAGCAAGATGCAAAGACAATTCTTTGCATCTGGGTATGGTAATTTGACTAAGTTCTGACCAGTGGGATGCTCGTGGAAACAATGTGTTCAACTTCCAGGTCAAGACCTTCAGGAAAAACTGCCCACACCCTCTCTGTCTCTTTTTCTTTGGGCTGGAATGTTTGAAATAAAGTGGTGAACAGCTTTGGCCATTTGAATGAGTACAACATCATAGGGCAGGGTGGACAAAAAGAACTGGGTTCCTGGGTCACCTTGTGGAGCAGCGCAGCCTACATGCCTTTCGTGTACTTTGTCCTCAGATTTCAATGTAACGAGACTACCAAATTAGTCTTTTCACTGACTTTGGAAATTTTAGCAAAATGAAAAATGTTTTTCTTAAAAATCAAGCTTCCTCCCATGGGTTGGAAATCTCAATGTACAAACAAACAAAACAACTTGGAGGCCTAATAACCTCCTCAGCCTTAGTTTTCAATGTAACTAACCCACAAAGTTAAAAGATTTTCTTTAAACTGCCAGAAAATTTTACCCAGGAAATAAAGTGACTTTCTCATCATATATTTAAAATTCTGATAGTCTTTTTTTTTTTTTTTTTTAAACACTCTGGGTATGACATATTATCAGTTAAAAAAAAAAAATCCTATAAAACTATAAAGCTACTTCCTTAAACTAGTTTAAACAAGAATAATTGTGGCTACTAAAAACTTTTAAAATTCCATTAAGTCCCAAGTGATGAAAACAAAGCTCACAAGCAAAGTGTGCCAACAGCTCTGACAAAAAACAGCAGCAAGGATGCTGTAAGTGCTGATGAAGTCTTGTGGTCCTCCAGCCCAGATGCATGTAGGCCACCTACAGTTGTAACACACTCTGCCTGTACCACTAGTCAGATCTCAAGGTGTGGTCAACCACAGAAGAGTTTGGGAGGGCCAAGCACTTTCCAGGGCCTGTCACTTGGACAATACGGCCTGTGATGACCCTGCAGAAACAGAGGCTGGCCCTCAAGTATCTCTGCTATAGTCTAGGAAAGTGAAGTCACCTGAAACTTTGGTGAGAACTTTGTGTTCCCTTAGAGGTGAGGATTCGGGAAAGGGCACTGAGATACCTTAGGGTTATGGACTTTTAAAACTAAACCTGGATTTTAAATCCAGATGAAATAGGAGCCTTTAGCCAGGCCTGTGTGCCATAACTATAGACATTTGACACCTATGGGATGAGTCAAAATGTTATCAATCCTTAATATTTTCAAAGGGACGGTGTTGATTTATACCACCACTTGTATTAGGTAGGCCTGCACTCTCTGGCCCAATATTGCAGGGTTCTGGAATGTAGTATTATTTAGGTTAACTGTCAGAGTGGTAAAAAATATGGGAGTGGTTCATGCAGATGATAGTTGTGTGATCTAAAGATCACTCCTTGGTGTTTCCTACAGCACCCTTGCCTGTTGACTTTAATGAAATGGGGTTAATTAAAGCATCAGGCCCAACTTATTGCTTTGCCTCCCACAGATTTGTCCCCTCTCTTCCCCTGGGTGATGGAGCCACAAAAGGATTACTCAAAGCCCATTTCTTCTGAGCAGTGAGAGACCCCAAAGGGGTTAATTTCCCAGAACCCTCAAGAGAGAGGCATTCCTTTCTTTTGGAAATTAACCACAAACTGGGGTTCTTGCCCTACATTTATTCTCCAGACAAGGAAGTTACAGGAAAAGAGCATAGGTGGAGTTATGACTAAGTATAGTTTAACAGTAGAGGCTGGTAACATCAGTAAAATAACAAAATGACATTCCATAATGCAATCTGCAAAAGGTTAAGTCAATCCACCAACAAAAGCTTGATCTTAGCAAACACTGTTTTTCCCTACAGCAATTTCCCAGTATCTTTACATTTCAATCAGTAACTTGTCTGTCCTTGAGCCAGCAACCTTGCTGTGTCACAACTCTCCATCCACATCAGAGACCCTAGCCTGAGGAAAGTTTCCTGTCTTTTGCAAGGTTAACATTTCTATATATATAATTTTAAGAAGTTAGGCTAAACCTGAAACTGCATGGCTCTGGAGGCCCTGTGAAATATATTTGCTTTGTAGTATACTCCACACCAACTGTCTTTTGTAATTTGGAATTTTCTCCCAGATCCAGTTGAGCCATAATGTGTACTCTGAGGACTCTTTGTGAGAGTTGCTGAAGTGGGGGAATGCAAGTGTTTCACACTATTGGAGGAATCAGTTTTGCTTCAAAGTGTTTTTATTTTTTTTTGTCTTTTTCGTAACCGGTACTCAGTCAGTGAGTGCACCGGCCATTCCTATATAGGATCCGAACCCGCAGCAGGAGTGTTGCCGCGCTCCCAGCACCGCACTCTCCCGAGTGTGCCACGGGCTCGGCCCTCAAAGTGGTTTTTATGCTAGTACCATAGGAACATTATTAGGAAGTCAGAGAATAGCTCAGAGAGATTTAGTTAGAGCACAGCTGAAGACTTACTGTACTTGTATATGGAGAAGACAAACTGCACAGGTTGTCTCCTTGGACAGAGGTAAAGGGAGGGTGTATAAAAACAAAAGCTGCAGATGGTCTCTTTTTGTCTTCGGGTGTGCTGAGTGGCTGCAAGCAGGCAGATTGTCCTTGAAAGGACTGCCAGAGTTATGAGGAAAGCCGATTCTTAGTTGTATGCAGGTTTTCTGAGAATCCTGTTGATTTTAGCTATGAAGTGTTGTCACATGTCCCTGTCTGTGTCACGACAGCCAGTGTCCTTCCATTAGCACCTGCTCTATTTCCCTCATTGGCATTTCTTATGTGTTTAGGCTTTCGGAAATTAATAGTGTGCAAATTCTGTGGCGATATTTTTGGACCCAAATTGAAACATGCGTGTTTATATGTATGTCATGGCTGTTGATCACTCGCTTGCAGAGAGGGGGATGAGGCCAGCATGCTGTCCTGGTTGTGAGGTTGTGGATCGCCTGGCCGCATGTTTGACATGGTATAACACACAGTGTTCCTATACTTAGGAAGCCTGTTTGCTAGGATAGAGAATTGTGAGAACTATCATAAATACGTATCATCTTCTTTGAGAGACATAAAAGTGAAGATTTTGTTATACTTTCGGGGAGCATGTCCAAAAAGACAAAAGACATTTCTGTTATCTGGAGACAAAGAATCTGATCCCACATACAAATGTATTACTTATTATTTTTGATGTACACAATAAACTAGTACCTATAATTCAAATTACCCGAGTAGTTATGCTGCCCACTTCACCTGGGTGAGAATTAAGGGGGCACATTGGGTTGATCACTTTATGAAGAAATTTGTAATGACGCATTATCTAAACTTGATATTTACTGTCCATAAGTCAAAATCTTATGATGGCTATTTTATCATGAGCTACTAGTTGCTTGAGAAGATTGTCCCAGGTATTGTGCGACAGGCTAGGAAACATATGTATATGGAGATAAAAACTTTAAATATCTATTTTGTTGACTTTTATTTTCTCCCAACGTAGCTGAGTAAGTTTCCACAGGTGATGGGGTTTTTCATAAATGGCAGTTCTTACATTCAAAACAATACAATGTGGAATTAGAATCATGGGAGACCTTGTGGTAGAAACTGCTTATTGTCTCCCAGTATCTGGTCTCCTGCTCTTCAACAGTCCGAGAATCTCCAATTTTTAACTGGTCACATGGTATCATATGAGCTGAATGCATGTGTTCCTCCTAAACTCACAGAAACTCATGAAGCCTGAACGCCCCATGTGATGGTGTGTTAGTCTATTTCTGTTGCTTAAAACGGAACACCTAAACTGGGTAATTTATAAAGAAATGAAATTTATTTCTTACAGACTCAGAGGCTGGTAAGTCCACAGTCCAGGGGACACATCTGGTGAGGGCCTTCTTCTGGGTCCTGTAGAGTGTCACGTGGTGAGAGAATGGCCTGAGCAAGAGAGCTAAGCTGCTCACTTGCTTTCCTTGTAAAGCCGTCAGGACCATGCCCATTACTTCATGAATGGCTCAATTCATTCACAAAGGCACAGTCCTGACAATCTAATCACCTCTTAAAGGACCCACATTTCAAATACCATGATTGGATTTCCCACCCTCTTAACACTGTTACAATGGAGATCAAGTTTCCAATATGTGAATTTGGGGGGGACACATTTGACCCGTAGCAGATTAAAACTAGTTCTTCAGGGTGAGACCCTGATGATACAATTAGTGCCCTTATCAGAAGAGGAAGACAGGGAGATCTCTTTCTCTCCCCACACATGCACACCCAGGGAAGGCCATGTGAGCACACAGCTGGAAAGCTGCTATCTACAAGCCTTCACCAGGAACTGGAGTGACTGGCACCTTGATCATGGACTTCCCAGCCTCCAGAACTGTGAGAACTAAATGTCTGTTATTTAAACCTATAGTATTTTGCTATAGCAGCCCAAGCTGACTAAGAGACATGTTTGCCCAGAATTAAGACTGTGTTTCTCAGCATCTCCTGGGGTTAACAACATTTCCTGTGGCCACATGACTAAGTTAAGGCTAATGGGTTACAAGCAGAATAAAAGCATGGTAGCACCTAGAAACCTTCTTTGAAGGACAGCTGGTGTGTGATCTTTGCTCCCCTTCCTCTTTGTCACTCTTTCCATCCTACTGCTTGGAATACGGTGTGAGAGCTGAAGCTCTACCTGCCTTCTTGGACTATGAGCGAGGATAAGGACCACACCCTAGGGATGACAAGCAGTAAGCTAGAAAGAGTTTAAGACCCTAAGGAATTCAAGGAATGCAGCTCCTACCACAGCCCCAGATTGCCTCCCTTCCAGACCTGCACACGAGACAGAGAAATAAGCTGCCGTCTTGTTTAAGAAGAAGTGCCACTGTGAGGCTCTGTTAATGTCAGGTAAACCTAATCCTTGTTGATACACACCCTTTGCCTATGTTAACTTGACTCCTCATGGGCCTTAGTGGGTCTCTAGGTCATTTCTTCTTAGTGGTGAAAGGCCTGAACTTGGTCCCTCAGATCTCAAATGCAGCATGTTGAGATGCTGTCTTCCTGTCTGCAGCAAGGAGGAGGGATAAGTCCAGTGAATTCCAGCAACTTAAATTCTCTAGCTGCTTCAGTTGGTTCCCAAAATAATATCCACGCGTGCCATGGGGCAAAGTGACTTCGTTTTTACTCAGTGTTACATTTTGGCAGCATTGTTAATCCAAAAAATACACCTATCCTTTGCCTAAGACGTCAATTCTTTCCTGAAAACCTTGCTGCTCGGAGAAAACAAAACCATGAGATGAAAAAATTTTTCATTTTTTTAAATGGAAAAATTTATGATGCATAAGTTTTCTTATGCATAAGAGTCTTATGCATGTGCTGTCTTTCTGACCTACAATATCCTAACACTACTCACCTACAGAAAAAATCTACTCATTGAACAATAATTAGAAAGTAAACAGTTTGTTTGTAAAAGGTAATAAATGAAGCTTATTCTACTTACCAAAGGAGGAAGAAAGACTTGACAGTGAGTGGGCTGGTAGAGAAGGAATCTGAGGGCTTTAGAAGGTGCAGTCTTCCTTCTGCACTATTTTCAATAATCTTTCAGCATCTTGGGGCATTATGATCACCTCGCATTCAAAGTACACTGCAAATAAAATTATATCACAGAAAATATTTTTAAGGCAAAATAAAAACTAAATATGTGAGTGGTTCAAAACATGTAAAAAATAGTGCATGTGCATAGCCCACTAAAGTGTCACGGAAGATGCTACCTACCCCTTCCTCCCTCTGGCTTGGCAAGATATTTTGGACTCTTTCCTATGTGGCAAACAACTCTTATTTATTCCATATCATATTCTGTGACTAGAACTGCTGTGCCAAGTAATAAGTTGATGACTGTGTCTTGCCTGAAATCATAAGGTCAAAATATTACTTCCTGTAGCGTATGTCATTGGACAAAAGCATTGTTATATTGAAGGAAAAAAGGAGTCATTGTCTGGAAAGCGATATAAGCTTTCAAAGCCATGACAGCAACAAGTCTTTACTGAACTGTCGTTATGTGGGGTAGATGTGCAGCTGAGGGGAGGGGCAGGAAGCGGCAGCACCTTGAATTCCTTTTAGAGGCTCTTGCTCTGTGGACAGTGAGCTGCGTCCTTCTGAGGTGTGGGGAAATCTGAGGAGCCTGCAGACTGAACTCCGCGACACCTAGCCCTTCTGCCAGGGCTCCGGGGCCTTTAATGTCTCCTGTCTTCTTTCAGCCAGACTAGAGGGACACAGGGTGTGTGTAGACTGAAAGTGTTAGTGCTTCCCTGAGAAGCTGCTGTAGGAATTTCCAAAATGGTGTAGACTTGGTGACTCTTAAAGGAGCAGGACTGAGCTATATGCTTCGGCCAGCCAGTCCACCTAAGAGTTGATTTTGTCAAAGGAGGAATTGAGTTGGGTTGGACAGTGAAAGGCCCTCTGGGAGAAAGAACAGAATAATTTTTTTTTTAATTTAAAGATGACGGGTAAGGGGATCTTAACCCTTGACTTGGTGTTGTCAGCACCATGCTCTCCCAAGTGAGCGAACCGGCCATCCCTATGTGGGATCCAAACCCGTGGCCTTGGTGTTATCAGCACCACACTCTCCTGAGTGAGCCACAGGCCGGCCCGAAAGAACAGAATAATTCACCGGTACTTGCTTGCTCTGTCTTCCTGTTTTATCTAAAATCTTTTGAGAACAAAGTCTATTCTTACTCACTGAGGGTCCTTCCAGAAGCTGAGCAAAGTGCTGCCAGAGCTGAAAGGGCATGGGCTTTGGAATTAAACAGAGTTGGATTCAAATCCTTGCATTTCCTTCTCTGAAAGCTTTTAAGTTTTTTTTAATCACCCATCCTTCCCCCAAGAAAATTTTCCTCTTACTTTGCATTCCCCTTGAATTGCATCCCATAGTGTCTCCTCTTAGCTACTTTCACTATTACAAGTGTTCTATCTGCCGTCTTATCAGAAAGATTTTATTTGGGCTGGACTGAAACCTCCTTGAGTGCTCTTGGCTTGTTTGTGTTCCTCTAGGAATTTGATTTACATCAGGAGCCTTGTTTCTCTGAGTTCTGTTTGGTCTCCTGTCTGGCTGCTGGGTTCTCTGATGCAGGAGGTCATTAGGCAGCCACCGTCCTAAGAGTGGAGCAAGCACGGGGACTAGGGTGTGAGCCACTGGCCAGCTCTGAATTTTTTAATAGGCCCCAAGATGCAAAGGCTGATAAAACTTGGTGCATCCCCTGCTCGGGAACAGAGAGGACTCAGCTCTCTCTCGAAGACAGGGAGACCCACCCAGCTCTTACAACAACACTGACATGGAAGCCACAGCCCTGCCCTTCTGTGGCCCATGGATTGTTCAGCTTGACTCCTAGATAGCAGAGTATTTCATCTTTTTCTAACCCCCAAGATTCTTTGAGGCTTGTCTCCAGGATCTCCTCCAACACAGGGGAGAAAAATTCCTGTACCATTTCTGTCCTGCAGGACCCCACCTGAGCCGTGCACTGCCCATGCCTGTTGAGCCTCAGCAGCCACTTGGCCTAGGGGACTAGAATAGCTCGATTCGGTTGGGTTGTGAAGCATCATGGATGCTACATAAAACTGGCTAATTTATAAGGAAATAAAATTTACTTACAGTTTTGGAGGCTGGGAAGTGTGAGGTCCAGGGTGCACATCTGGTGAGGGCCTTCTTGACAGGGGCTCTCAGCAGAGTCCCGTGGAAACGCAGGGAATCACGAAGCGAGGGCTGGGCGAGAGCACTTGTTAGCGTGCGCACTTGCTCTTCTAATAACGCCACCAATCTGAACCCTTGAAAATCCATGAAACCATTAACCCATTACTCCATGAATGGATTAATCCATCCATGAGAGCGTAGTCCTCATGATCCAATCACCTCTTAAAAGCCCCACCTTTTACATTGTATCCGTGTATTGAAATATAACTCTGTACCCCTAAATATGTACAAACAATACGTTACATTAAAAACCATTTTTTATTCAAAAAGGCCCCACTTTTTAACATTGCCACATTGGGAATCAGGCTTCCACACGAGCTTTGGAGGAGACAAACATTGAGAGCATAGGACTATGGAACAAACTGCCATTTTTTCAGAATTCTTCATACCCCTCCCTGTCACCTTGAACTTTTATGGTTTTATTTTTTAGGGCCGGCCCGTGGCTCACTCGGGAGAGTGTGGTGCTGATAACACCAAGGCCCCGGGTTGGGATCCCATATAGGGATGGCCGGTTCGCTCACTGGGTGAGTGTGGTGCTGACAACACCAAGCCAAGGGTTAAGATCCCCTTACCAGTCATCTTTAAAAAAAAAAAAAAAGTTTTATTTTTTATATTTTAAACCTTGATCTCTCTGGAATTTTTCTTGGTATTTGGGGAAGGGCCTTATGGAACTGAGACCCAGAACAATGAGCCTGGTTCTGAAAATGAGAAGAAAGCAGGACATTGAACCAAGCGATTTAGAAAAGGATGTCACATAGCAGCTCATGTGCCTGCTGGGGCACAGCAGAAAAGCCAACCTGAAGGAGCAAGAACCCTTCCCCTCCAGCCTTCCACTCTCCCTTTACTGCCCCCATGGGCAGCATCTCTAGGGAGACACCAGCAAAGTAGAAATGTGGTTTCCACAGTCCCAGCCCAGTGTCACAAAGCTGAGCATAGAAGGATAGCTTTGAAGCTGAGAGACAATAGCTTAATAATTAGCGCATTAACTTTATCACAAATTAAGTGACCATATGTATTTAGGTCTATTTCTGGACTTTATTCCAGTCCAACGATCTATTTATCTATTTCGCCACCAGAACCAAACTTTTTATTACTGTACCTTTCATACATTTTGATACATTTGATATTTTGTTGGTCTTTTCCCAAAAATTTCTGTTGTTTTGACACATTTTCTATATGAATTATATAACATATACAGTTATATTTCTATGTGAATTAGAATTAGCTTTTCATTGATTAGGGTTGCATTGGATTTATATATTAATTCAAAGGACCTGAGAAGCTCATACTATGAGACCTCTTATCTGTTATATCTTTCAATTTATTAAAATATTCCTTTGAATTTTCTTAATAGAATATTATGGTTTTATTCATATAGGTACTGTAGATTCTTAAATTTATTCTTAGATATTTCCCCCCCCATTTTCTTGCTAATATAGATGAGTTCTTTTTCCCCCATTAAGTCTTCTACTAGTTACTGTTTGTACTAAAAACTAGGTTTTTGCATATTAACTTTGAAAGCAGCTTCCTTGTTGAATCCTCCTATAGTTTTTGAAAATTTCTTTTTGATTGATTTTCCTATTTTAGCCAGGTATAAATACAGTAGTATATCAGTTCTCAATAATAATAAAATTATTCCCTACTTTCATCTATTTTCATCTTATATTTCTTTCTGTTGTGTAATTCAGTGGTTGGTATTTCCAGAACAGTGTTAAATTGTAATGGGTTTGATCTGTTTATTCACCTTCAGGCATGATACATACTTTTCATTAGAAACACAAATTTAATTTTGTTAAAAAAACATACCCGGGCCGAGCCCGTGGCGCACTCGGTAGCGTGCTGCGCTAGCAGCGTGGCGACGCTCCCGCCGTGGGTTCGGATCCTATATAGGAATGACTGGTGCACTCCCTGGCTGAGCGCCAGTCACGGAAAAAAAAACAAAAAAAAACCCAAAAAAAAACATACCCATTTCTATTTTATTAGAAATGATTTAAAACTCAGAAGTTGATATTTAATTTTTTCAAATAACTGGGTGATCTATTGAGGTGATCATTTTTTTCTCTCTTGATGCCCCCCAAATGTCTAATAACATTCATCTGTGAAGCTATCTGAGCCTGGAGTGTATTACAGTGGTAATTCTTTGACAATTTCTCAATTTCTTTGATTATTGGTGTTTTTAGGTCGTCTGTATCTTTAATGGTTAACTGGGTCATTTATTTTTCCTTAGAATAGAATTTTTTCCCCCAAGTTTTTCAAATTTATTTCTGGGTGTGGAACAAACATATTGTTCTAAAATTTCTAATTTTCTTGGTAACAATTGGTTGTATCAGATTAGGTTTTGGTGGTGCCTCTGGACTGAACCCCTGGGGGATAAGGATGAAGGGCAGGATGAGCAGGGATTGCCCAACTCCCTTCCCTGCCTCCACCTCCATTCTGCACCCGTCCCCCATGCCCTGCTTCTACCAAAGCAGATGTACTTTATATTTGGAGTTTTAGCTTAAAGATTTCATTGGGGATTTGGTTACTAGAATAAAAGCCTAAAAAACCAGCAACCCACAACTGTGATTTTAAATGAATACATTTGCATGTATGATTAATATGACAGTAATTATGTCCCCCTTCCCTTCTCCCAAAAGAGGGTGGGAATGGAGAGAGCCATTGTTCCTAGAGAAAACAATGATGTGATTTCTGACTCAACAATTACATTATAATAGTGTAGTTTTAATATAAAAGGATATGGCTGCCATTAGTCAAGGACAAGAAAGAAAGTAGGGGACAGCCTCTCAAGGGTGGCTCAAAACTGTCTCTCTATACCAGACAGATCTCAACTGTCCTGGGGAAATAGAGTTAGTTTAGCATCTCATTATTATTCACAGGGTATTTTCATAAATATCATATTTTTTCCATGGCTGGAATAGATGATGCTGTAGTCGCAGGTTAGCACCTGTTGTTGGGGAGATGTTGGGTGCTTTTGGCACAGGTGGAAGTACTGGGGCTGTTTAGTCTGAAGGGGAGAAGACTCGGGGAACTGGGAGAACTATCTTTATATATCAGAAAGAAAGAGATTAGGTGCATTTCATGTAGAGGCACAAACCTGAATTAGAAGAGGAAGATAGACGCTACTGGAGATTATGTATATGTTAGCACAGTTCAATGAATAATTTGCCAGTAGGGCTGAATGAAATAGAAAGAACCCGGACATTTTCAACTTCCCGTCACTGGAGGTGTGCAAGCATGTGTTGGAAGACTGGGGTCAGGGAAATTGGAGAGGAACTCCATGCATTATGTAGATGGGGTGAACAAGAAGCTTCTGGAGCCTCAGGTAACACGCATGTCTCCGCAAATGTCTGAAGTTGGCTTGAATGGCCGCTAGATGTCGGTGTCTATTTTCAGTATCAAGACTGTTTCTGTACTGCAAGTAGAAATCGGGAATTTAACAGACTAACACAAGAACGTGAAATTTTACTAACAAAATATGCATCCTTATCTTATGCAATTAATTCCTAACAAATGTAAGAAAACATAAATATTATTCAAAGCAAAATTTTAAAGATCTATTCTGAAAATCAGATTCATTTCAAAATTTTGTTTATGTCTTCTGATTTTCTCAGAATTTGATAGCACTTGCTATAAAGCTGCTTCTATCCATCCACAGCCATCTCTGAACCTCTCGTCTGTCTCTGTGTGTTGCTCTCTTTTATATGTAGCACTGTGCAGCATGCATCATAGTACTACTAGTAACAGCTTACATGTTTATTGTGCTTATGATGTACAAAGCACTTACTTATAGTATCTTACATAATCCATGTAAAATCAAATGGTTAGGTTTTAACATATGAAGAAATAGGCTGAGAGAAATTAAGCAATCTGGCCAAGGTCATAGGTAAGAAAATGCTTCCCAATTTTTATTGTAGTGAACTATGGAGGCTCAGGAAATGCTACAGACTTTATGCACTTTTGGACCTTCACAATAGACCTTAGCATAATAAAGGCTCTGAGAATTTCTGGGATAAAGAACTTGTCAAAATATAGCCAAAAAGTTTTTGAACATATTTAGCCACTCTTCCTTCCTTCCTTCCTTCCTTCCTTCCTTCCTTCCTTCCTTCCTTCCTTCCTTCCTTCCTTCCTTCCTTCCTTCCTTCCTTCCTTCCTTCCTTCCTTCTTTCCTTCCTTCCTTCCTATCTAGCATTTCCATTGGGAAATGCCATAAATGATGAATGTCAAATTCAAATTCTATACTCCTTCTTTAATTTAATTTAGTTTACTAGCAGTGTTTTATAACCTGTGGTGCATCAAGAAAAAGTAGCCTCAATTTTCTCATAGCTAAGAAGATATTCAGTTACAAAATAGATTATTCCCACCCAGAAACTCTCTATGTGGAGAATTTTTCTTTGTCTATTCTTAGCCCTTCAGGCAAATGGATTCTAATAAATCAAAGTTCCAATGAAAGTTTCCATTTCCTCTTAATTCTTCTCATTCTCCTGATGAATCCAATAAGGGTGGCAAAGTTGCTGTGAGAACCACCATCTCACTTTCCTGTACTAACTCTACAGCTTAGACACAATAAAGGCCATTTGGCTTACTCTAATGTCTGCTGTCTGATATGAGTTTAGCATGTGTTCAGAACATCTCATTACATTCAATTAGAGTTATTTATTAAGTCTGGCATCAGCTGAAGCTGTCAGACATATGACCAAATCTTAGGAGATGGTCTCTAAAAAGTTAAACCTTCCTGCAAAAGGACTTAAGGGTGAGAGACCATTTTGTTTAACTCGACATGGCTTTTGAATGGCAGCTGATGTGATTGGGAGTCCTTTCTTCTAGTGGGTGACAACCACAGAGGACCCCTCCACCATCACTGGGTGAAGTGTTTCTGAAATACCAGGTTCCTCACAGCGGCCTTCACGTCCTTGTTCCTCAGGCTGTAGATGATGGGGTTCAGCATGGGGGTCACCACCCCATAGAAGAGGGAGATGACTTTGTCTGGAAGGTCTTGCTTGTCTGTCCCCCACGTGTCCTTAGACGTGGGCTTCCCATACATGAAGAGGATGGTCCCGTAGAAGACGACCACGACTGTGAGGTGAGCGGAGCAGGTGGAGAAGGCCTTCTTCCTGCCCTCAGCAGAGGGGATCCTCAGGATGGTGGCAATGATAAAGACATAGGAGACAAAGATGAACAGGACAGGGACTGCCAGGAAGATCATGGTGGCCACAACCATGCTGATCACATTGATGGAGATGTCAGCACAGGCCAACTTCAGGACAGCCAGGATCTCACAGGTGAAGTGGTTGATGATGTTGTCCCCACAGAAGGGCAGCTGAATTGCCAGGGATGAGTGTGCCACAGACGCAACACTACCATTAGCCCAGGTGCCAGCAGCCACGGGCGTGTAGCAGCCTTGTTCATGATCATGGGGTATGTGAGTGGGTTGCAGATGGCCACACAGTGATCAAACGCCATCATGCCCAGAAGCAGGCACTCTGTTCCTGCCATGGCAAAAGAGAGTGCCATCTGTACAGCACAGGCTGAGAAAGAGATGGTTTCCCGGGGATTCAGAAAGCTGTTTGGGGATAGCGGGACTGAGGAGGTCGTGTAGCAGATGTCCAGGAAGGAGAGAGGTTCCCCAGGAAGAAGTGCATGGGCATGTGCAGGTGGGAGTCAAGGGTGGTCACCAGGATGAGGACCCCGTTGCCCATCAGGACCACCAGGTACATCAGCAGGATGAGCACAAAGAATATCTTCTCCAGCTTTGGGTGGGCTGAGAGTCCCAGGAGAATGAACCCCAACACAGGAGAGGTCTCGCTGGCTTTTTCCATGTGATATACCTCTGTCACTGGCAAAGTACAAAGCAGTACATTAGGTTTTCTTGGGAAGAGTCTTAGGCATCCGGGATGTGGTAAAGTTTCTGCTGCATAATAGGAGAACTTATGTGTGCAAGAGAAAAACGACCGAAAGAGACAGAAGGGGGTATTCCTTAGCTCCTAGAAGAGAGAAAGTCAGAGCTGGACCTGCATTGCGTGAGGGCCTCAAATGTGCCAGCTGTGTGTAAAGGGGCTCTCTGATGTTGCTGCACCTTCTCAGTGCTCGTAAAGGTGACTGAGGCCTAGAGAGAGGAAGTGACCTGTCTGAGTCTTTTGAACAAGTTGGTGACAGACGCAGGACTTGAACCCAGTAGAGCTAATCCCTGGAAGGAGAGTTTTTCCTGTGCATTATGATAAACAGCTGAAAAATGCTATGAATTATTTCTCTTTAATGTAAATTTATAGAAATTTCATTTAATTTGGGCTTTCATAGATTCTCAGAGAGGAAAATCCCCAAGCCAATCCAATTATTAAATCTAGTGAATGGTCGTGCTTCTTCAAACTTTGATTACTTATGGGAGGAACTTATATAACAGTGTGAATTCACGTCCACAGAGAAACGAACCTTGGTAAAGGCTCAAGAATAAAGAGAACTGTTTCTTCAGTCTGCTCACTATTAGCAATGTAGCCTCACTGTTGTTAGCTTAGAGTCTGCCTATTTCAGATATATATTTATAGCAGTGTATGGAGAGGTCGAACAGCTTGGAACTTTAGTAAGCCAACAAGTGAATTGATTGGAGTGACTGAGCTCACACTACGGAGTAACACTATGCAGCTCACGCATCAGTTAGCTCAACTCTTAACCACACTTTAAGGCCATTAACTTCTAATTCCATCTCACAGGACATTGGTAAAATTCTTAACCAGAAGTGACCAGGAATGTTTTCTCCTTGTCCTTTTGTGTTTATATGTTGTGTAATATTCTAGATGTCTGACCCTACTCTGTGTTCCTCACAAGCACTTAGCTTATAGGAAGACTTGTATGGAGAGGATTTCCAGTCTCTACATTCAGAGTCCCCATTGACAATATTCCTGTAGCTCCTTCTTTATTGAAATGGCTCTGTATGTGTGTGTAGGAGTGGATGGACCCCGGGGCCTTACCCTCGGCCCCCAGTGCAGCGCTGCAAGCGTCTCGGCTCACCTCAGTGGCTGCTCTACCCTTCGCCTTGAGTTGTAACAACCAAAAATGTTTCCAGACACGGCCAAATGTTTCCAGGATGAATGGGTGCATAAAAAATTGTGCCCATTAGAGAACCATTTATCTCACCCAGCAGAAGTCTCCCCCATGATGCCACTATGGGTTGGATGGCATTTTCTGTGCGATGCTGTTACCCTTCCCCATCCCTCAGTACAGCACATGAGGGTGTTCCTGATGGCTCAGTGCAGACACGCCCACTCTGGGTGCCCCACCATGAACTTCTGCCCCAAATTATCTCTCATTCCTTCCAGGGGATCTCCCACCCACTCCAGAAAATGAAAAAGTAAATATTATAGTCATTGTCACAAACAAGATTCAGTAGTGATAAAGAGATGCTGTGGTTGCAGAGGCCAAGGAAAGTGGCTTCTGTTAGGGAAGCCACCCTGTCCAGTCCCACCTGATAAATCTATGCACACAGAAGCGTCAACCCATGAATAATGTTGTATGGACACGAGTGATGCACAGGATCTGACCTGCTGGAGAGCTGCTTCTGTGTGAGCCGCAGTGCCTGTCACTTAAATCGTGCTGAATAAGTTTGTTCAATTGGAATGATCTAAACAGCTGGGCAGACTCTGCACCTGGAGACCAGAGCTGATGGCACTACCCCTGCCTGTGTGATGGATATTTTCTGTAGCTTGAGCAAGTCCCTTCTTCTTAGGCCTCAGTTTCTCCATGTGCACCAGGAGAGGGCTGAACCACATGCTTCCCAGGGCATCCCAACTGTGAGGGCTGTCGTGGACTGGCTGGTGCTGTCTCAGCAGGCAGGGAGGAGTCCTGGTGAAGGCGGCTGCCCACTTCTTTGGGTGTGGGGGGTGTGTGCGTGTATATTAAGGGGACATCTGATTCTTGGCTTTCCATCAAGGATCGTTCAGCAGGAAATAGGGCTGTGTCAGGCTTTGGAGGGGAGCGCAGGAGGGAAGCAAAGAGCTCTGGCACCTGTAGCAGGAAATGAGGGAGGTGGGAGGCAGCCAGGGAGAGCCAGGAGGAGGGGAAGGATTTACCTTGGTGGATGCATCCTGCAGGTTCGCAGCCTCAGCTTGCCCTGGGACCCGGCTTGGCTTGTGGTCTCCTCCTTACCTGTCTGTGGAGCCAGCAGGCAGCTGAGAAACAGGAGGCAATGTGTTGTAGTAAGAAGAGCCCCAGACCCTCTCATACAGACTTTCCAGATAGCAATTTGCCTAGAAAAAAATTTTAAAAACCTGCCTATCAGTTGCCTCAGCAGTTCCACCTCTAGGAAACAAGACTAAGGGGACAATAAGAGAGGAGGGCCAGTATCTCTTAATAACAGTATTCATCAGAGCAGTATTTTTGAGTGAAAATAAAAAAACAATATAACTCTCAATCAATAAATGCCCAAGTAAGTCACGGCATTTTATACAATGGAATATCTGACATTAAAGTCTTGTTTATAATTTTTATATGATAATATTATTACACTATAAATAATAAATTAAATGGCAAAAGTAACATTGTCGTGATCATTAAAAACAACATTGTTATAATCATAACACGGTTACAATCTCGATTAGGTAAACAATATGTGTGGATAAAAAATGACTGAAAATTAATTATAGCAAAATCAATAGGATCAGGGCATTCCTCTTGGTACCTCTTCAGAATTCCCCCAATTTTCTCTTAATACCATGGGCACAAGATAGTTTGTATTCAGAAGAAAAAAAATCTCAGCATTCATGAAAAGAAAGTGAGAAAATCGGAAAGAACCAGCCACAGATGGGAATCGGAGAGACAGAGGGTTTGGGTGGCAGCCTACCTGTCACCCTCTAACCCCAAGGAAGTTCCATGTCCCTCTGAGCCTCCTGCAGAGTGGGGATGGGATCCCTGCCAGCTGTGGGGTCAGAGCGGCAAGGGCAGGGCAGGGACTTGGTCAGCGGAGCATGGAGAGCTCCCTACCTCAGCTGCTCCTCTCTGCTCCAGCAGCAGCTGCTCAGGACCAGTTGCAGCTGGAAATGTTCTTGGAATAGAGGCAGGGCAAGCAGGAAAGCACATTTTAGGGACGTGCTCTGCAGAGGCAGTGCCACCACCTCTGTCCCTGGCCAAGACCAGCTCTTCCCATCTGCTTTCTTCTTGGTGGCCACTTCCTTAAGTCTCCTGATCCCAGACCTGATTATCAACTCCTCACTGTACCCCAGACCAGTCCCTGGATGCCAGAGAAAGACCCCCAACACTGCCTTGCCTGACTTCTCTTATCTTTGAGACCCTCTTTCTTCCTTGTCCTTCTAAATCCTTGTGGAAACTTTAGCCTGTGATGGGTGTTTCTCTCACTTCCTGTTTCTGAGTTGTGCTAGCTGAATGCTGGTGTCTCAGTGACAGACTCTTCATGTAGAGGACCCGGCATCCTGGTCTGAGGCTCAGAAATCCCAAGACTAGACTTTCCCCAGCAGCTGAGCGTGTCCTCAAGTAGCAGCCGTGGATTCCATGGGATACCTGACTCCCTAGCTACTCCAGCAGGGACCCTGCTAGTCTCAGAAGCAATTTAAAGTTTGCAATGTCAAGTGTGCACAGGGCGCAGGCCCAAGGCATACCTGGGGGCTCCAGGGACCACATCTCCCATCCCAATTAGAGACAGTGACTGGGATAGGGCCAACAGGAGAGGAGCCCATAAGAATGCTGGCTGCCTCCTGATCTGTCTGTCCCTGGGGTGGCAGAGAAGCCAGTTACCACTTCAGGGAAAGGGCACCTTTTGCCAAGTTGAACTTCTAGACATCTCCATCGCTCCATTGCGAGAATGTACTGTCATTTAATTAACCAGTGTGCTACTGATGGACATTTAAAAGTTCCAATCCTATTATATTACAGTCAATGCTACAACAAATATCCTTGCTCATTTGTAATTCAGCACCTGTGCTATATTTTATGCTCATTTGTAATTTTGATAGATATTGGCAAATTTATATATTCTTGTCATGAGTGTATGAGAATGTCTGCTTTCCCACACTCTGCCAATAGTATGTTAGTCTTTGAGACTTTTTGGTCTTTGCCAATCCGAGAGGCAAGAAGTCATATCTCATTGTATTATTTAAAACTTGGTACTTAACCTTTTTGGTATTTAAAATAATTTAAAATATAAAATATATCACACACACGAGTATAAATGCATATATAAGTATATCAAATACATATTTTTAATTCAGAGAAAAATAATTACCTAATTTAAGAGATAGAACATTGCCTTTGAGACTTCCTGAGTATCCCTCCAGGCCTCTCCTTCCTCTCCCAGAGATAACCACCCTCCTGACTTTAGTTATGAGCATTTCCTTGCTTTTCTTGAATTTTATCATCTACGTGTGCATCCTCAAACAATATGATTTAGGTTTGCCTCTTTTTAAACTCTGGATAAGTAGAATCATTTGTAGGTATTCTTTTTGACTTTTTGCTTCTCTCAATATTGTGTTTGTGAGATTCATCTATGTTTATAAATGTAGCTGAGTTCATTAACTTTTATTGCTAAATCCCATTATATAAATGTAGCACAGCATATTTGTACATTTTGTTTTGATGAATCATTGGGCTGCTTCCCAAATGAATGCCGTTATAAATATTTTGTGCATTTCTCCTTTTATACATAAGTATTCTTAATTGTCCTACTTGCATTGGTAACTCATCCTTTCTTTTTTTTTTTTTTTTGTTTTTTTTTTGTCGTTTTTCCGTGACCGGCACTCAGCCAGTGAGTGCACCGGTCATTCCTATATAGGATCCGAACCCGCGGTGGGAGCGTCGCCGCGCTCCCAGCGCAGCACTCTACGGAGTGCGCCACGGGCTCGGCCCACTCATCCTTTCTCTTCTAATCTGCCATACCATCTCTGTCACGTATCAAGTTCCAGATACCAATGTGTCTGTTTCTGGGATTTCTATTCTTTTCCATTGGTTTATTTTTATTCCTACGTCATCACCATACTGCCCTAATTAATACTGCTTTCTAGAATGTTTTAATTTCTTGTAGGGTAAGTCCTTTTATACCCCCCCCAATACTTCTTTAAATGAGTCATGGCTGTTTTTGTTTCTTTTTTTCTACAATATAAACTATAGAGCCAGCTGCTTAAATTCTACCATAGTTCTTTCTGGGATTTAAGAATTGAGATTACATTGAATTGATAGATACATTTGAGGAGAAGTAACATTTTTATAATGTTTAGATTTCTAACCTATGAATAAAAAATATGAGGGAACTTAGAAAAGTTCCAGGAAAAAATAGAATTAAAAGATAAAAGGAAGAAATAAAAATTTTATTTCTCAACATACGCTCCACCAAGTTGAAGACACTTTTGCAAATGATGACCCCAGCCATTTAGTCCATCCCTAAAGAACTGAGGGTTCTGGGAATTTAACCATGCCAATGCAGTCTTTTTTACATTATTAACTGAAGAAAAATGGGTGACAGTTAAAGTTTTTTTAAAATTAGGAAATGAAAAGAAGTCAGAAGGAGCCAAATCAGGACTGTAAGATGGATATCTAATGATTTCCCATCAAAATTCTCATAAAATTGCCCTTGTTTGATAAGAGGAATGAGCAGGACCATTGCCATGGTGGAGAAGGGGTCTCTGGTGAAGCTTTCCTGGGCATTTTTCTGCTAAAGCTTTGGCTAAATTTCTCAAAACACTCTCCTAAAAAGCAGATGTTATCATTCTTTGGCCCTCCAGAAAGTCAATAATAAAAATGTCTTACACATCCCAAAAAGACATTTCAATGACCTTTGCTCTTGACCAGTCTGCTTTTGCTTGGACTGGGCCACTTCCACCTCTTCATAGCCATTGCTTTGATCGTGCTTTGTTTTTGGATCATACTGGTAAAGCCATGTTTCATCTCCTGTTACAATTCTTCAAAGAAATGCTTCAGGATCTTGATCCCACTTGTTTAAAATTTCCATTGAAAGCTCTACTCTTGTCTGCACCTTGATCTGGGCACAACATTTTTGGTACACCCATCAAGCAGAAAGTTTGCTCAACCATCATTTCTTGGTGAGAATTTTTAAGCTAAACCAATTGAGATGTCTATGGTATTTGCTGTTGTTTCTGCTGTTAATTGTTGGTCCTCTTCAATTAGGGTACTGCTGATTGAATTGTGTCCCCCGAAGTCCATGTATTAGAAACATATCCCCCCTGTGACAGTGTTAAGAGGGTGGGAGATTATGGTAATAGAAAGGTGGGGCCTTGAAGAGGTGATCACATTGTGAGGACCATGCCCAAGTAAATAGATTAATCCATTGATGGTTTAATGGTGTTCATGAGTGTGGTTTTGAGGGCTTTAAAAGAAGAAGGAATAAGGAGTTAGTTCTCTTTGTGTTCCTGCCATACTTACCATATGAGACCCCGCATTTTTGTATAGAGTCACTGCCAAGAAGGCCCTTACCAGATAGATGTGTTCCTTGGAGTTTGAACTTCCCAGTATCTGAAACTGCAAGCAGTAAATATTGTTTCCTTACAAATTCCCATTTCAGGTATTTCTGTCATAAGCAACAGAAATGGACTAATATGGAAGGCACAAACAAGATTAATTTTTTCCTTGCAAATTGATGTGGATGGTCTGCTGCTGTGAGCTTCACCTTCAACTCATTTTGTCCCTTCTTAAAATGAGTTACCCATTTGTAAACTGCTGATGTCTTTGAGACATTGTCCCCATGAACTTTCTGTAAAGCATCAATGATTTCACCATTCTTCCATCCAAGCTTCATCATAAATTTGATGTTTGTTCTTGCTCCAACTTTAGCAGAATTCATGTTGCCCTGATACAGGTTCTTTTCAAACTGATGTCTTATCCTTCTTGGTGCCTCAAACTAGATCCTGTTCAGACATGTTATAATAAGTTATTATGAGTTTATTTTGGTGCAAACATTTTTGAACTCCATGCTTAGTTTTTTCATAATATGAATTTTTCATGAACTTTTTGAAGACTACTCATATGTATGTGTGTGTGTGTGTATGTGTGTATACATACATATATATATATATAGTCATGTGCCATATAACGATGTTTCAGTTGATGATGGACCACATATACAACAGTTGTCCCATAAGATTATAGTATCATATATTAATGTACCTTTTCTATATTTAGATATGTTTAGATACATGAATACTTACTATGGTGTCAAAACTGCCTACAGCATTCAGTATAGTAACATGCTGTACAGGTTTGCAGCATAGGAGCAATAGGCTATACTACACAGCCTAGGTATGTAGTAGGCTATACCATCTAGGTTTGTGTACGTACACTCTATGACGTGTGCACAATGATGAAATCACCTACCGATGCATTTCTCAGAATGCATCCTCAAAGTTAAGTGATGCATGACTGTGCATTATACATATGGAGCTTATTGCAGTCTAGCGGTGTTGTTGTTTTTCCACTTCAAGTGAACCTCCCTTCCCTCTCTACCAGTTATAATTATCTTAAAAATATTCTCTACATAAATTGATAACTACATCATACAGTATTATAATTTTGCTTCAATCATCAAACATACTTCTGAAAGTTCAAAAGGAAAATCTATTGTATTTAGAATTTTGGCATTATGTTCATAAATAATGCAGGACTGAAACGAGTTTATTCTTTTTGTTTTAATTGAAAAAGAACTTGAAATTTGACCAAGACTGGTTTGCAGTTTCTTGCATCTTAATTGGGAATTATTTATCATGTAATGTAAATGTGGAACTGTAGTTGGAGTATGCTGTGGTTGACAAGAGAGGGTGCCTGTGTAAAGATGCTTTTACTTCCAGCTTTGTAATTATCAGGACTTTCTAAGTTGCCAGAAAGAAAAATTACTCCACCCAGTTTAGTCCCAAAATGAACTTTATTTTAATGCTCATATAACTGAGAAGTTCAAGGGTGGATTCAGTCTCATGCACAGCTGTGATCAGAAACTAAACACGTCATTAGGACTCTCTGTTCCTTCATCTGTTTTTTGTCTATCTCTACTTGTCTTTTCCTGGCTTAATCTTAAACTCTGGTGGACAGGCTTTCTCATATGCTGAGGAAGAGAGCTGTCAGCAGCCGGATTCATTTCTTCTATTTGAGCCTCCAGATGAGAAGCGAACCCTGGCCAATGCCTTGATTGCAGCATTGCAGAGGACTTGCTTGAACTCCTGACCCACAGATACAGCAAGACAATAAACCTGTATTATTTTAAGCCACTAAGACTTTGGGGATTTGCTATGCAGCATAGAAAGCTAATACAGGACCTCTTCTTTTCTTGCTCCAATTAGAAAAACCTTGAGGAATGGCTCTGATTAGTCTGACTAAGGCTACATGCCTTCTACTAGACCAGTTGCTATGGCTGAGGGATAGGGTACTAATATTGACAGCCCCACTAGAATCACATGGTAAGAACAAGAGGGAGCAGTTTCCCCACAAAAAAATAGGTGTGCAGAGCAGAATGTAACTGGCCTCTGTGAGGTCATTCTTAGGAACTCCAGCAATACTGTGATTTACGTGTGCTTATAGAAGAGATTGCAAATTGGCAACCTACAGCCGAATCTGGCTGAGGAACACATTTTGTTTGGCCCTCATAATACCTATCCCTATACTGTTAAAATTTTGGGGGACACTCACCTCAATTCTGCAGATACCAGAAGTAAACCCAGAATCTGCAGCAGGGGAGCAGCTCCCTGCCTTCCCCACTCCTGCATTCCTGCCTGGCCGCTGTCGGCTGGACCTGAGGAGGGGCTACCTGTCAGAAGAGGCAGTTAGCTCCCTTTCTTCACCTGGCCTTTTCCCTAAATACCTTCTCTCTGTGCTAATCTGGTTGAAGCTATTTGGGTGATTCCATTCTTCACATATTGTCCATGATTATCTGTGATGTTTGTTGTGGTCATGTTTTGTGATAACCTTCATTAAGTACTCTAATCTCTTGAAGAATTTAGAGATTGTCCTAAATTGAGAAAAGTGGTCACTGGAAGTAATCAAGTTAGAAATTAATCAGCACATACTCAGAGACTAAAAGACTCCTCTTGTCAGTGGTCTGGTCTAAACTTTGGTTTTCTCCAAAAGCAAGGGCTGGAGTCGAGTCTGGTTTTCTTTGCTTCTGAGAACCTTTGAGCAGCAAGCCTTTGTGTTTGCCTATGAGCCCTGGGCTTGGACCTTTGTTCCCAATTTAGAGCATACACTTAATCTAGGGATTAGAAAGTGAATGGAGCATGGGTCATCTCAACATAGTAGAACGGAGAGAAAGGCTTCTAAATGAGGGAACTTGGGGGATACTCGAAGACTGCCCCGAGACTTACATTCAGGGCATTTCCCCCTCCAAAATCAAGACGATACCTTTTTTATTTCTCCTGTTAATGTATGATCATTATAAATATATACTATTCATATGGGCCTCACATATTTCTTGATACATTTTTATGTAGGTACTTTAAAGTTTTTATAGCTGCTGTGAATGATATACAAGTGCCTTACTGTACTTTCTTCTTAGTTTCTCATAGTTTTGCATTTGATTACGTTTTTTTCTAGATAAGCAACATATCATCCATGAATAGTTTTGTTCTTTTCTTTCTTTTCAGTGTTTATTTTCCTTACTTCTTCTCCTTGTCGGGTTTCATTAGGTAAGCCCTGAAGAATGATACTAGCAGATGTGCTATCCAGTTCCTAGGCACAAGGCCGCTGTTCTGCCGTCGTGTGCTATTTGCTGTTGTTCTGATATTTTCATTCATGACAAAGATGGTTTAACAAAAGCCGTAACTGTAAACTTTTGTCAAATGACTTCTCAATACTTGTTGATGTGATCCCTTTTTCTTCTTAAATCTATAAATGAAGTGGATTGCGGTAATAAAACTGTTAGTGTTCCTAATGTTAGAAAGGTTGAAATTCCTTAAAAAACGCAAATGGGTAACGTGCATTATTTGTTTAATATATGCTGATTTTAGTCTGCTCAGATCCTACAAATGATCCTTTTCAATTGATCAACTTTCTTTGTTCTCTCATAATTCTCTAATTCTTTGAAAAGTCTTCATCCTAGTACTAGTCTACTGGTATTTGCAGTTAAATTTTTAACGAGCATATGAATACTTCTGTTGTATTTCAGAGTCAATACAATGAATTATTTTCATAAGAACCCCTTCTCGCTGCATCCTTCCTAAGAGGAGGCCATCAGTAGGCTGTAACTTTACCTCTCTTTCCCCACCTCCCAGCATGATGAAGTCATTCAGAGTTGTAGCTGGAGTCACACCATTGCTTTTGCTGTCACTGTTTACCTCTATATGTTTTCTAATAATTCCTTCATATATTAATCTTTAAAAATTCAATATCAAGAATTATGAACAATGGAAGACGTTACCGGTCTTTCCATTGTTTGTATTTCACCATTCTCCACTACCTCTTGTATAGCACCTCTGTTACATTTTTTCAATTATTTATTTTTTACTGTTTGTAAAACAGTAAAGGGGAGAACTTCCCAAAGCAATTTTTTTCAGAAGGAAAATACGGGGATGTGTGCTTTCTGGGCTTTCACGTGTCAGTGAATGTCTTTTAACCCCCATACCTGTGCAATGGTCAGCTGCGTGTAGGATTATGGCCTCAAACCATTTGCCTCAGAACAGTTAACTTTGTTCCACCAACTTCCACACTTAGGGCTGCAGAGCAGGCCAGTGGCAGTCAGAGTCTCATTCCTTGTTAAGTAACCTGTTTTCTTCTGTGAAAAAGTCTGTAGAAATATCCTGCCACATGTGGAAATCAAAACTTATCCTTGAATCTGTGTAGGTTATGTCTTTTGCCACAGTTTGTACCTGGAAATTAGTGAGCTCTTTTTGATATAAGACCTAAAAGTACCCCTGTTAGGAGAAAGCTTTTGTTTCCATCTGTGTTCTCACTTTGTAAAATTCCATGATGGATCCCCGTGGCACATCTTTTATGTCTCTCATCTTTTCTCAAATAACTTTAATCTTGTATTTTTTTCCTTTGAAGTCTAGGCAAACAATTTAAGTTGCTTTTGAATTCAAAAAAAGTATTTTTAGTGTTGCCTTCTCTATTTTTCTACTGCTTGCCATTGACTTTCATTTGATAAATAATGTTTTCTTTTTATTTCCAATCAAAAGTTTTTATCTTTCGGCCACTTTTTCCCCTAGACTCTTTTTTGTAGACAGCTGTTGATTTGATAACCTCTTGATAACACTGAAAATACTACTGAGAATTTAAAAAACAAAACTTAACCGTTTCTTCATCTCCCTGCATCAATTCTTTTTCAGCAAAGGCCATTTATTTTATTTTTAGTTTTGTTCTTCTCTTTTGGGTTGATATCAGTTCCTTTCCTGCTCATTCTTTTAACTGGACTTCTGGATTGATCACTACTGGGAGCTAGTACGGACCCCTCACTGGTGATTCTTAGACGGCCCCTGGTGGGTGTCCCTTCACCTCTCTCTGACTACCATGTGCTTCTAGGGATTCTCGGATGGAAAAGCAAGTGATGCTGTGACTTTGCAACACGCTTGGTCAAGCCAGGTCAGGTGGCTAATAGAATTCATTTGATCCTCCTCGACAGATCTCAGTTTCCACATTACTCTGATAACTCATTTGATGCCACTGCTGTGTAGGGACAGAGCCCCAGGATGAATAACATCTTCAAAAAGGAAGAAGAAAAAAGCACGAGGCTTTGACCTTTGCATCAGCTTTCACCACACTTTCCTCACTCCCCTCTCTGCTTCCAGGGCATGAATGTTTTTCTGGTGGGGACCCTCAGTGAGGATGAAAGAAAGAGGTTAATTATGGAGATATAGGAATAGAACAATGTAAGAAAACATTTCTTCAGCATTTCTATTGCAGTGAATAGATAAAGAGAAAAATAAACATCACCAGGTACAACTTTAGATGGTATTTACTCTTAAGATACAACTTAATATGGAGTACAAGTTCATGTAAAAGTAAGGACCCATTCAAATAGGTTCAAAGAAAGAAGCCAAGGGGCAGTTGAAAAGACCTAAAGACTAGAGATTTTTATTTGCTAAACAATAAAAATTTGAAGAGCCACCTTTCCTTGTTCTCAGTTTGGTTAGTACCCATGACAAAGAGTGAGCACTAAAAGGCTAGACAAGTGACTATAAACATTTATGGAGCTGCTTAGAATAAAGCAGGGAAAGTTCCATTAAAACATCCTTACTCACACAGGGCCCTTCTATGTAATGGGATTTGCATTATGTAAACTTTGATGAAGTTGGGCCTCATCTGGTGGTCTTATGCTCTCAGGCCCTCAGGTAGGAGCAGTCAGGAAGCAAGGGCCGGCCTATGGCTCACTCGGGAGAGTGCGGTGCTGATAACACCAGGGCCACCGGTTCGGATCCCATATAGGGGTGGCCGGTTCGCTCACTGGCTGAGCGTGGTGCTGACAACACCAAGTCTAGGGTTAAGATCCCCTTACCGGTCATCTTTTTTTTTTTTTTTTTAAAAAAAAAGGAAGCAAGAACCATAAGGACCCCTCCATCATCCTGGGTGAAGCATTTCTGACTCACTGCAGTGCTCACAGCAGCCTCCCCGTCCTTGCTCCTCAGGCTGTAGGTGATGGGGTGAGCCTGGGGATCACCACCCATAGAAGGAGATGAGTTTGTCTGAAAGGTCCTGTTTGTCTGCCCCAAGCAGTCTCCACACATGACAAGGGCTTCTCCATACATGACAAGGATTGTCTATAGGAGTTAACCAAACTGTGGTCAGAACAGGTGGAGAAGGTCTTTTTCCTCTACTTGGCTGAGAGGACCCTCAGGATAGTGGCAATGAGGAACACATAAGAGACAGAGATGAATAGAACTGGGACCCGGGAGCCAGCAGCCATGGCTGCACAGGCAGCCTTGCTCATGACCTCAGGGTACCTAAGGGGGTTGCAGATGGCCCTGCAGCAATCAAATGACATCACGCTAAGGACCACACACTCTGTGCTTCATATGGCGAAGGAGAGAAACTTCTGTAACACACAGGCTGAGAAGGGGACAGTTTTCATAGGGGTCAGGAAGCTGTCGAGTATGAGGGGTACTGAGAATATTGTGTAGCAGATGCCCAGGAGGGAGAGGCTCCCCAGGAAAAAGCACATGGGCGTGTGCAGGTGGGAGTCATGAATGGTCCCCATTGCCCAGCAGGATCACCAGGTACCTCAACAGGATTAGCAGGAAGAATGTTTTCTCCAGCTTTGGGTGGGCTGAGAGTCCCAGGAGCATGAACCCCATCACAGGGAGTTCTGATTGAACCTGTTCATAGTGCATTTCTCTGTCACTTGCAGGAACTCACAAGGCCAACTTCATGATTCTCTGATGCCTAACTTGCTTAATGAGCCGGTGAGGAAATCCCATCTTGTTGAGCAATTGGAGAACTGCCCTTACTATCCAGGGGTCCATCTGTGGTTCTAAGTAAAATGCAGAAGAGTAAATCAGAATCTTCTTTGTGATCTCAGACCACCCTGTATATAATGGTATATAATGCCATCTGTTTGTATTTAATTTCCCTAATCACATTTAAGACAGGCATCACAAATTTATTTCAGGTTTACCATGTGTGGCCAATTTACTTGATTCAAATTTGGTGAGAAATATGAGACTCCCATTCTCATTGCTTCCTTTTCTATTGGTGCTGTGAAAATTGTCAGAATCAAAATGGAGTCACTTGTGTCAAACCCTGACAGATGGAGCCAGGGAAGGCCATGAAGGCAGGTTTCTCACATATGTATCCCTGCTAGCAAGAACTATCACAAAAGACTCTGCAAAAATACAACCTTGCACAAAGGCCATCACAACTTTATAAAAAACAAACAAACAAACAAAAAAAAACCTTCTGTGAGGACATCTGCCTGGCAACTGCCTGTTCAAACTTGGAATGATGCCATTTTTATTATCAAGCTTGTAGCCACGGATAATTGCTTCAAAATAACTTACATAATCTTCCTCATATTTTCTTTAAAAACACTTGTTTTCCTTTGCCTCCCTGAATATGCCCATAGTTTACCTTGGTACTGTCTTCAGCATTACAATGTCCACTCCCAAATAAATTTATTTTCTTTGGAGAATATCTCTTTGTCTGTTATTTAGGCTGACAATGTCTGGTAGTGGTGGAATGAACAGGTCTAGGTCTGGCCATTCTCCTGCCCAATCGTTTTTATGTTTAATTATTCATTTTCCCCAGTTCTCTCTCACAATCTCCACAGAACTCAAGCATATTTATTCAATCATCCATTCACCAGCCAACTCTTCTGAAGCTCTCAGTGTGTAGAGCCAAGGGGGTGCTTGTAGGGGACTGAGATGGCTCCAAAACAACCAGGGGGCTCCTAGGTGCTTGGGGAGAGATATGGGTGACCCAAAGGATTAGATGTGGTGCGTTGGTGGTGAATGGGATCAGAGAGGCTTTTTAGGGAGTAACTTGAAGGACAGGGAGGACTGGATGTGAGGAAGTGAGAATGGAGATCTGCCCTTATCTTCTGAAACCACAGGTTCTGCCCCATCAGTTTGCACTTGGTGCTGCCTGGGCAATGGTAGAGTGTGGCCTCACTGGAGAGAATACAGAGGAGCCCAGCATGGGAAAGTCTGGCTCCCGAGCACCTGGCGCAATGTTTTCTCTCACCTCTCAGCCAGGGTAATTTCACTGTGTTGATCACCTGTTTCCTGGAGTTGGCTCCCTCCCAGGAGACCTTATCCATCCTTGTGCCCTTTCATTCATTTCCAGATCAACCTATAGTTGTCTCCTGCATTACCCACAGGAAAGACCCATGCAGTTAACTATTCTAACCTCTGAACATGTCCCACCTTGTGTGCCACTTGCTTCTCCATGCTCTGCTTGATCTCATTCTGGGAAGGGATCTCATTGCCCACCCAGCATCATCTCTTTGCACAGCTCTGACTACCAGAAAATCTCTCCTCGGATCTCTAGGTTTTCCCGCATGCATGTGGTGATGATTCAGCTTTACTCAAAGATCATTGAATTGATAGGAAGATATCAGACTTAGGCACCAGGGAAACCAGCAGTCATTAATGACAATGCATGGTAATCACTAAGTCTCTTTTTCTCTCTGGGATTCAATTTCCACATTGCTCACTTTAGAACAGATTCTTTTAAGAGGTATTTCATCCCAGGGACTAAATGATCTTACAAATTTTCCTCTCTTGGACCTTCTGTTACAGCACCGAGAAGTCCTTTTCCCATTCCCTCACGATCCCTGAGCCACTGAGCCACCTTATCTGAGGCCAGGGATGGGGCCGAGCCAACAGGAGTTCACATATTCTTTAAAAATCTGCTCCCTTGCCTTTGCCATAAAATATGTTCCAATCTAGTCTGAAAGCAGCAGCCAGAGAAATGGGTGAGAGTTGCATTTTCAGGTCTTTGTTCTCTGTTTGGGTAAAATCCACAAAGGACCATCTCTTGAGTATATGAGGCAATTTAAAGCCCACTCTGCTGTTGGGACCCTTCTAGTCTCTAAAGCGATTTACAATTTAGAAATTCAAGTGACAAAGTTAAGAAACATTTATACTTTTGGGATTATATCCCTGAGATCCAATTATTCTAAAGTTCCCCCACAAATACTGTCTTCCCTCCTTCCCTCTCTTCCTGTCCACTCTTCTGAGCTATTGAAAAGATGAGAGAGGAAGGGTCATCCTGGCCCTGCTGGAATAAACCCCCAATCAACGAGAACACTCACCGGAGCCCATGACAGGCCTGAAAGAATGTGAAGCCCACTGCACAGGACAAATCCTTATAGTTCAGTACCCTTGCTCATGTCCAAATTCAAAATATCAGGATCTCAGGGCTGATAGAAGCAAGTGACCTAGAAGGTCCCCAATTGACTGTATTCCACCAATAGCTTGTAAGCTCCTACCATTGGCCAGGTCTTTATAGGGCATTAGAAAGGGTCACAAATGGGGCCAACCCCGTGGCTCACTCGGGAGAGTGCGGCTCTGGGAGTGCAGCAGCGCTCCTGCCGTGGGTTCGGATCCTATATAGGGATGGCCGGTTCACTCGCTGGCTGAGCACAGTCACAAAAAAGGACAAAAAAAAAAAAGAAAGGGTCACAAATGAATCTGGTCATGGCCTCACCATGAGAGTGTCCCAGGCATAGCAGCTGTGGGCTTGAAAAAGACCAGTTGGCTGCAGATGTGGTGTCCTGTCATGCACACGTGAGTCTTTTCCTGTGTGTGCATGAGTGTGTATCCTGTATCTGTGCATTTGTGAGAGCATGACTGGTTTACCACTGGGATCTGGGAACCTCCACTTCTGAGATCCAAAGCTGAGAGCTGTGGTTGACCGGGCATCAGCCAGAAGCATCTTCAACTTGGACTACTGCTTTCTGATACGCTATGGTTTCTTTACCACATTCTAACCACATTCTAGTTTTCTCCTTCTCATTTAATCCTAATGCTGGGGCTGGTGGTTGGAAGATGCACTGAGCTCTCACTCCGCAGATGTGCTTGGTGTACAAGAGGAGCATGCCCACATCAGGAAAAATGAAAGACTTGGGCAATCCCACCCATCTCTTCCACAAGTGAAACACACCTGCTGTGTGCACGGGCTTCTAAAAACCTTAGAATCAAATACACGCCACATTTGTAGTTGTAAATCTTCATGGCTTGCACTGAATTTTTTTCTATTTGTGAAATATATTACACATATAGAACAGTGTAAAAAGCATATGTGTGCTGTGTAAGGAAAAATAGTAAAGCATATACCATGTACTTCCCACGCAGGTTAAAACTTAGAACTTTCCAGTACCTTGGAAGCCTCTCATATTCGTGTCCCCAACTATATTCCCCTTTTTCCCTCCCTCGCCTAAAAGACCACTATTCTGACTTCTATCAACATCTATGAGTTTTGCTTTTTTTTTAACCTTACATAAATGGAATTATTCAGTATGTAATCTTTTGTGATATCTCTTTCTATGCAACATAACATCTGTGAGATCCTTTCATGTTTTTGCATGTATCAGTGGTTCATTTTTTAATTGTAGTGCAGCACTCCATTAAATAAATATGCCATAATTTATGATTCCATTCGACCGTAGATGGACTTGTGGGTTATTTCCAGTTTCTAGCTACTACAAATACAATGGTTATAAGTATTCTTGCATGTGTCTTTTGGTAGAAATGTTTCCTTATGTCTCTTTCCTATATAGCGTGAATTGGGATTTCTGGGACACGTTCCTTTCATTCAGATAAGCATTTATGGAGATTCTACTGTGTGCCAAGCTCTATGGTAGGCAATTGGGGTGTTTGGGTAGATATAAACCAGACGTGTGCCCCATCCTTAAGGAGCTCACAGTTTAGAAGAAGAGACTGGTATGTCCACAACAGAAAAAACCCGAGTGATGTCAGTATTACATTTGTATTAGGAACAACATGTCACAGACAAGCAAAGAAAGAAGCAATTAACCCTCACTTAGAATCAGAGAAGTCTTCTCCTAGAAAGTGATATTTAAGCTGATCCCTAAAGAATAAGTAGCATTTTCGCTGGTTATGAGTGGGGAAGGAGAGGGCATCCCAAGCTCGGGGCACATCTCAAAGGCAAGCGTTTGAGAATGTGGGGCTCGTCATTGATGTAGATAATGGGGGCTGCGGTGGTATAATTACCACTGAGGTGGTATAATTACAACTGAGGGGCGGGTGTAAGAAGGAATTCAGTGGTCTATAAAGATCGTGGAAGACACTGAAGACTAGGCTAAAGGGTATGAATTTCTCCCCAGAGACCCTGAGGATGAGCATTTTGGATGACAAAAGTGACATCTTTTGATCTTTTCAAAGAGAATGGGACCATCAGAAGCCAGCTCTGTCTGTGTCAAGCAGGCAACACGGTGGCTGTGGTGCTGGCAATAATACACCTTGGGCTTCCTGGAGGATTCGCAGGGTGCAAATAAAAGTGTTCCCGCAGGCTGCTGAGAAGGGAGGAAAGTCTGTGCTCTAGTAAGACATTGCTTGCCTCCTTCTCCTTTTTTAGTCCCGACCCCCTACCCCCAGCGCTGCTTGGTGATTCTCTCACGGTTGAAGGAAACATCGACACTGAACCAGAATCAGGGAACCTCAGAGCTGGGAATACCTTGAGATCACTGTACAGTTGTGGAAACTGAACCAGGGAGGAAGGGACTTGCCCTGGAGCACAGCCCATTTGGGGAAGAGCCAGGATCAGCACCTAAACTTAACTCCTCATGGAATTACTCCGCTATTGCATCCCTGAAAACCCTGGACATGTTCACAATTTTGTGACGACAGACTTCAAGGGAGTTTATCTACTGAAGTGGAAAATGGTAGGGCAGGGAAAGTGAGTTAGTGAAGAATACATTTTCAGTAATTGCGTCCCCCAAACTGCCTCAAATGTAATTCTTTCATCTCCATGGAATGCTAAAGAGTGATCTCTAGGAAATATTATTGGGTGAAAAAAGCAACGTGGAGAAAGTGTGTATCATGTGCTTTTCTTGATTTAAGTGGTAAAATATGAGTGTATGTATATCTATACATTACATTTTTTAAAAAAATTTTTTATTGAATCAAAATTGATTGTACATATTTTGGGGGGTTCAACATTGAGATATGCTGATCAAATCAATATTACTAGCATATATATTGTTACAAATCGTAATTATTCTTCATGCCTCTTGTCCAATCCCTCCCTATCCCTTTTTTCTTCCCCCCTCTAATTACCCTAGATTTCCTCTCTCCCTCCAAAAGAATAATGGTTACTCTGTGGATTTGCTGCCCAAGTGATCTGTCCAATGCTGAGAGGCGTGATCAGGTCCCCGGATACAATCATAGAGCAGATGCTTCTTCTGTCACTCTGAAACGGGCTCTGTGGGGAGAGACATCCTCCTCCTTTATCTCTGCTGGTGACTCTCCTTGTGTCAATGC